>NC_067285.1:5158000-5477000 GCF_020740795.1 Apus apus | reverse complement strand
TTTTATGGCATTAATTTTCTCAGAATGAATACTTTGTTGGGGTTAAAGGTTTCAGTTAATGTCCTTTTAGTTTTTCTATTGTTTTTGGGGTTTTTTTGGGGGTGGGGTGTGTTTTTTTGTTTTGTTTTGTTTGTGGTGTTTTTTGTGGTTTTTTTGCTTTTGTTTTGAAAGTTCTATGTGCAAATCACAGCCTCCTGTTTAATTTTGTCTTTCAAACTTTGAATTACTTAAAATTCTGCTCTGTTTTCTTTGACTAATAGTGTTACAGGTTCTCTGTGGGAGTCCAGTTCAGGATTCAGTTCTTCAACTGAGTGAAGAGTTGATTGCTTGAGCTCAATCCCATACTATTGCCTGTCCTCTGCCTTCATAGCTAAAATCCTTAAAATGAGATAGCTGATGGAAATGGTTGCATTGACATGAGGTGAATAATCTCCAAGAGAGCTTTTCAAATTCACTGTGCTGCATCTTCAGGATGTAACTGAGCAGAGCTTTTCTGAAGCCAATTGTGTACCAGCTGAGGATGTACCCAAAGATTTCTTCTGTACCATGCCCCCACTGCAGTCATTCATCCTCAGTTATGCAAAGAGAATCAAATGACAGTGCATGTAAAAAAAAGAAGAAAAAAAAAAGAAGACCATTAAAGCAAATTCATATTTGCTTTGAAAGTTTGTAGAAAAGAGTTGGATTCCCTTCTGCAGCTTTGGCAGGTTCTGATTCAGCTCTGGCAGTAATTATTCAGAGCAAAGATGGATTCTATATGAGAGGCAGAGTGAAAAAATACACATAATTCCCAGGGAGTCTTGACAGTCTATGCAATTAAACTGATTTCTGACATCTCTAAACAGTGGGAAAAGCTGGAAATTAACTTCATACTTTGATGTACATGAATTGTTAAGGTAGAAAAGCCAGCTTGTCTTCCAAGATGCCACATCATGCTGCATCTGCCCCATGGTTGCTGGCTAGACAAGAAACCATGTCCTGGCTGCCCTCTTCAGATTTAGAGTCTCATTTAAAATTTCAGCTTCTGCTACACTTCCCTGTGCTCTATTCCCAGATTGAATTAGTCTTCCTTCAGCTTCTCATTGTGTAGTCATGCTGAGGATGTTCCTGGTTGTAAGAGCTAGACAGCAGCAGGACACCAGGCAGGTCCCCCTGAGCCCTGGAGCCAGGCTGGTGCCTTCAGACCAGGCTGGTGGCTTTGGATATGGCATTGGGGTCACCCAGCTTGCAGCATCTCCTGTGGGCACAGCAGGAAGTTTCCCTGCCCCAGGGTTTTCACTGGTGTCTCCCCCTGTTTACACAGCTCAATCACTGCCCGCTGCAGTTGTTGTTTTTTTTCAAAGTACAAAGGGCTGTTTCTAAGATGCAGTGAAATTCAGCATTTCTAGTGTTTGGGTACCAGAGTTACTCTCTTTCTCTCAAAGATCCCTGCTGGAACATCCCATGTGAGGTTTGCCAAGGGCCTGGCTGATCTCCTGCCTGCTTAGATGCCCTTTCCAGGAGGAGTCATTTAACCACTGTCTGACCTGAACGCAGATTTTGTTGTGATCAGATTTCACTTTCTGAAAACCATTCCTGAACTTCCCAGCAGTAGTGATTCCTGCAGTAAAGACTTTCCTCAAGAAGCCTTTTGTGGTATAAGGCAAGTTCCCTACCCGAAGCAGAAAAATCCAGACATGGATACACTAAAAATAGTTCCCAAGTTGCTACTTGATAGACAATGATGGCTCTAATGCGTCCTTAGTCACATATCCTGGTGATATTTCAAGACAAAAATAATAGCTTGAGCTGTTATTTCTTTAATGGGTGTCAGTGGTTATAAAGAACACAAAATTCATGTCTGTAACTTTGCTCTCCAATTGTTTATGGTCTCCTAGCATGATGTCCAGAAGCAGGCAGCCTCCACTGCTGCTCTGAGACAGCAAATTACTCATGTGTTCAACCCTGCTGGTCACGGAATAAAACCAGCTTTCCAGAGGCTGTTGAGTCTGATATCTGTAAGGGTGGTTCACTTTAAATGTTGTTGACAGACACTTAATGGAGAGTCTAAAACACTTTTGGCTTGATACTGCAAGAACTCCCTTTGTCCCCTGCTATCAAGTGAAATCCAGAGCATGAATTCAAATTCAGTGGAAACACCGTGGAATCATTAGTGTTTGTTGGTGCAGTTGTTTGGTTGGTTTGGGTTTTTTTTTAAAGCAGAAGCTGGCATCTCTTCTTGCTGGTAAGTCAGCATCATTTATTAGCTATCGTATTTCCATATTAAGTACCAACAGAATCTTTTCACCATCACTATCTTCCAAATTCAACTTTAAGATTCCAGGAAAAATTTACCAAGAGCTTTAAGTCAGTCTGACATGAAGCTGATGCTGAGCAGCTCCCAGTGCACAGCTCAACTTCATCTGAAAGGCTGGACTCGTTGTTGACAGAAGTTTGTGTGATCCTGTCATCTTTCCTGTAACCAAACTTCAGCTGGAGCTGGTCAGAAGGTAAAAAAGGAATAGAAGGTTTCATTTTCATTCAAAAATGCAATTTGTTTGGCTTGAAATTTTCACAGCAAAGCATCTGGTTCCAGAAGCAACGGCTAAGAATGTCATGGCTAGATGGAACTTGGTCAAAGGAGGACAGCAGAGTCGTGTCAGCAGCCTGGAGGTCACATGTACCTGTGAACTCCTGAACAACAGGTGAGTAGCTGGCCACCAAGCTATTAAATATCTGGAAGTATTACAGATAAGCTTTTGTTTTTTCAAACTATTGCAGAACAAATTCCTCTTGTCTCATCACTCAATTCAAAATCCCCTCCCTGACCTGTCTCTCCCCACCCCCACATCCGCCAGCAGCCTCCTGTAGCTGGGATGGACACTCGGGATGAAACCCTTTTGCATCTTTGCTGATTCAGTATCTCACAAGAGACCTTTGCAACATCTGCTTGTGGTAATACGATAAGGTGACCAGCTCAGGAGACTCTGAGACAGAACTGGGACATGAAATTACAGCAGGGAGTACAAGACTCTCACCTGTGCTATTCCCATCCTCTCCAGAGGAGGTTTCTCTGAAGTGGTTTATTCATACTCCAAAGTGGATGAGGGCAAAAAGGGAGCTCTAGCTTTAAGGCATACACAGTGTGTACTTAATAAAAGGAAGCTTTCAAGAAAGGAATGTGTGAGCTAATGCAATCCTAGAGCAAGAGTAACTCATGCTTCAACAAGTCATACACATTTTCTGGGGTCTGTGGCTGATAACTTGCCTCAACTTGCCAATGACAATTCAGCTCCTGATGGTCAAGAGTTTCAAGGCTTAAATGAGGAACTCTTAAGTTGTCAGAGAATAGCTTTCCTCACATGTGTGGGGCAGTGAAGTAGCAGTTACATATGTCCATTTAGCATGAGGTCAGTTGGTGAAAAAGCATCCAGTTGCATGACTGAAAAAAACAAAAATCAAATTAAAAACAAGACATGTTTCAAACAACAATAAAAGCCAAAACCACCAGAGCATGTGAGGATATCCTTGATGTTTAGTACGTTGCAATAAGAATTGCTGGGGAAGATTTTGGAACTGATACCACAGAAGGTTTGCTTTTAAGGAAACCAAGGCACACACATGCTAGGAACAGCACAGGTTGATTGTCCAAGGGCAGAAGATTAAGTGACTGGCTTCTCATGGTCTCTTACGCTTTAGTTTTCTGCCTGTGTAAAATATTTTCACTGTCTGTATAAAATACATTCTCTAGTTTCTCTTAAAAATGTTGCCTTTTTAATTAATTGACATCCAGCTATTCCAGTGTGTTCTGCCATAAACTCCTCCACACAGATTATACATCTGAACTGTTAAAAGCTTTTGTTAAGAGGGAAAAATTATGCTCCTGAGCTATTGGAAAGTTCAAGAGGTGAAAAACATTTCCTGCTTCTATAAATGACACGTTTGAAAATAAAGTGTTTCATTACAACCCTCATTTGGGAGCTGCAGCTGGCAGCTCTCCCTTTGGGGGGGGGAAATGGTCATGGCTTTGACAGTAGCAAAATAACCATATGAAATAGCCAACAGTATTCATAATGGTGTAATTCTGCCTTGAACTGGGCTTTCTTTGGTGTCAGCAGGCTTCTGGAAGTAAATGTTAAGGCACAAATGAAAATAATCCTGGAGAAAGCTTAATTTGGGGGATAGAGGGAGGACAAAAGAGGGAGCGAATGAATTCTTAGCACTCCAGGGTAATTCAGGGTGGAAGGGACCTCGGGAGAGCTCTAGTCCAATCTCCTGCTCTGAGCAGGGGCAGCTCTGGCAACACGACTGGTTATTCATGGTCTTGGAAACTTCTAAAGATGCCTCTTGGCGTAACCTGCTCCATCCTTATGAGGGAAAGATTTTCTATCAGTGTTGAGCCACTTGGCTCTAGATACTTGAAATCATAAGACAAATGTGATCACTGATGGCCTTTGAGGCAGTTCTGTTTCTGTGAAGGGAAAAGAACATACACCAATACTCCTTGGAGTCAGAGCTTTGTCACTAGACCACTCTGTTTTGGGAGAGTATTTGTCCAACGTGTCAATGGAGCTATTCCAGATAATATAAGGCATTTCTGGGAGGTAAAGTGAGTAGGAGTCTGTTGGTTGGATCCTTGTTGGAAGACAGTGGACAGGAATTCTTGTCAGCATTTGGCTTTGCAGTATTTCTCACGGGGTCTTCCCTGGCAGGGGTGCTCTGTTGCTGCCTGATGGATGGAGTCCATCAACTGAGGTAGGAAAAAAAGTGTAGACAGTTTCTAGTGCCAGATGGAGCTTTTGCAGACCCTGTCTAGACTCAAGGAGTTTTCCCAGGGGTTTCAGGTACCTTCAACCATCTCAGAAGAGCTGACCAGGGTTGCAGAGGCTTTAATCCTGGGCTTTCCATGAGCAACCAGCCATGAGTTTTCAGGTTTGGTCGTGGCCCTCACCCTCTGGTCTGCCCAGGGGACACCAGGGGAGAGTTTTGCTATTTGTTCCACCTCCCATGCTGCAAAGAACAGAAACTGCCCTCAAGTTTCAACTTTGAAAACAGCTGAAAAACAGCAAAAACATATCCTGGGATAGAGGCCTATAGACATGAAGTGTTGGGCACACAATTGTGTGATGCTTCTGCAGGACTCTTCACGTGCTCCAGTTTAAGCACCTTGGTTGGCCAAGGCCAAGTACTCTGGATATTATATAATCCCATCTCATTTCAATACCTGTTAAAATGTGAATCACAGAATCTTATGTATGTATGTAATTTATACTGGATTTCTGGAAGCAATTTGAACTCTGTTGATAAGTTCCCTGGGGTTTTCTTTATTCCTTCTTTAGCTGTTTATTCTTCTTTTAGAATTTCGATTCATGTGTTTACTTGTCAGTGGGCACGTAGGAAGTAGAAATTTGGAGTTTATTGGTTGTTGTCAGTGGCTTTAGAAGCAGCATGTATGTATCCAAAATAGGATTTGCTTTTTAACACCTACCAGTCATTAGGCTTCATAGCTATTAATTAATAATGTCTTTGAAGAGGAGGTATTTTTAATGTAAAGCATCAATGGGATGATATATTTTGATGCTCTAGTCTTTGCATAGTGGATACAGATTTTTATTAATACTTACATGGACAATTAAGCTAATTGTTTCATTTTCTGACACTTGAAGGTAGACTATTGACAAATCTAAATGTTTGCCAAGGTAGTAACTGTGCTTATGACTGGTTTGAGCTGCAAAGTTTGACCAGCTTGGAATGGAGACTGATGCTTTAAAACCTTTTCTTTTTTTTGCATATAAAATGCTATTGTAAGTTGAAAAATTTGATTTTAAAGCATTTAAAGGAATAATAGAAGGCTCCAAAAAGTGTGTGCTCAGGTGAGTGGTCTTAACCTTTGCTATCCTGTTACTGTGGATGAGTGACTGAAGGTTGCCAGACTGGATCCAGAGCAAATACTTGATTTAGTGGGGTAATATTCTGAGTGCTTTGAAATGCTATTCAGGATACTCTAAAGCATGTTTATAATTTACTGGAAATGTTTGCTGTTCCCAACTTATTTTTATTCCTCTATTGGTAGTATTTGATAGACACTTACTCTAGCTTGTAATAACCCAGTGTGTAACAGATTTTTTCCAGTCATTTTGAATGCTTTCAGGTTAAGTAACTGTAGGTTTGAGCACATTCTTTAAGAAAAAACAAACAAACAAAAAAAAACAACCCCCAAACCTTTTTGGTTTCTTTCTTCATGAAGTAAAGGCTAAGATCTCAAGATAAAAGTAAAATAAAAATACAAAGGTTTAGTCTGGGCCATGAAATAGACTCTGAGATGTTTACATCTTCCAAAAAGTAATTTTTTTGGCAAAATCTAGGGGGAAATTTGCATACTTTATGTTGCATTTTGCTGGAATTTAGAGACCAATTTCAAGAAAGGGATCAGGGTAGTTTGTCTTTGTCTCTTGTGTCTTGCCCAGGTTTTGTAAATTAAGTGCCCAGGTCCTGTCCAGGCTCCATGGAGCTCTTGTCTCCTTCTGGGATCGTCCCACTTCTTCTATGGCTGTGTCATCAACACTCACCTTCTCCATGGCTGACTCATGATCATTGCATCAACTGAGAGGTAGATGAACTGTTCTTTTTTGTCTCCACAGTTCCTAGTTCTCCCCAAACTGTGCAGATCACTCCAGACTCTTGACTATTCGGTGCTGAGGTTTCCTCCATCTCTGCTGTTGGAACTGAGTTATTGTGCAGCTATGATCACCAGCCTCAAAGAAGCTCATAGAGCTAAAGGGAAAGGGGAAGGCAGCTGGGCTGGTGCCAAGGAGACTTTGGGATACTCATTTGGTCTCCATTCACTGTTGTTTCTGCCAGGTGGAGTCAAGTCTCGCTTAGAACTCTTCCAAAAGATGCAACCACTGTGAGCAGGGTGATTTTGGCAACACCAGTTTAGATGTGATAGGGAGATCTCCATGCTGTGCAGTCCATCATTAACAACAGACCTCCTTTCTGCAGATAAATCTCCTAAATGTGCTTGCTGAAGGGTCCCACTAGTCAGCATAGAATAGATATTTCTGCATTTTCTAACAGTGTATTAGCACGACCTACTTGCAGCTTGGTTTCTTAAAAAAAATGTTTAAGATACTCATTCCCCCTAAATCTCTTTTAGGACACTTCACTTAACTATTTGTCTTCAATAATATTTAAATAGCTCCCTAAAGAACATCAGCTCTTGAGAGAGCTACTTAACAACCAGCACCACATTTCTGTGTCCATGTATGGGTGCAAACCCCTGTGCCCAGCCAGCAGTTTTGTGTTTGTGTGTGCATGTGATTAATGTGCATGGGATATGTTAGGAAAGACATGGAGCTGTTGGAGAGGGTCCAGAGAAGGGCCACAAAGAAGATCAAAGGGCTGGGGCAACTCTACTTTGAAGACAGGCTGAGGGAGCTGGGCTGTTCAGCCTCGAGAAGAGAAGGTCCCAGGGAGATCTTAGAGCACCTTCCAGTGCCTGAAGGGGCTGCAGGAAAGCTGGGGAGGGGCTTTTCATCAGAGAGGGCAGTGATAGGACGAGGGGTAATGGTTTTAAACTGAATGAGGGGAGATTTAGGTGGAAATGGAAATTCTTCACCATGAGGGCAGGAAAGTGCTGGAATAGGTTGCCCAGGGAGGCTGTTGATGCCCCCTCCCTGGAGGTGTTCAAGGCCAGGGTGGATGAGGCTTGTGCAGCCTGGTCTGGTGGGAGGTGTCCCTGCTCATGGCAGGGAGGTTAGAACCTGATGATCTTTAAGGTCCCTTCCAACCTTCACCATTCTATGGTTCTATATCTACTCTTAGCTAGACTGAATCTGAGCAGACACACATTTCAAGCGGACTTCTCAAAGAGAGAGTGTGCTGGGGGGAAGGCACAGAATCAGGCACTTGAGCTTCATCTAAACTTCCAGAAGCCTCCAGAGATTTCTTTTATTTTGACTGTGATGGTGAAAACAAATTCACTGCTCATGCAGGTCGAGATCTTATCAGACAAGCCTTAGGACAAAGCACATTTCACACGCATGCTGTGAACCCTGGGACACAGAGGCTTATGAGGACATTGCTGACAATGCTTAGTGTTGCAGTAGGATTGATGCCAGCGTGGTTGGTTCAAAGCATCTTGGTTTCAAGGTAAAGATTTTGATGTGTTTTTATACATGAATGCCTTGCAAATAGAGGGACAATGTTGCTTAGCACTCATAAAAGTGCTTTAAAAATGCTAATATTTAAGGCATAATGGAGATCCTATAAATCTACTCTGCATTTTTTCACTGGGAATGACTGATTTTTATGAAAACTAGGGATTGTAAATCAAGAACCTAAATAAGGGTTTTTTTTGACATGTACATAGAGATCATATGTTAGCTGAGCCCTGACTTGGCTGCCCCATGGGGGGCACCCAGCACAGGCCTGTGTTCTCCTGGGCAACAGTTTTGCCTTTCAGTAGGAATATAGCTCATAATTCCTCTAAGGACAAACTTTTTTTTTTAGGGATCGAGGAAAGAGATTTGCTTGCTTTGTCACTCAGTCCTGCTTTTCTGCCTCCCTGTTCATTCATTTCTTGTTTAGAGCTGCGTGTGTGTGTTTTTGAGATGCCATTCCTTCTGAAGGCACTCCTGAGGCTCCCTCAACACAGGTGTTAACCAGAAGGATAAACACCCCCCAGATGCAAGCCAGCACACTCAGGCACACGTGTACACAAATACACACCTTTTCCAGTGCTGATGGGGTGGAGGGGGAGTTTGCTCCATTCCTGAGGCTGAAGCAGCAGCTTCCATGCCAAGCCATCTTTCCAAACATCTTTAGGAAGTGCCACCAGCCTTCCATTGTCTTATCACAAATTCACTTGACCGTTTGCATCTCTGGCCTCGGCTAAATTTGTTTCCTCCTCATACCCTCGTCTCCAAGCTGTAACTCACAGGGTGCAATCTTGTGGAGCCAACACTCCCTGGCCCCTCCAGCTGCTTATCTGAGCAGAGAGCAGACCTGGCCCTCTCACAGCAGCCAGCTTACTTAACCTTATCTGCTTTATGCTTCTATATTTAAACAAGAAGGGCTCTTTGTCGCTGAACTAATATAAAACATAACTTGACTAGATGCCTGACTTTTAAAGAAAGGGCATCTATCACTTTTATGTGGCATTTCAAAGAAGAAGGCATTTAATAATGCTGGAAAACAAAGAAGGCAGTCTGTCTTAATCTACAGCTAGCCAGCTAATGTTTAACTTCTCTTAATCTGTTTATGGTAGAAAGGAAAAAGCAGTGCCATGGGATGGTTAGGCAGTGTGTGAAGGAGTTTGCTGCACTGCCCAAAGTGATACAAAACCTGTATACAGCTGGTGTGCAGGCTGTACACCCCAAAACACTTCCCAAAGATGCATGCAAGCAATGCTGAAATAGACTTAAAACAGGAGGGTGAGGAGGGCAGCAGTGAGCCTCCACCCTAGAGTAAAGAGCCATGGCTGCAGGCCACAACATCCTTGTGCACCTGAGATGTTTAGAATCATAGAATAATTTTGGTTGGAAAAGATCTTTAAGATCAAGTCTGACCATTAACCCATTACTACCAAGTCCACTACTAAACCACGTCCCTCATACACCACATCTACATGGCTTTTAAATTCCTCCAGGGATGATGATTCCACCACTGCCCTGGGCAGCCTGTGCCAGGGCCTGACAAAACTTTTGGTGAAGAAATTGTTCCCAATCTAAACCTTCCTTGGCACAAATTGAAGCCGTTTCTTCTTGTCCTGTTCCGTGGGAGAAGAGACCAACTCCACCTTGCTCCAACCTCCTTTCAGGCAGTTGTAGAGAGTGAGGAGGTCTCCTCTCAGCCTTCCTTTTCTCCTGGCTGAACACCCCCAGGTCCCTCAGCTGCATCTTGTAAGACTTGCTTGCCCCAGGCTGTGCCACCTGCCCAGCCCTCTGGTCCCTCTGTCTCAGGGACAGTGTCCCTGTCCCAGCCCTGCTGCAGACCTGCAGAAGAGCTCCTGCTTGGCACAGTAGGGCAGTTTGCACCTGCCAGCATCTTGTGAAAAGGACTAATTTTACCCCAGCTGTGTTTACATGAGGCTCTACCTGCATGGGGATCTTCTACATGGAGAATATGATGGGATTTTAATACTTTTTCAACATGACTTTCTGAGTTACCCTTATTGCACCCTGACTTGCATATATCTTGATTTAGGCAGGCTAATAGCTTCTTTCCATACCTACTTCCTGGAGAACTGAGACATTTCTTTATCTTCTCTCTAACTGCTGCTGAAGTTGCAGATAAACTCACCTTCAACCATCTAAATTTGTTTTGGGTAATTCCTATCTCATAAAAGGAAAAATAAAAATCCTGTCCAAGGTTTTTACATAATAAAACCCCATTTTGCAATCGTAGTCTTACAGTATGTTAGACAGAACTAGGAAATGGTTACACTGGGTGTGACTTTTAAATTGAGAAGCCTAGAATCACAGACTGGTTTGAGTTGGAAGGGACCTGGAGCAACCTGATCTAGTGGGAGGTGTCCCTGCCCATGCAGGGGGTTGGAACTAGATGATCTTTAAGGTGCCTTCCAACCCAAACCATGGTATCATTCTATAGATAACCCGTGTTCAATGACCTCCATGGAGTTCATGTCCACCTCTTAGCAGAGAGGTGCAGGGTCTGCATTAGATCTCTTGCTTTGCTCTAGGGACTTCCTGCAACACAGAGAAGTCCTTGCCAACCTTTTGAACACGAAAGCCCTATCAGTCTCTCCTCCATCCAGGTGGTGTTTAGAGGGAGTGAGTTATTTTTTTTCTTTTTCCTTTATTGTCTTTTCAAAGTTGCATCTGTCCTGCAGCCCAAACTGCAGGTGAGTGGGTTATGGAACTGGATTTTGTGTCTTTGAAGATATCTGAAGGCAACTGTCAACACTGAGCCTTAAAAGTCTCTACCTCCTTTCAGTCTTTTGGACACAGCTGAGCCTAAAACCACAGAACTGCCCAGCCAAAACCTTCTGCCAGCTTTCTTATGTGGCTGGGATTTTACAGCCATATCACACTTCGGTGTGACCAACGATTCATAAAAACCCAGAAGCTGGAGGTGGAAAAGGCTGTTAGGTCACCAGCTCCATTTCCCTGCCAGGGTGGGATATGTTGCAGGTGTTTCTGCTCTAAGTCTTACAGAAGAGCTGTGCCAGTGGTGCTTGTCACTAATTACTGCATTTGTGAGTCTGAGTCTAAATCCTGGTAGTTCTGAGCCACGAGCTTAGAGTGATGGGAGTCCCAGCAACCCAGTTCTTCCCAGACTTGGGACATCATGATTTCAAACATGATCTCCTGTGATCTTTTGTCCAGAAGAGTAGAGGGCAATAAAACACATGGATGAACCAGGTTATTCATGCAAGGCATAGTTTCTATAGCTAGTGAGAGTTAGACAACTAGCTGTACCCACTCAGTGTGGAACCTCAGCCTGGCCTTGATGTTTTATATGTTAGGGAGGAATTTCCATTTTCTGCTGGGTAGTTCAGTCACAGTTACCTGTGCTCCTTCCCTGCTTAATCCTGAAAATCACTGGGGTCTTTTATTATGACATTTTCTGCAAAGGATGTTTCAAGCTATTAATTTCTAGCTAGATATTCCAACATTTTGCTTGGGCTTGTAGAAGTAGGGGTTTTTTTGGGTTTTTTTGTTTGTTTGTTTGTTTGTTTTCAAGTAAGAATGAAATTCTTTTACCATTTTACAAGACTCTTAATGCATCTGACACAAAGAAAACAGAATTAAAGCAAATAGTCACTCCGTTTTCACCGCAAAATGAAATCCTGTTTGCTCTCTGATTACACATCCCATGTTGACATTAACTAGCAGATATGCCACTTCCATGCCAGGGTTTCATTCTTGGAACATGAGCTCAGGCTGATCCTGTGAAAAGAAATATCAAAGCAAACATGCTGAGTGAAGAGCTCAGCTCATAAAGGCCCAGGGCTCAGCAGCCTGGGCAGCACCCCCGCCGAGCCTGGGTGGGTTCAGCTCTGCCCCCTCCCCGAGGTCTGCATTGCAGTTGGTTGTTGTTTTTTGCAGGGAGCCAAGATGATCACGTTTCTGTTCAGAGCTGGATGACTTCAGTTTCCAGTTCTCCCCCCCATGCTGTATTTTGCACAAGGTCCTTTCGAGATACTGCAGGTATCAGTTCCTTCACGGTTTTCCAGCTGCTTCCGTTCCATGATAACCTGGCACTTCCTCAGCTTGTTCTGTTACAAAGCAGGAGCTTTGTTTTTTAGTGTTGTTTCCTTCTCTTTTCAAGCTCCCTCAGGCTCCAGAAGTGACCCTACAATTAGACCCAGCATGCTGTGTGCCTACTCTTCCTTCACAGCTGTACAGAAGTTAAATGAAGCCAATGCTGCCCTTGCCTGATCTTCATAAGATGTTGGGACCTAAGGGATGAGTGTACCCATGGGACACGGTGTTCTCTCTGAGCTGACATTCTTGGCTGTAGAGGAGAGACTGGTTCTAGGTGAGGAAAGGAGTAACCAGATGCAGCTTTTGGCTCTTGGTGGGGACACTAACAGCCAAGTTCCTTCAGCCTTTGGTTATCACCTTTGGATGCATCTAGTCTGTTGTTATGGACTTCCTGTTGCTCCCTTCTCTTCTCTCCAGCCCCTCCCCAAAGAGGTAGAAAAAGCCACACATTTATAGACAACTGAGAAGGTTAGGGGAGCCTGAGCAGTTACTGAGAACTTCTGCCCCACAGCCATGTAGCAAACACCATATGAGTTTTAAATTTTACATTCCCATAGTATCAAAATGTCCTGAGCAGGCAGATGCTCCATAACAGTGTGCTCTCTCTGTGTGTATCCCCTCCATCCTTTCTGTGAAGGTTTCCCAGACACAGATCTACTCTTCCAGGACCTTCCCTGCAGGTGGACCCTCCTTGCTTTCAGGGATGCTCTGTGCCTGTCCTGTGAACCAGCCCCTTTCAGGATCAGGGTCTGAGGGAAGACTAGATGAAAACAGGTAAATGAGTAAATATCTAAGATGAAGGTAAAGGAGAGGGAAATCCTCTTCCCTAGGGTTACATTTAAAGCTGAATAGGGAGTTCTGGGTGGAAAGGTTAGGGAGAGAAATTATTTTTGTTTCAGGTGGAGCTCTTGTTGGAGGGAAGTGTTGAAATGAGAGAGCTTTGGGGTTAAGAATGTTTCTGTGCTCAAGTAAGTGGTAGCTGAGAGTTTGCTTTAAATAATTGTAGTAAAACTAGTGAGCAGGGAAATTAATTTCCTCTCAAAATGATGTGGTGGAAAGGCAAAGCCTTGGGTTACAGCTCAGAGAAAAGAAAAAGTTCAATGCTTTGTGTTCAATTCCTTGTGCGTTTCATACTTTTACAGACATCTTTGAAATTTATGGTGTAGATGCACAGGTTTGAAGTAGAAGCTCACCTCGTCTGACCTCCCCCATAACACAGGCCTTTGAATCTGACCCTGTAATTTCTGCAGCAGGCACCTCTCTCTCTGTTTGAGCTATAACTTGTCTCTTAGATATCCATCTAGTCCTGACTGGAAGGCTGCAAATAAAGGAAATCCATCACATCCTGAGGTAGCTGTGTTTAAATCACTAAGATAAGGCTGCACATCTAAGGCTTTCCCTGAAGACAAGACAGCAGCAAGAATGTGCTGGAGAGGCCGGCACTCGTGGGAGGGTAAGAGGCTGCAGATCCAGCCATGATTTTCATAAAGCTCAGAAATGGGGAAAAAGCAAAGTGTTGCTCTGGTTCCAGGAGGACATAAATAACCTCATTCTGCAGAAGACTTACTGTGAGATGTATTCTTCACAAAGTGAAAGGGCTTTGAGAGACCAATGGACTTTGATGTATTAATTATTTGGTTTTCAAGGCTGATGGTTGTGTGGCCAGGCAAAAATGCTGTAGGGAGGACACAAGAGAAACTCTTTGAGAAACAGGGGATGATGCTACTTGTGAAAACAGTTCTACTTGGTATTGTACTATCTGATTACAGATCATCTTATTCTCTTACAACTGTTCAAAAAACTGTTTTGAAAGTATTTCACTTATTTTTTTTGATATTTGGGGAGCCAATTTTGCTGCCTATACTGAAGACTTAGGTGAAATTTAAGCTCAATTATAAATGAACAAAGTTGTCTGTGATAGCACTACATGGGCTATTTGTGTTTCATGCTGATGACCTCCAAGTGATATTACTCTCTAGTAACGATAAACATCAACCCAGATGTAAGGTTTTTTTCTTTCTAGAAATAGTTGTCAAAAACTATTTGGAGTTTCTTAACCCTGGGCATGAAGCTTCAGCTGGACTGATTTTAATTGCATAAAACAATATACTTGCTATATCATTTAAATTAGAGTTCTTACCAAAGTCTGAACAAAGGTGACAAACCATCTAATGACTCTATCTTTTTTATGTCAATCCCTTGATATGTTTTAACAATTGAGGAGTCTTCTTGTCTTTCTGTGGAGGGTTTTTTTCCCCTTTTATCTACTAAATCTTTACTGAGCCTTCCATGTTCTTACATTTTTTGCTTCATTCCTTTTCTCCCACTTTCCTTAATACAGACCTCCTGTTCCTGGAAGCCCATCTTTCACAAATCCCAGACAAAAATAATCAGTGTGGGTGGCCCCTGGATGCAGGATGAGCTGGGTGGCAGGACCACTGCTGAAGCTGAAGCTGCCTTGTGCCAGGTGGACCTCAGCTGTTGTCCACCAGTGCTCCTTTGGTGGAGAACTTTGCTCTACGGTCATTGCAGTTCATTGGGAAGGGTGTCTGGAAGGCACGTGTTCCTCCTGTGAAACAAGTCCTGGGTGACTCAGAAAGAACAATAGGGTGTCCCTCTGAGGTGACACGTGTGTAAAATGCCCTTCTCAATGACACCACTGCCTTTGGATGCCCAATTTCGTTTTGTGTTCAAGCAACATTAACTAGTATATTTCCCATTCAATTTTTGCATGTCTTTTATTTGTTGTTCTGATGGTGAGATCTGTGGAGTTTAAAGCAGAAGATGTAAATCATCTGTCTTTGCAGAGAAGTCAGTTCCATCTTCTCCTACTAGATTTGCTCTTGCTGGGGTTAGCCTCCCCAGTGATAGTTCTTCAGTTTCTCTGTCTTCTGCTCCTTTTCAAATAACAGACTTCAAAAGAGACTTTGCAGTGTATAAGACTCCTGAGGTAACCCCTGGGTTATATTGTTCCACGTGTTTCTCTCTTCATCTAGACCACTTCAGCATTATGTTTGCTTTCATACCTTAGAAAGAGCTATTCCACATTTTTAGTGCATCTTGGGCCAGAATGACCAATATTGTTCATAAATGACTGCACAGGCATCTGAAAGCTATTCTGGTTAATTTAACTAGAGCACTATAATGACTCTGAAAAATGTGAAGGAGCCTTTCTTAGTAGCAGGAAAATTCCTTTGAAGGTTCACAAGATTCCCTCTGCCTCTCCTCAGAAAACCACCCAAACAAGCACTCAAGTGTTTTTTCTTCCTTATAGAAGTCTCTTAAGAAAGTGGGTCATCATCAGGTCAAGAGCCTTTGGTTCTTCTGAGTGCTACCTTTCATCTGCTTGAGCAAGTGATGACATGGCCCTGCATGATGTTTGCTACAGCCTTGTGTCACTGGCTGTTAGAAATGAGGTCAGATGTTTATGGATGGAGGCATCCAGGGTGTTGTTCTGTAGCTCAAAATATTCTGCAGTGTGTTATTTCTCCCTGTCCATCCAAAATTTCATTTAAAATTGTACAGAACAACTTTGTTAAGCAAGCAGAACGTGCTGGACTTGTTTAAGGGCAATTACTTCAAATGCAGTTGACCTGTACTTTGTGGGTAAAAGTACATTTAATGAGCTGCCAGATAAGGGACTAGGACAGCCTATCTTATCATAAAAACACTTACTGAGGTAAGAAAAGAGAAGAAGGATAGAAATGCCTTCAATACCTGTGGCATGAAGACCAAGGTTTCTAGGGGAAAAAGATGAATAAAAGAGACTGGAAAGTACAGTGTCATTCATTAGTCTATCAATGTAGATCAAGTTTTTTGAGCTTTCTTAAGAAAATAGTATATGATGTTATCTGAGGACACAAAAAATTGCTAAAATACTAAGAAAGTTTACATTTCGGACACATAATGTAATTTAGTAAATACATGTAGTTAGTCAGATCCTCTACTCCGTGATAGCTGCCTACACCAATCTAGAACAACTCGATGAATTTTGTCTGGTTTTATCCAACTCTTCTGAAACTTCTGTCATTACCACTACAGTACTGGAAATCATAAAAGACATATGGAATTTAGGACTCCTATACTCAACTTAGTAGAGCATTAAAAGTCATCATTCTTAGGTCTTAATGCTGCTTAGAATGAACCAAACTGGGAGCAAGCTAAATATATATTTTAGCACAGAATAGCAGGAATGTGCTCCACAGAGCATTTGCCTACAAAGATGTACACTTCAAGGAATCTATTGTGCCAAAAATAGAAAGAGTTTCCCTTTTTTAGCAGGCAATGAGGAAAAAAAAGAAAGTGAAGGTTACTGTGGACACTTTGGTCAATTTCTCTTTAAGGTCAAGAGCATGCTGGTGGTCTTCTATGGTCACCAGTGCTGCATTCTGTGCAAAGTTTTTCTGTGATAAAAGTTTCTAAACTTCACAGTGAAGATGGGGTTTCTTGCATGAGCCATTAACTGTTTAAAAGTTAGGATGGGACACCAAACTAACTGTCTAGTTTAGGCAAAGGGAACAGGTAGACACCAGGTAGCAACCCCTCCCACCTCTTTGTAGGTGGCTGTCTGATGGGGGAGTAGTAAAGTCCTCATTAATCTCTCTTCACGCATGAGAAGCAGAGGACCTACCATGTTGTTAGGCAGAGCATGGGATAGATGAGGTAAAATGTTTCTTTTCCAAAAGCAATTAGGTGCTAGTGAGGTCCTGTCTGTTTTGGGCACTGCTTCTAAAGGAACTGGCTCGGATTTGGCTGGAGCTGGCCTATCCAATGAATGATGATATTAAAAAATACAAGCACTGAATTTGGAAGGCAGCATCCAAATGCTCCCAGTGGTTTTTGAACTGTATCTTGAAAAAAAAAAAACACCAGACCAAAACTCCCCTATAAGAAAACGAAGAGAGCAAAGTAGATTAATATTGTCCAATATGACCTTCTGACTTCCAGACCACTTTGCAAGTCCAGCTTGGTTCTCAGCTCATGTTAAGAATTCAGGAGCAAATATTGTACAGCCTCCCTCTGCATTAGGCTAGATGTATTTTGAGTCTGTTTTCCTGTGCTTGACTTTGACTGCTGTTTTGTTTCGATTGCTTCACAGGATATCAGTCATTATTACGGAAGCAAGATGAAATTAAATCAAAGTTTTTCCAAAAGGTTATGGGAGGCAGGGACCCACAGCCCAGGAAACCTTACCATATTCGAGTCAATTACACAGTCTGTGACCACAGATGTGTTTTAGGAACTTTTCTTTCATTTGTCTTAATTTTATGTATCACGAGGTGCTTAATAAGATGCAATGTGTAATGCTGAAGTGCCCCGCTTCTACTTTACAAGTGCAATTACCTGCAGACAAGCTGGGTTTTGTGCAGTTTGCTGCTGGGACGTTGAGGAGACGGCAGGTGGTGAAGCCACCAGTGCCAACGATCACAGCTCTGCCCTCCTGGAAAGTGAAGTGGAGGTGAAAAATGTTACCACATCCCTGGGTCACCTTTCCCCTCCGAACCTCCCACTCCGGAGGGGATCCTTGCTGTTCAAAGGCTCCCATTGTACCTGGGGCCTTTCTAAAGAACAGAAACCACACTCTGGTTCAGCGTGGGTGGGCAGTTTAAGCTAAGGCAAACAACCTGAATTGCCAAACCATGTTGGGTTTTTTTTATTAAGCAGTGGGCAAGATGCGTTTCAACGGATGCATCTCAAAAGGAGTAACCACAAAGATTTGGAAAACACCTGCCAGCCTTTGTTGTATGGGACTCTCTGCACTTGGGACCCTCTATACTGGGACTCAACAGGATTGCAAAGCCCAGCTGTAAGTTCTCTGCAAAGCTGTTGCAACAATAATAATGCACCTATTGACCAGGTATGTTTTGTTTGTGAAAATGAGCGTGGGTGCAAATAATAATCACAATTACTATTTGAAATTGTCTCTCTTTTAATGGTGGGGTGCCATGGGGTGGAGAAAGGGCCAAAAAGGGCTGGTTTTCTCCTCCAGCCCAGCCCAGGATGGCACATCTGCACCCAGTTGTGTAACACAGGCTGCTCACCTACTGTGTTTTAAAACGTCAGCCTCCAGATTTACTTACTAACATCCCTGCAGGTGCAGCTGTGACTCTCAGATGTCAAGGGAATAGCACATTTTTGTCAAACACACCTTGTCTTGGCTCTTTTCATTCAATGTCTTGAAAATATCACCTTGAGTGGGGAGAAGACAAACTGGTTCTATAGGAACCAGGATCTTTATATAACAATTTTATAATCATTCCTAGATTAAGTCCAGAAGGGAATATCTGACTTCTTATGTAACGCAGGACAGAATGTTTTGTTCCACAAAAGGATATATTTTAGAAAGACATCCATTTTTGTTTAAAAATTTGTGATGGGAAAATCATGCATGACTTCTTGTGGAGATTGACTGCTATTGAGAAAAAGTCATCACCTTTTTTCCAGTTTGAATTTATGTAACTTTAGCTTCCAGTCTCTCAATCTTACAGTGGCTTTGTCTGATACATTTTTAAAATAACCTCCAATATCTGATTATATTTTTTTATCCATTTCAGTCAAGATTGGAGTATAGATAGCAGCAGGTCACCTTTGGAAGTTTAAATAGAGCTAGCCTCTAAAATTCTTTTTCTTTTCTAGATGTCATGTTATCCTTTGATCTGTCTTTTGATCTGTCTCCAGCATGTTGGTAATAGAACTGGTGCATAGAATTCTTCCAGGTTAAGTCTTTGAAATTATTATTCCCTCTACATTTCTTTATAAGCTTGCCCCTTGGTTGTAACCCAGTTGACAATTTCCCAGCTGATGAGCTGCTGTGAGGAGCAGCACACTTGGAGAGGCAGGGCAGCTTCTGCTGTGGCCCAGGTTCAAGCAGAAATGAAAGGAAAATAGGGCAGCACCTTCTTCTGGAGCCCCTGGGAGTCCTAAGCCTCATGAACACAGTCAAAAGTACAGTAAATTAGCATGAATGGGACCACACTGAAGGAGCTCTGTGTCCACAAAGTGGGTCCAGTGTTATGAAAAGGTTTGACTTAACTCATCTACATCTGCAAGAGCTTAGGAAAACACCATAGTTACGTACAATCCTAGCGAGTGTCACTGCATCCCTGTGAAATCTGTCACAGCAGTGGGCTGAAGTCATGGCAGTAACACAGAGTGGACCACATAGTGTGTTTGTTTTGTCAAAAGCCTTTTCCTGGACTCTAGCATGTATTTGGCTTGTATCTTGCTGGCATGCCTGGCCTCTCTCTCCCCCTGATCTGAGCAAACAGGAGGTCACGTAGCCACGACTGGTCTGGGAGTAATTCTAAGGGAGAACACTGCAGAGAGACTGGGACAGGGGTGGAACTACCTTACATTTGCCTACAAAAACACGAGGTAGTCACTGCCCCCAGCAATTGAAGGCTCTAGGATATGCAAAAATACATTGCTGCCTTGTGTTGGCTGGAACTAATCCGCATCTTTATAGGCTTAAACCAACACCCTGTGGAAAGACTCTTGTTGGACGAGACACAGCTTGGGGCTCTTGTCAGAAACTTACCTTGTAGATTTCACTATCATGAGACACTGATCCAATTCCCGTGTTGTCTTAGACTCAGTTCTCCCGACTTTAATCTTTAAATAACCTATTATTACTCTTCAGGGGGTTTTCTCAGTCCTGTAGAAGTGGAAGGTGACTGAGGTTCTGGCTCACGTACTGTGAGGGACACTTTTCAACATTCCCATTATAGAATCTTTTCAGAGAGTGTGACCCAGAAAATATCAGTCTTCACCTTTGTTGAGCTCTCACTGAAAGGCAGTGGCAAACCCATCCTTTCAGTCCTCAGCTGGGTAGATTTGGATGAGAAATTATTTGCAAGGTAAAAAATAGGAAAACCCAGGACACAATTTTTCCAAGCTTGATTCTCGTAGAGCTCCCTGGAACACACATCACTGAGCTACTCCTGTTTTACATTGGTTTCCTCTGCAAAAAAAAATTCTCCTCCCTTTATCAGAATAAGATGAAGAATACAGATCTGAAAAGCCTAAAGAGACCATCAGAGGTGGCTGAGGGGACATTGACAAAGCCATAGCTTTTGGTATGTTTAAAAACAAAAACAAAACAAAACAAAAACACACACACAAAAAAAGAGAGAAAACGTCAAACTATTTCACTGTATGAAAGAAAAGACTGAGTATGTATCTGTCTCCCACTCCAGCACCTCTGCTATGAAGACAGGCTGAGGGAGTTGGGGCTGTTCAGCCGGGAGAAAAAAAGGCTCCAGGGAGACCTTAGAGCACCTCCCAGTACCTGAAGGGGCTCCAGGAAAGCTGGGGAGGGGCTTTTCATCAGAGAGGGCAGTGACAGGACAAGAGATAATGGTTTTAAACTGAAAGAGGGGAGATTTAGGTGAGACATCAGGAAGAAATTCTTCACCATGAGGGCAGGAAGGTACTGGAATAGGTTGCCCAGGGAGGTTGTGGCTGCCCCATCCCTGGAGGTGTTCAAGGGCAGGTTGGATGAGGCTTGTGCAGCCTGGTCTGGTGGGAGGTGTCCCTGCAGGGAGTTTGGAACTTGGTGAGCTTTAAGGTCCCTTCCAACCTGAACCATTCTGTGATTCTATGACAGGGGTTCAAGTCACATAATGTGACATGTTCAGATGTTTTCACTGTCCTACAGGAGTCAGGGAATTTTTTATTCTCAAAGTTTTCTCCCTCAGGCAGCCTTCCCTCTTCTGCTGTATTGCAGAGAGAAGAGCTGTGCCACTGGAATTTGCAGAGTGTGATGGTAGAAGTGAATTAAACATCCCAGCAGTAATGGATCACTTGTTACCCTCACCCCTGGGATGATGCGACTCTAGGCAGTGACACAGTTGGTGCTGTACACCCCAACAAAGGCAAATGAGAAAAGAACAATCATTCTAAAAGCATGATGAAAAGGAAATGAGAGGATTAAACAATTTCTTTCTCTCTTTACGTACTGCAGATGGTTCTCAAACTGCAGTCAGAAGAAGGAGTTACAGGGACAGTGCTCTGGGGAAAGGTTACGTTGCTCAAGGAGCACTGATGTTATATTAAGCCAATCCTGAAAGTTTCACACCTGCTCTCCTGCTTTAAGTGCAGTGGTTTGGCTTAGAAGACTGCAGAAAATGGCAGATTTGGGCTTGTTATGCTATGGATAAGCAGAGAAGCTACTTAAAATGTTTCCCAAATTCTTTTTGTCTGACAGGTAACTGCTAACTCCTTTGGGATTAATGGGCCATTAATAGAGGCTGTCCCTGCAGGCTCAGGTTCTGAGCCTCTCCTGCTGGCAGGTCACAGCATGATACAAGTATGCAAGTGCCAAAAGCATCTTTTCCATCTTTCTTGGTGTCACACAGTGAAGTACTGGAATGCCAAACAAACAAAACATGTCCCCTTGCTGTCAAAAACCTGCCACGCTTGTACTAAAAGCCACAAGGACAAAAGGAAAGGTCATTTCTAGCTCTTTGTGCAGAAACTGATGGGTTTGTTACGTTTATCAAGTGCAGGAAAGGATCCTGATCCATAACTGGAGCTGAAATACCAAAAAATTCTGAAGATGAAGCAGCACTGATGTAAAGTAGCCAACTAACTTCAGATGGGATCTTGAATCCTCTTTGGGGAAGGTCCAGTTTTCTGATACCCTGTGTTTGGGACTTGTTGGAAGTCACGTGTGGAGACCACTTGCCTTGTTCCCCACCAGCAATACTTCTCTTCTTTCAAGGATGACAGGCCAATGGCATCCCAGGGCGTGCTGAGCTAACGCCAGCAGGATTTCTCCTTTGTGGATCAAATAGCAGGAATTGGAATGAACCTTCCTCGAATTCTCTCTCAGAATCTCCTCCAGGCAAAACTTTGAGGTTTGCATAACTCTGAAAAGTAATCTGGCTTTACTTTGGCAAGAAAAAAAGAAGCCTCTTGTTTGTGCCAAGCAAAAATGTATTTCTTCTTAGTAGCATTTTTCATTGCTAATGTGTCATTCCTGTATTCCCTTTTTTATTTTTCCTCTTGCTGTAATTTTCCCCTCCTTTCAGGATATTTTTGCATATACTGTTTCAGGCATGCTGAGGCAAGATACTTGCAGTAGTTTATCAGGACGCATGAATCTGATGTGGTCAAACAGAACATTTCAGTTAGTAACCTGAATGTGTTCTTGAAAACTGAAGAATGATAGGAATAAATGGAAAAATCAATTTTCCTTTGTTGATTGAAGTGCTCTCAGAAGCCTCAATAATGACAATCCAAAAAAAAACCAAAAAAGAATGTCACTTTGCAATTAAGAGAGAAGTGGTTTTAACACAATGTACTGCTTTGCCAGCATGAAAGCAAAGCAGCTGTCATCCTCAGTTTTGATCAAGGCAAAGAATTTTTGTGACACTTTTCATTTTCTCACACGAAGTAATATTTTTACTTTGGAGTCAACTACAGCCAGAGAGAAGTCAAGAGGTTGGAAATGGCCTCGAGTTGCACCAGGGGTTGTTCCGAATGGATATCAGGAAAAATGTCTTTCCTGAAAGAGCGGCCAAGCAGTGGAACAGGCTGCCCAGGTAAGTGGTGGAGTCACCATCCCCGGAGGTGTTAAAAAAAATGCACAGAAGTGGCACTTCAGGACATGGTTCAGTTGGCACAGTGGTGTTGGGTTGACGGTTGGACTTGATCTTAGAGGTCGTTTCCAACCTCACTGATTCTCTGGTTTTATGAACTTCATGTGAGCAGTTACAAAAAAGCTTAGTTCAGGACCTACAAGATCCTTTGGGTAGTTTCAGGATATGTCTTGTATCTGAAAGTTGGACATTTATTGAGTTAAAAAAGATCTTAAAAACATGCATGTATGTCTTGCTGTGGCTGCATCCCACAGCAGTTCTTGCAGTGGGGCCTTTTGAAATTCTTCAATGCAGCAAGCTCTGTACTGATAATCTCAAATTCTTGGTGGTTTTCTAATGTTCTGGTGTGTTTTGAAATATCACAGCTATGCCTGCCTTTAAACAATCATGCTTCCCTCATTCATGCTTTAATCTTTTTGGAAGAGGAAAGATAAATCAGTCTGGCTGTGCGTTATGCGTTTAAATCAAGACATGTCAGAGGGGCCATACGAAGAGGGGAGCTGCTGAGACAGGTTGGAAAGAGGTCAGGCTGGATCCCATCAATCACTAGTTCCAGCTTTAACCATGCAGAGGAACATCCTGAAGGCACAAGACGGGCACAGCTTTCATCACACCTTTGTCAGCTCCGTGGGGGACGGGGCACAGGCTGCAAGCCCTCGGTGTCAAACGTGGTAACGCCCCGTGGAGCTGAAGTCAACAATACAGGGAGGAACAAGGGAACACAGTGTTGAACAAAAGGGGCAGGTTGAAGTGATTTATTGGGAGGCCTGAATTTCTCATTAATGTAATGGAGGAAAAGTTTTTTAAACCGCCAGTGGTTTTTTAGGCTTTCCTGGCTAGAGGTGGGTGCTCTGCAGTAGGATGAGTAGGCAGAGGATGTCCTTGTCTTAAGCTGCATCATTATTCTGTAGGGAAAAGCAACTATTCTCTTCAGGGTGCTCTCTCCAAGCATTTACTCTCTAATCCTTCTCATAAATTAAGAGACAGTAATCACCTCCTGCTTCTCAAAGCTTCCTGTTTGATGTCATTGTGCTTAATTCATCCTTTACACCAGGGTTAAGCCTGGCTTGCTTTTTTAGTGCTGCCCCTATTTAATCTTCTTAATTTATGTGATGTGCTGGTATTTTTTAGAACTCTAAAATAGATATAAATAGTGAAATTGAGACATCACTGAAACAAAGAGAACCTCTGTTGGTAAGAACTGGAAAGTAATCTTCTTTCTGTCTTCTCTAAGGAGAACAGAAGAGAAACTGTACAGAGGCAAGGGTTCACTTTGCATTGCATTATTTTTTTTAAAGAGAAAATGGAGCCCAGGGACAGAGTTTTGGTATCTTTTTTTTGGTATTACATCACAAATGCAAACCATAAAACTCCATAAAGAAAGCACACAATCTGTGCTATTAGATTAACATATATTAACATCTCTGTGCTATTAGATGTCATTAATTATTCTTTAATTAAAAAGAGTATGTTTTCAGAAAGAAAAGATACATCTTTTATTGATGACACAAGACAGTGTCATCTATCAGTTATAACTCTCCAACCCATAAAAACATTAACTGACTTGAAGATATTGCTTGAAACTAACTTCTTCATGTTTTTCTGCAGCCTGACAGCCCTTAGGACAGACAGCTGTACCCATTTTTGAGATGATGGTGGCAGAAGGTATGTTAACAACCCATTCAAAGGTCAGTCTTGTCAACTCTCATGGCTGATCAGACCAAAACACTCATTTGCAGAGCAAGCCATGGCATCCAAGTTTCTGACAGGCCCAGCAGGACTTCTCTGGAACCTAATGTAAGTATACCATTACTTTCCTTCCTAGGAAAGAATTTCAGACTTTCCAGTGTCCCAAGTCACATTTAAATAATCCAGTACTGTGATTCAGCTGTTTCAGGCCCATTGCACACCCCAAGAGGAAAAGCCTCACACAGCCTTCTGTCAACAGCCTGTGGAGATAATACAGTGGGAAGTGGAAGAACCAGCAATCACCAGCCCATTTCAGCTCCTTCGAGGTTGGTACCAGGTTCCTCCTCCACCAGAGCTATTCAGATCCCAACAGACAGAGCACCTGACTCTGAATGCTGAGCATCTGCTGTCCCATTGGGTCACTGGAAACGTAAGTCCACAGCTGTCCTGAAATCCGTGGAGTTTTGCAGTTATTTGGGTGTTAAATTCCTCTTGCCTGGGTTGTGTGTCTGACTTTCTTCTCCAAAGAGGCCACCTTTTTGGAAGTCAAAGGCCCAGGTCTGTACTTGTGCAGCATAAGCCATCCAGCCTGTCTTCATCCTGCCCAGCTTCATTTGTTTGGGAGAGTCTTTCCTCTGATCCCAGTAGATTTTCTCTTGCCTTCTTGTTATCAGACTTCTCACATTCAATAACCAGAGCACAGTAGGACCTCCTTTCCTCTCCTAGTGCTAAAGATGAGGTATAATTCCCAAACCTTTCCCACTTTGTTCATGTTTTCTCAAAGCCATGTCTCCATCTGTAGTTTTCCCTTTGCATTCAAGTTTGCTTGAAGCTTGGGACCTCTTACAAGGACACTGCATTGCTGCCTCTTACACAAGGAAGCAGCTTTTGTGCTTCACAGCAGAAATTTATCCTAGGGATGGAAAAGCACATCAGGGCCTGAAGAGCAAGCCTCTTCTGCTGGTTGTCTCCAGAAACCTCTTCTGAGCTAGTGTCTCTGGGCCTGGTCAGCTTGGTATAATGATGTTTCTGGGCACAGCCTTGTGTCTGCTCTTCCCCTGTCATAGGCAGAGGGACCATTGCCAGGGCCAAAGGGGCTGATCAGCTCCTGGCTCATCCCTGATGTGATCCCCTCAGAGCTGCTGGAACAGGTCAATACTGTTTAGCCTCACCATGAGCATCCTGGTCACAGCTAATGGCTCTGATTGCTTCCCCTGGGCATTTTCTGCCCAAAACTTGGTTACAGCAGCTCTTCAATAAAGGCTTCAATGAGCAGGTCTGGGTGCATTTCTCTTAGCCTAGCATGAGCACAGTTAATAATAGTGCTGTACTGGAAACTTGTCTCTGACATCACCTCCCAGCTGACTACTTGGGTTGTGTCTACTGATTCTCTCTCACTATACTTTCCTGTCCCTTCTGATCAGACTGAAAGGTAAGTCCCGAGCAGAATTGAACTAAAACCAAACTGACCTGTCACAGAAACCACAGCATGAGTTCGTTTGTTACACTAGAGACATTCCTGAACAAGTGAAACAAATGAGGTGAAATGTTGTGCTTTTGAATCATAGAATCATCAAGGTTGGAAAAGAATTTCAAGATCATCAAGTCCAACCATCTGCCGTACAACCCCTAACTACTTGACCATTATGAAACACCACGTCTACCCCTTTTTTGAACATCTGCAGAGATGGTGCCTCCACCACCCCCCCGGACAGCCTGTTCCAAGGCCTCACCATTCTTTCTATGAAGAAATTGTTCCTAATATCCAGCTTACCTGGTACTGAAGTCAGACTGACTGGCCTGTAATCTCCCAGATCATCCTTCTGTCCCTTCTTATATATGGGAGTTACGTTGGCTGATTTCCAGTTTTCTGGTACTTCCCCAGTCAGTCAGGCAGGACTCTTAAAATGATGGAAAGTGGCTTGGTGAGCACCCCTGCCAGCTCTTTCAGCTCTCTTCGATGCATGCCATCTGGCCCCAGATTTGTGCACATCCATGTGGTGTAGCAGGTCACTGACCATCTCTCCTGGACTCTGGGGGGTCATTCTGCTCGTGGTTCCTCTCCCTTAGCTTAGGGAGCTGGGTTCCCTCAACATCACTGGTCCTCTTACTAAAGACTGAGGTGAAGAAGTCGTTAAGCACCTCTACCTTTTCCTCATCATTCCTCACCACGTTTCTTCCTGCATCTCATAGGGAATGGAAGGTCTTTCTGGTCCTTCTTTTGTTGTTAATATATTTATAGAAGCTTTTCTTGCATGCATGGTGGAGCTCAGTGACTTCTTGTGTCACCCAGGATTTTGGAAGTCAGTTTTGCTCTTGCTTTCCTTTCATCATAATTATTTCCATCAGGACAATATGGGGTTTAGAGGCTTCCAAGCCTGAATGTTAACATTTTATTCTCTCACCATATGTAAATGAACATAAGATTTGTGGAATATTAAAATTATGTTCTTGGGGTAGTTTAGAGCACATAGCACACCCTTCATAATGCTATTTATAAACATGGAGAGAGGAGTGAATGTCTCAGTTAAAACAGCCAGCTGACTATGTGGCTCACAACATCTAAAGCACTTCCCTCATAATGTTTGCATTTGTGGGAATATTTCTTTTTCCTACACTTTGTCATGCCCTGATTTTAAATGACTGATCTCTTGCACGATAGGCTGTGTGGCTGTGATACAGCTGGCAGGCAACCTAAGGCATTCTTTAATTTTTACATAAATAGGTTAAAATAACAGTGATTGAAACTGTGGCTATATTAAACTTGATATAAATACTTACAAAAAGACAGCTATAACTTTATAACTTGAATTCACCTACAGATTCTGTACCACTTCATCCATTATTCTAAAAACATTTCAAAGGAAAACATACTAGCTGTC
The DNA here is from genome assembly GCF_020740795.1 of Apus apus. Classification (NCBI taxonomy): domain Eukaryota; kingdom Metazoa; phylum Chordata; class Aves; order Apodiformes; family Apodidae; genus Apus; species Apus apus. The sequence goes on along the minus strand of NC_067285.1, from coordinate 5,449,619 downwards.
TACCCATGACTTTTCTTGGACATTTTTGTCCTTGAAGTCACTTATTAATTTCTTAAGACTGTAAAGAGCAACAGGACACTGTGTTACCCTAATATACACACAGACTACCTGAAAAATACTGAGATTCATTTCAGTGCTGAGTTTATTTTTTTCCACAACAAGCAGAACGTGGGATTTCCACTAAGCCTGCATGAAGTCACAGCTGGTGTAAATCGTCAAGTTTCCATTGACCCCTTTCTTGCTGCAGTGTAACTTTAGGAAGTCCCTGGCATCCTTATCCCAAGAGCCAACAGCAAGAGATCAGCCAGGAGCCTCAGGCACCACTAACTCCCTGTGAGTTCAGTGGAACAGCATCAGCCCCTGCAGAAACTGTGTGTGAATTTGTCTTTAACAACTCAGCGTGTGTTGGTTTCCTTCCTTACTCCAGAAATCAGGCAGCCATGTCATAAATGCTAAAGAAAAAAATAAATACATTTAGAATTCAAGTAATACATATTACTTAACACAAGTGCTATTCCTAACATGCTGCAAAAATCCAGCTCCTTGTCTGAGCAGCTGAAGCAATCCCAGTTCTCTCCAGAGAAATGGAAGTCTTGGCTAACCCTACTGTGTCCTGCACCTCCCACTCCCACCTTTAGAGTGGGGTGAAAGGATTTGGAAGAGATTTACTGTGGCAACAAGCCGAAGCCCATCCGTTTCATTCCAGAGCTAATTTCCCTTTTTGCAGAAGGAAAGCACACAGCCTTTCTTTCTGCACCACTTTGTGGTGCAAAACTGCTCTAGAATAAAACACTGTCTAAATGCCAGACTTTTGTACCCCTGTCATTGACTGCTTATGCTGATGGTCCACCTGCCCCATCTGCTCCTGGCCAGGCTGTGACTTTAAAAGCTTTCCATCATGTGATATATTTGAGTGCTGTTAGATTTATATCTGAGTTCAGGTTGAGATTTTCATGTTGTTTAAGGAAGCAGGATGCCAAATTCCCACCAGACTGGTGACAAAAATAACCATTGCCATTTAAAAATGGTTCTTGTGTCACACCTGCAGGATTTCACTCCCATTACCTAAAAACTTTCCAGTCTAGAGACTGTTAATGTATTTACAGGTGATGGTTACTGATCAGATTCCACTCTCACAGGTGAACAGGATGGGAAGAGGTGATAAAATTCCTTTCATGAAAATCAATATGTGAGGAATGGCTTGACTTTGCATCTTTTGATAAGGAGTGACAGATTCCTTTGAGTCCTGCAGTGCCCTTCCCAGCACCAGCTGCTCTTCTATGTATAAGAAGCTATACAATAAAGGTCCACGGGCTCTGGCTTGTAAATCATGTTGGTTTCTGTCTCCTAAACCAAGCTTAATACTTGGCTGAAAAATCACCTCTGTTAATAATACTCTTTTTAAAAACCAACTGGGCTTAACATGTGTGCTCTCTTGTTTGAGTGGATGACTATAAAGATAGTCTGACTGATTTTCTACCCATAAAAGTTATTTATTTCCTCTCTCCTTTATGTTTTCTTGCAGTTTTTGGAATCCCTAAAGAGCCTGTACCTAACTGCAGAAGGCAAATACAGTTTCTTCCCTCAGTCCCTGAAGCTCAGCAACATTGTTCTTTCAAGCACCTGGAAGGCAGGAACAGGTGTTGTCATTTTTCTTCAGCACAATTTAATTTTTTCAGAATTATTAATAACCAGAATGGTAAGTTTCCATCTTTGTCTTCTGGTTTGTTTCACAGCTTCCATAAGGTCCCAAATTATGTACAATTTCAGGAAGAACCCATCTTTTCCACCAAGACAGTGCTGGAGACATAGAAAAACAACTGCAGAAAATGTAAGATTGGACTTGTAACCTGATGGCTACTTATATATATATATGTATTTTTATTTTAAAGTTGGCATGGATAAAGGAGAGGAAAGGAAGAGAACTACAGCTTATCTTCAAAGTATAATTTATTGATCCTACCTTAAGCACCTTCACTAACTTTTGCTCCTGCATAGCAGAACTAATATGTGCATTAACAATGCAGCTCCTTTCATCATCTAACCAGAGTAATTTATAGATTAGGACCTGCAGATGACTTTATTATCCAGTCACCAGCTTCATGAAGCAGAACCTGCTTTAAATAACCATAATCATTCCTCGGAGACATCTCACAGAGTGATCATTAAAGCTCCTGGTCGCTTGCCAGTTGCCATAGAAGTTCTTTGTCACACAGTAGGACTGTGGTGCTGTGTAACTAAGCAGAGGAGGGTTTGTTTTCTGTATTATTTTCCCTGTTTTGCTGCCCTTGGCAAGCACATTGCTGTCAACTGCACACCTACAATCTTTGGTAGAATGTGATATGCTAAATCTGTTTCATGTTCATCTAATCTATGCCATGACTAGTATTAGCAAGAACAGTACATGCCAGGAGTGAGTTCATGTTTGCATAAAAGATAGATGTTAATCAGAACTAGGAAAGCTCAAGGCTACCAAACTGATTTGGCTTATGGACAGCCTGTTAATGGAAAATTCAGAGCCTGTTAATTGTTAAATGTGCTGATCATTCTTTCCAATTCTCACCAAACTAAATCCAAGAGTAAGAAAATTAATTTGATTTTGTCTTAAATGGTGATACTCCTGTTTTAACTTGTGGGTATTCCTAATCTTCCTGTCTCCCTTCATCTCATTTGTCTATGCTCTTCCATTCTTCTGGAGTCAGTAAATGCTGGATGCAGGAACCTAACAGGGCACACTGGATGCTGCCCCTGCCTTGCTCCAGACTGGCTGTGTGATCTCAGCAGGTTTTCCTACAGCTGCACAAAGACATCCCTTTCCTGCAACGCTTCTGAGTAGGCACTCTCCAGTTCTTCTTGTTGTTTGGGAATTGACACTTAAGAGATCACAAAGTTCACTGCTCTGAACGTGGCAGCCTAAATAGTTATAAATTCTGTGAACTTCACAGTAACACTGATTCCATTTGGCTGCTTGGATGCCTTACAACTTGCTACATCCAAGTTTAGGACAGTCTTTGGTGCAAATCCATTGATATAATGGCAGGAACACATATTTAGGTATAGGTACCTAGAGCTGTTTCCCTTTTGGACTACAGATGTTACTAGTGATTGCAAAAAGCTAAGTCATCTCTTTAATTTGTTGTAAAAATAAAACTCTCCTCCCTACCTTTTAACAACACGATGCCTTGTGCTCTTTCCAAAGTTCTATAAATGGTCTTAAAAAGAAAGTCCTGAACCCGTGAAATGTGGAGGGTTGATTTAACATCTGGAAGTATTCTCGTGGCTGTCTTCACTGGCTTTCAGGACAGTGAAAAACTGGGCTGCAGCAGCTCTTGATATTCATACAAAGAGTGCCTAGTAGCATCATTGCTAGTGAATGAAATATTACATTTTTTCTGCACTGAAGGTGGATGTTCTAAATTTGTGTTGGTGCATCTCCTGAGGGCCTGTTACTAATGCAATGTTAGGAGCTGTTTGTTTTTGCTCTGTAACCAGAGGAGGCACACTAATGCCCATTAGGTAATCTCTGTTGGACTGTCTCTGCTGGATTTATCCTGAATACTACCCTTATTACATGCTTAGTTCCATTTATTTCATCTGTTAAAATTAGATATTTCCACTGTATTCAAACAGCATCCAAGTTCTTGGCTTGCAGGCCCAGAATTTGAAGCTAAGCATTAGAAACTGTTTCTAAAGCAGCTTTTTGTACAGTTTATTCTTCCCATCTCTTCTGTCCAGGAGCAAGTGCTCACAATGCCTGTGGTACCAGCCCCCTCCATGGGAAATCAAGGGAAGGAATGCAGTGACAACTGTCCTTTGGAATAATGTTACAAATATAAAAAAACCCAAACAGGTAAGAAATTAAACATGTAATTTTCTATAATAAAATAGGAATATATAAACAGCTCAAAGGGCCCTTTGCATGCTCTCTTTAAGAGTGTTGGGGTTTTTTTTTTGCTGACTCTGACCACTCTTTGGGACTTTCCTAATTGCCTTAAAGAAGAAAAAAGGAGAGAAAGAGAAAAAAAGAAAAGGGGTGTGTGTGTGTGTGTGTGTGTAAGCAGTTCTGGGCATTTAAAAAAAGTCTAATCCCCTCTTTTGACATTTTCTATGTACTACCTGGATTTATAGTCTACTATTTCAGAGTGAAATACCAGCTATAGAGAAGCAATAGGATGTTAATGTGCTCATAGCAGCATGACTTGAAATGGCTGGAAAAAGCAAAGTACTTTCAACATGTGAAGAAAACAAATAATTGCTTGGATAATATTTGCATAGAAAATGTCCAGAGTTTTCACACAGGAGGCACTGAAAGACACTGTGTCCTTTTTCCAGTCAGGTTTTAAATGTCTTTTTTTTTTTTTTTCTTGTTTCTTTTTTTCTGCTAAACCAATACACACAGAATAAAAGGGAAGAATTCTTTCCCTGCAGGTATTTCAGGGGAAAAAAACCCCAACATCCTCTGCATTTTAATAGCTGTGCTGCAGTCACACAGCATGCAGCAGAGAGTGTTGGCTCTGGCATTGCAGCAGGGACTGGTGGCTTCCAGGAGCTCCTTTTCTCATCCATCATTCATATAGATATCAGCTCTACTTGTCCCAGATAAAAAACTGGCTTTTTGCTGGATCCTGCTAGGACAAATTCAAGAGTGAGTGTGTTTAATAATTACGTACTCTTGGAAGAAGTACCAAGGTTAAATCAATGAAGTTGAGGCTATTGAAGCACAGGAACAAGAACCACGGGTGCAAAGCAACCTCCCAGGGGGGGCTTGACCTTCAGAGCTGGACCTCCTGCTGAGGCAAGGGGCTGGACACCTCAGAAACAGGGTGATGACCCTCAGTTGATTTCACAAGAACCACCAGATCCAGCTGATGTTCTTGTGTTAAATGAGTGACCTGAAGGTGGCAGTCTCCCTATTGCTTGACCAGCATCTAAGATCACTGAGGCTTCCTGCTTCTCTCTGAGGAGTTGCAGCTTTCCATCCTGACTGTGCTTGCTCCTGGAGAAGCTACAATCCACAGGTGCAGTGGTGCTGTGTGTTAACCCTGGAGACCTCGCCATGCTGTCAAATACAACAGACTTCACCAGGTTTATGAGGAATTTCTTCTAGGAATTCCTCCCAAAATGGCAGGAATGGTAGGTTCTCATGACCTACACTGTGAACTTAACTCATATCGGCACCACAAGAAGTTTGTTTGTAGAGATTTTCTTTGTATTTACTATTCCAAACAAAGGAAATTCTTTGTCATTTTTCTTGCAACATTTTTCTTGGAAGATTCATTTGTATATTTTTACTTTCTTCTTGTTTGCATATTCTCTGTGAGGCACGGAAGACATTTCAAAACAATGCATGAACCAGGCTTTTCCTTCTCAAAGTGACCTGCTGGCCTTCAAAGGACCCTCATGGATGTGCACTTAGGACTGCTCTGCTAAGATGGGAGTCTTTGGAAGTGGCCACAGATTCAGGGCTCAGGAGTTTTTGGGTGTCCCATTTGATACAAAAAGTTTGATTTATCAGATGAAACAGCAACTACTCATGTCCTTAGCGTTTTCTTTGCTAAAACCTCCTGAGGACAAATATTTCAAATTGAAAAGTCTTCATCAATGCCATCACTTGAAAATACTGACTGATCAGTACAGTTTTGTCCTTTCCAGCTGCAGTGTGCTGTATTGTCTCCAAAGTGAGGGATTTATTAATAATTTTCACATGTTTTCGTGGCATTTCTGCATTGTTGTATTTCCGTGAGGGTTTTCAATGTGAAACTAACAGAAGCTTTCCTAAACGCTCAGGAAAAAATCCTGGCAGGTGAGTTGCTGGTGATTGCTCTGTTCATTCTTCAGTATGATGATCCAAATACATTTCATAGCAGTGCATGGGATGTGCATGTCACGAGGAAGTTTTTTTGCTGAGGCTTTCAGCTCTCTGCATGTGTCATACACTGCTATGGAAGGGACTGGGAGCCTTTATCACAGGCAGCCACTGCAGGATTTTGTAAAGCAGTTCAACCTTGACTTTGGATGTAAATGCTCTCCCCAAATTCTCTTTTAAATGAAGATTTTGGACAGAAGTGAGGTGAGCTAATCCTTGTCAGTTAGAACGTGTGCCATACCAAGTAGAAGGTAACGTATTAAAACTTTGGAAGCCCATTAAGATCCGTGACATTTAACCCAGTCTAATTTCTTGAAACAGGATTCCTCTTTTATGAAATAACAGTCAGTTCAGCTTTTCCAGCATCATGCCTGTGTGCAATGGGAATCATCCATCAGTGTGACTCATGGTCATCCAGGGCTTAACACAGGAGGTTCTAGGACTGATAAATCCTGATTTATGAGCAAACAGGCACACTTCAGGAGATCCCTGCTCCACCTTTGTACCACGTCAGGTATTCTTGCACATAGAGTTGTCATTTAACAACCCAGAGCCAGAGACTCTGGTGCAGATACCTGAGCTGACACTAGTCATCTCCTTTCATCTGGCATCCAAGGCTTCATGTCTCATGTGAGCATTATTTTAGGGCCCAATGCACACTTCTCAACTGCAGAGAGTGGATGGGCCTCATTAATTCCTGGAAATAATACTAGCCAGAGAGCAGAGCTTAATGAAAACCTTTTTCTGGCTTTCAGAGACTGAATTCAGCCTGGGTTTGTGGTAGAAGTAGCCACATTTAGCAAGATAGTACAGCACCAAGATTTTTATTCAGTCTAGAAAAATGGTTGCTCTTTATCAGTGGCCTAGTGATATTGAGGACCTGTGTCATTATGACAGTGTAACAGGGATTTTTGTTCCATTTTATTCTACACTGACCCACTCACTAGTTAAAGGTGTTCAGCCAACAGAAAGTAGAAATTATTTGTGAAAAAGGGGGTGGCTATGTCCTAATGGGGTTTGTTTGGGTTGTTTTTTTGCCTTTTTTTTTTTTAAATATATTTATTTTAAACAGGGTAACCCAAAAGGGGGAACTATGGGAGAAGGTTCATTGATGTAATTGTGGCATCTTGGCTTTGGTTATTATTTTTTTTTCCTCCCCCCAGTCTCAAAGTCCTACAAGGACTGAGGTAAAGATACTGAGCAGAGGAGGAGGAGGAGGATTGCAAAGGAGTGTGACTGCAAGTGTGAGCCTAAGAAACAGGAGACTGAGTGTGCTGGAGTCTGCAGGTGCTCAGGAAGATGAAAGCAGAACCTACCCTGGAGGACACAGGCACAGCACCCTGGTGTGTGACACTGGGTTCCAGGTATGAGGCCACCTCCTGTTTCCCCTGGTATTGCTGTCTGCCAAGTGGATAGCTTTTTAAGGTGTGTGTGTGTGAGAGGCACAAGTGAACCCAGCCTCAGCTCAGCATCTGAGCTGGCTTGAGGAACAGAGAGCCAGTTTCTGTGTACTTACTGGGTTGTGAACAGGTCTGAACTCACTAATTTGAATGAGTGAATTTGAATTTATCAAATAGATTCCTTCAAATTATCAGGTGTGTTCATTATAGGTGTATCCCATTTAACTGAACTATTAGGAGTTCATGATTTACCTGGCATCATTCAGGAATTCCAATATGCCCTATCCTACTGAATTTTCTCCTTGCATTGGAAATAGGAGCAGCTTACCCCAGCAGTGCACTGGATAATCAGGACAGGTTCAGGGGGTGACCTTCCAGAGGGCCCAACCATGACCCACTTTGTCTGCTGAGGCACCACCACAACTCCCTTGCCATTTCCCACCTGCTGTAAATGGCACTAAAGATAGAGCTGAGACAACAGATTACCAGAAAACAGAATTACAGGTGCATTTTTCTTCATTAAATTAATGTTAAACAGAATCTACTACAGAGGTTCCATTCAAGGAACAGATGGTAAATACAAGGTAATACAGATAGAGATTAAACAATATAGGCAACAGCTGATGCACAAAGCACAAAGCTAGAGGTGCTAAGTGTTCAGTACAACTGTGCTTCAATCATGGGCAACCAAATCCTTTCACACATTTGGTTTAAAATTTGTTCAGATGCAAAGCATCTCAGTGAAGCTACATGGTAAAGGGCTTCCAAGATTTCCATCTATGGAACTTCAAATTCCACTCTGTGAAATGTTTTGAAGGTTTTATTGTAATTTCTGGTTTTGATAAGTTATTATATCAAACAATGAAATTGCTTGAGCAGGGAAGCCAGGTGGCTACATCACAAGAATTAAAGCTGAGATGTCGAGGCTTTTCCAGTGGGAGGAACTGCTATCTTAGGAATAGAACAGCCAGGTTCTGGCTGCCTAAGGAAAAAAAAACCAAAGAATTCAGCTTCCACATGGAAGGAGCTGGACTTGATGGGTCCCTTCCAACTCAGCATATTCTATGATTCTAAGTGTGAACTGCTGTGTGGAACAACGTGTTGCCAACAGTGCAGCTGAATGTCTAAACATGAAAATCCTTTCTTCTTCCCATTGCTGACACCTGCTGAATTGCAGTTTCTTATGGTGCCCAGAGCCTCCATCAACATAAGATCAACCAAAACTGGATGCTTGGTACTGGCTGTGGCCAGGCCAGGGAGACAGGCTGGCTGGGACTGGACCACAACATCCACAAAATCATCTGCTAGATAGCTGGATCTTCCCAAGCACAATTTGAGAACCAGGCTCCCTGGAGAACATCACAAATGTAAGTCAGAGAGTCTGCTCTCCTCATTTTCTCTTCTCTTTCTCTCTCATCTCTGTCTCTCTCCATGTCTCTTGAGGTGTAGAGATTTATACAGGTATATTTACACGTAAGCAAACAAAGCCTCTTGCTTTGAAAATATTAAGTATTCAAATATCTGGGGAAGAGAAGCCAGTGAGTGGATGTTATGCACTGAAACAAAATAAAGCAAGACAAAGAAACTCTAGATTTATTACAGAACTGAAAACCCAGTGCCTGTAAAGCAGTTTGCTTTAAGTGCAGTAATAACTCCTTGAGGCAGATTATATGAGTCCCTTACACATGAGTTACACTTCAGTAGTGAGATGTAACTCAGTTGAAGAAGGAAATAGAGCTCCAATGCTTAGAGCCAGAAGGCTCTGGCCAGAAAATGTGCCTTTCTGTGTCCCTGCAGAATTTAGAAGTGTTGCTCTGCAACTTTTCAAAGACACGAGATCGTGGCATTCTCAGTTATCCAGGTATTTGGAGTTAGCGGTGAGATGCCACATTCTCAGGGGAAGACACTTTTCCAAAATACCTACACTCTGTCTGTCCATTAATTCAGGGAATTCACCTGGCTGAAATCCAGTCCATAAGAAAGTATATTTGGCATTTGGCTAGGCTGCTCCCTGTTGCATGGCATGACCACAGGTGTGCAGGGATGGAGGTGCCCGTGATTCTGGAAGGAGAGGGAGGCTGACCCTGTGGTGTGGCCTCCATGGGAGCACATCTTGCTGTAGTGCTGGGTCACTCTGAGGCACCATGGAGTTTCTGTGAGGTTAGAGTCCAACACTAAGTATTTTCCAGCCCCCACCCTGTTGTTTTTTTCTCCCCCTATTCCTTCTCCAGTTTGTGAAAGCCTGGTTTGAAATGTCTTATAATCCATTTTTCTTTGGTGGGTTTTTTTCATACATCTAACGTTGCACTGTTACAAATAGCAAATTCTTTCCCTTCCTTTCCTTTACAGCCTCTAGCACATATAATTTTGGCTAACAGCTTGAATAAACATGCCCCTTCCCATCAAGGCTGCATAAACATATTGGGTGCTGCCTGATCCAAGACACCTTTACTTTTTCTTAGACATTTGTACAGTCCACTGCAAGATACCTTGGAAACTTTGGAGTTTCCAGCAGAACTGAAAGTGCTCACTCCAGATACTTCATATATAAATGCTCTTTCTTTCGCAATCCCTCTCTCTCATGTTCCACTTGGAAAGCAATCTCATCACCATTTATTTTATGTAAGCCCCACTTCAGAATGAAAAAGGACTGTCATTCCCCTCGTTTATTTTTTTTCCTGCCTCATCTTTGTTTCTGTGCTCTTGGAAGGCTATTTGTCCTCTTTTCCACTTGGCATGGATTCAGTACTTTTTTTTTAAAAAAAAAAAAGTTGTCTCCAAGGCTACAGTGCTAAAAGGCCCCAGAGGAGTTGGGTACTTGCCTGGAAAGACACCAGCAACGTGGAGGCCCCACTTCTCTTTCTTAGAGAGTTAGCAGGAATACTTTTTTTTTTGCTGGGATTTCAAGGGAAACTGCAGCACCAGCTTCCTCTGAGCTATCTGTAATCCCTTCACCTCCTTTGAACACCTTAACATAGGCATTCCTCTCATGTAGATTTTGCCCTAAGTACTTAATGACTAATGGTAAAGGTCTAAAAGGCAGCTTGTGCTCCAGCTTTGCTCATACAAGGTGGTGCTGCTCAGTAGTCCTGCTGTGCTCATGAGCTCAGGAACAGCCATAGTCATTGCCAACCTCTTCTTGCAACCCTGAGCAGGACTGGGAAATGCAGTCTCAAATGGAAGAACTGTTTAGATATCAAGAGGTACATTGGGGTGTTTATTATGTAAATTATACTAGAATTAACCAAATAACAGGCCAGATGTTTTATCCAGTCTAGGCTTCTTGTGCCGTAGGTGCAGTTGACAAATGCTGTCTTGAATTTGCTGATTATTCTTTCTGGATTTCAAAGCTGATTTGAATTTTTCTCATTGCTAGGTTGAAATCAAAATTGGGGGGATGAATAATAATTTTTTGAGATTTTTCTAGTGGTAGAGGAGACCAGACTAACCAACAGAACTCATGCTTAGGTCATGAGGGTAAGGGACCCAGATTTTGTTGCATAGGTCATTTTTTAATAGAATGTGGAGAAGAAGAAAATATAAATCCAAAATAACCTTATGGGTTGGCAAAGGAAGAGTCAAGGAACTTGGATCTGTGTTATTTTGAAAAATAATCTAACTATGGGGCAATCTTCTGATAATTTAATCATGATTAAATAATTTCAACCCTTAAACCATCTCAATTTAATCCCAGAAGCTCCTCTGTTCCCAGTGTTACCCAGAGGCTGCATTTTTTGAGAACTCTACACTGAGCACAGTGGAGATAGGACCCAAACACTTCTGATACTTCACATGCTAATAAGTCAGGTGAAATAAGCCACATGAGGCAACAATTTAACATGTCTTATCAATGTATTTGAAGTGTAAAGATACCAAAATTAGAATTTTGGACAGAATTACTTAAGAACTTAGCCAACAACTTATTTATATTATTATTAATGGTACCATCAAAAGAACAGTCACACCCCAAACAAGCTTTGCACTGTACACACATAGAATAATACCCAAGTCCCTGCCCAAAAAGAAAACAATTGACAAGAATTTATTTCCTTGTCTTTTTATTTTTGACAATGAACGTCTCCAGTGGAGACACTGAAGATTTTATTCCAGCCTTCAGTGCTAACTGCAGCATTAAGATGTATTTTTCTGTGTCATTCCATGTTTTGGAACACAAGGAAGCATTTTAGATTTATAGTCACCTGAAAATTGCTGATGGCAGATTGATACAAATAATTTATTTTCTGTCCTAAAAACTTTTCTTAATTTTTCTGTCAATAGTTTTCTTTCTGGTTACACCATTATTTGAACTTACATGTTGCAGTAATTAACTAATGTGTTTCATTTGACTGCAGCCATGAAACGTTCTGACTAGGTAGAAACACTTCCCATTGTCCTGAAGTTACAAACTGGAGTATTGTAACTGGAGTATTGGAGATAATATTTTTCTTAGAAAAAAAGGAGAATCTGGTGGGGATTAGGCATTCAAGAATAGAAGAAGTCTTATATTTCTGGACATATCACCTGGGTCAGATTCGTGCAAGGATTTTGACACTCAAATGAGATTTTAGCAGAACTGAGGTGCCTAATTCCAAGAACAGGCTGCTCCACCTCTTGCATGGACATCCAGATGTCCAGACTTAGTAACACTTTGGCATAATTATGGCATATCCCATAATTTTGGCCTTGTTGTTGCCTTCTGAAAGTGAAGAGCAGCTCTCTGCCCTGGCTGGGAGAAGACATGCCTGATCAGCTGTGGTAGACTTACAAGAACATCCCAGAAGATATTTTAGAGGATAGCAGTGTAAAGTGCTGTTTGGATAAGACTGGTATATTCTGGGGACTTGTCCAGTCTCACTCTAGTTATGATTCTGACCAAGTTCTGACCGAAATGTTCTAGTGTTCGTTAATTTTTGAGTATGTCAGATTTCTGACCAAATGCCCTAAGGACATATCAGTTTGAGTTGTAGAAGTTAAAGAAATCTATAGTTTCACCTGAAGGTGGCAAGAACTGTGGCTCCCTCCTTCATAGCCCCTGAGCTGCTGCCAGCTGTAAAAGTACCTGAGCTGCCTCCTGCCTCTGTAGCACAGGTTGTTCCAAGGCTTTGTCTGGATAATGATTATGTTATTATTTGTAAGAGCAAAACATTGATTATATCAGGTATTAGCAAAATATTCAAAGTGAGACTAGAAATGCCTTCTAGCTAAGCACAGCTATGTAGAACCGTTGAGCATATTTCTCTGAGAAACTTCCTTTTACTTTGATCTGCTCTGGTCTACTTTAAATATGACTTCTACAGGAGGTATTTGTTCCACGGGATTCATTTTGATTCATTTTAATCCACAACTGTTCTTTCTGAGTGTTGTGCCCATTTTTTGAGTTCAGACTTTCCTGCATACAAAGCTCCAGCCGAGAGCAGGAGCAGCGACACGAGTGGATGTATTTTAGAGAACCTTAGAATCATAGCATGGTTTGGGTTGGAAGGGACCTTAAAGATCATCTAGTTCCAACCCCCCAGCATGGGCAGAGATGCCTTCCTCAAGACCAGGTTGCTCCAAGCCCCATCCAACCTGCCCTTCAACACTTCCAGGGATGGGGCAGCCACAGCTTCCCTGGGCAACCTGGGCCAGGGTCTCACCACCCTCATAGTGAAGAATTTCTTCCTAAATCTAGCCTAAATCTGCTCTCTTCTAGTTTAAAGCCATTACCTGTTTTCCTATCACTACATACCCTTGTAAAAAGTTCCTTCCCAAGCTTTCTGATCAGCACCCTTCAGGTACTGGAGCAGCTGTGTTCTCCTGCACAGGTGAGGAGCAAGCAGTGCTGGGCAAAGGCTGCACCCTCTGACCAGCTCTCCACCCTGGTCAGCTTTGTGGACTCAGGCACATGTCCACGGTGGTTCTGTGGCAGGTCCACAAGCTGATACAGAGACAATTTGCCCTTCCCAGTCAGCTCCCCAAATTAAAACCTGAGACTGGCAGTACATCAAGTCCCAGAATTTGTTCCAGTTTGAAGCAAATGTTGAATGGCAGGTGTACAATGGAATTTAGGTCAGGCAGGCGAGAGAGATCAACAGCACAGAGCCACGGGCTCTAATTCTAACTAATCAAGAGACCAGCCAGGGGTTGAGTCCTGGCAATTGAAGTGGCAAACTGTGAATAATTACATGTTTGGAAAAACATCCCCTTGGGCGTTCATAGTCAGCCCGGATCACTAGAAATGATTGTGATAAAAAGCATAATGAAATAAGCAGGTCGGCTGGTAGCAGCCAGAACATCTACTGCAATCATCATAACCCAGGTTCTGCAGAGAGATGTTGGGGAGGGGGAGAAGGCTGGAGGATCAAAGAAGAACTAGTGTGTGGGGAAGTGCAGCTACTCAGCCCTTTGGGAAACAAGAAATTTTGACAGAATCCTATTTAAGAAAAAAAAGAACAATCTGTCACATTAGATTTAGCAGAGCACTCAGAGGTAATTTATTTTTTTTTAATTTCTATGACTTATGTAAAATATTTTAAAATACTTGTTTGGAAAACTCATTTATTTCAGGCAGGTGTTCAGGGAAGCCTTTGCAAGGAACATGAAGATGTCTGCAGAAATCTAAAGCACATAAATTCAAGGAAATACCCTTGGAGTTAAGAAGCAGGATGTAATGTAAATTATTCATAGCTGGAAATTAGTAATTAGTCATTCAGTGACAGAGGAGACAGGAATCTTGGAGAAAGTGTTCATTAAGAGGTTCTAGACCCTTTTTCAGGCAGGCTGCAAAGTGATAACTAGAGTCATCAGCCAAAGAAAAAGCCCACAACACACCCAATTAAGGAGAGGTTATCTGGAAGGAGCAGATTGTAAGTCAGGGAGTCTTCTGGCTGTGTGAATAAAGCTCTGGTCTCCACGGACCCAGATGGAAGTTAAGTGGAAAGATGAAGACATGGCCTGTAGGTGAGCTGCCAAACTCCTGTTCAATGAACAGGGAGTCAACTGCTCCCTGAAAGATGTCCCTCAGCTAATAGAAGTCATCTCAGTCCAGGGGGTCACTCTCTTTGGATCATGTGAAGCCCTCAAAGATATAGCACGGGAGTGTCACTGTTTATTTTGTGCTATTAGTCACTGTGGCAGGGGCCACAGTGACCTAAGAACTTGCAGAGTTAGTACTTGCTACTTATGTGGCCCACATGTTCTCTGGGGACTATCTGCTCCTGGAAAGGAAACAGGATGAAAGCATTCAACTAAAGATGAGAACTGGAAATGTGTGAAGATAGAACAAATGTAGTTTACAGTAATAAACAGAATAACAGAAAAAAACCACAAAAAACCCAATTATTTTAAGAAATTAATCTTGATGTTTTAAGATGCTTAGGGAAGATTTGTTATTTAACTAAGTTGCTACTATTTTGGGGGACCTGCTTTGGTAAAGATTTTGTGTTTTAAAATATAAAAACTAGAAAAATGCACTGAAACTATTTATTTTTTTTAATTCTTTAACTAGAAGCTGGTGTTGTAATATGTGTTTATCTCGTAAAAAGGCAAGACATAAGGATCCTTCTTGGCATGTTGTGTAAAGTCTACATGTTATGCAGAATTAAAGAAAATACACACAAGGTCAAGGGCAACTAGAGTATGCAGGGAAACTGCTAAATCAGGGCACGCATCTAGGTCAAGAAAAGGTTTCAATGGAGTGGAAAAAATGAGGGAAAGAAGATTTAGGAGACAAAAATAATTATCAAGTGAGTTTTTGGCATGTGGACACTCTCAGGATAGAGTCAGTCAAACAGCTATTTGAAGTATAGTTGGCCACTTTTTGCTATATGAGCAGCACAGCAGTGAGGATCATTTTTACAGGCCAGAGGGAGGAAATGAGAAGATTACACATAAATCAACAGAATTGGAAAAATGTAATAATATAGAATTCTGACAAATACTGCTTTAAAATGCATTCACTTATTTAAAGCCCTTACCAAAGCTGCATATAAACTCATAAGCTACCAAGAGTTTGAATAAGAGGCTCTGGGGTTTTACACATAAAAATGTGCTGACATGGTTGGGTCAAATTTTTTTTCCATTAAGTTTAATGGCAGAATCAGAATGTCCATCCAAGCGTGGCTGGGAAAGAAAAATGTCCAATTTTTGAAGTCTGGTACCAGCCAGTGAGTGAGATTAAGAAAAGAAGAACTTAACATGGGGAAAAGCTCCTGGTTCTCTCCCATAAAAATGAATGATCATGGTGTCAGTAGCAGCTGTGATGCTGTTCTCCTGGGTGCTAAATCGTGTTGCATTTGCTATGGCAATGCAAAGTTGTGGACAAAGACATACACATTTCCTTCCTCCTGACTTCATTTTCTTTACTGTGGTCATTTTTTAAACAAAAATGTCGCTTGCAAATAGCAAAAAAGAAATGAAGTAAAAGAATTAACTGTGGTCAGATAGTGCAACTTAGCCAGTTTCTTCTTTTTTTTTTTTTTTTTCTTTGGTGAAAATGGGCCTGATCACAAAATGCTAATTTGATTTTAGTTACCCTAAAGGCTTGTGGACACAAAGAGCTCAAGTGCTGGTTCTGACTCTTTTACTTCATGGTCTCTTGAAAACATGTAGGCAATCATGGTTGAAATAAAGTGCAGACAATCATGGCTGCTCCTACCTGATGAGACTTAAGCCTTCTTTAGACCAAAACCTGGGCAGCCACATTAGAGCCATCACATTTTCTTGGGTTTATATTAGTGTCTCTACACTGTTTCCAAAGAAGATGTGGTTTATGGCTGGCTAGGCCAGAAGATAGGCTGGACCATGACTGTCTGCATCAGTTTGGGTACACCCACTTCTAACAGAACATATTGGTGGGAGCTATTATTTGTGGTGCCACTAGTTTTACAACCTTTGATGTCTTCACAGCCTCGTGCTAATTTAAAATGGCTTTTGTGTTCTTCAAAGGAGAAGGATCATGATAGCAGGTTCCATAGCAAGTATGTAAGACTATGCACACTGCTCTAAGGACAAGCACATATTTAGCTACTCTAGTGCTAGCAATTAACTTTCAGCCCAGCTTTGAACCCGGGAGTATAATTAGGATATTCACAGTAGGTCAAGGGAGGTCGTTCTCCCACTCTACTCTGCCCTGGTGAGGCCACAGCTGGAATATTGCATCCAGTTCTCAGCTTCCCAGTTCAAGAGAGATGGTGAACTACTGGAGAGAGTCCAGAGGAGGATGATGAAGATGACTGGGGGATTGGAGCATCTCCCTGATGAGGAAAGGCTGAGAGAGCTGGGACTCTTTAGCCTGGAGCTGAGAAGGCTGAGGGGAGACCTTATCAATGTATACAAGTAGCTAAAGTGTGGCTGCAGTGAAGATGGAGACAGGCACTTCTCAGTAGTTCCCAGTGGCAAAACAAGGGGCAATGAGCACAAGCTGGAACATGGGAAATTCCATTTAAATATAAGAAAAAACTTCTTTACAGTGAGAGTAACAAAGCACTCGAACAGGCTGCCCTGGGATGTTGTGGAGTCTCCATCTCTGGAGATATTCAAGACCCACCTGGATACAGTCCTGTGTAAAGTGCTCTAGGTTATCCTGTTTCAGTGGGAGAGCTGGGCTAGATGATCTTTAGAGGTCCCTTCCAACTCCAGCGATTCTGTGATTCTCTGAGAACGATACCTCTATTGGGACCAGTAACCAGAAAGCCCTTAAAACACTTGCACTGTGAAAAATTATTTTCCTGAACTTACATTTTCTCAGTCCTATGAACACTGTACACAGCAAAAGCTACCATTCTTCTGATGGCTGAGACATTAATGTAATGGCAACCTGAAGTTCAATACCCACAGGCTAATCATTGTTTCACAGAGGAGCTAAAAAGCTTGAAATGTTGCTTCAGGACTTGAATTAATTTGTCATATCCATGTAAGATAACGATATATCTCCCATTTCCCTGCAGAGAATAATTCACATGGGAAAACTGCCAGATGATCTACTATTCTGTCACCTGGGACATTTTTTCTTTATGTAGCAGGAAGGGGTCTGATGAATGACAAAGTGGCAACCAGTCTCAGCTCCCACATGGGAAACCATCAGATCAGCTCGGACTCTGCCAGGAGCCAGGCAGCTGACAAAGGTAATGACAAGGTCTATAAAATCATGAATGATGATACTGTAGATGCTAAAGGTTTACACTGGTTCAAGAGGAAATTGGGCAAGTAGTAATCCATGGAGGGTTATTAAATCATGGAAACCACATCTGAAGCTGAGGCTGGGCAGAAGCTGGGAGAGCTTGAGTGGGGAAGTAATCTCTGTTTGTTCTTCTCTTGCCCTTTGCCTAGGGATGATGTCAGAGAGAGTGGACTGAGGTAGTCAGACCTTTGCTATGATCACTGTCCTATTTTTCATGGCACAAAACCTGTGTCTGCTCAAGTCTACATGATTGGTATGACTCCTCTGGAGAGAAAGTGATATAAAGACCCCCTCTTGTGTATTTGATATATCATACCTGAATGGGTATTTGAAAGAACAAGTAAATAGGCAAAGCTTCCATTTTTAATGCCCAAAATTGCAATTTTATTGGAACTATTTTTCAAAAGCCAAAAGAGATAGAAAACATATTTCAGCAAGTTAGTCTGCTTAGATGAAAACAGGGTTGAGCTTTGCATATTTTGCTGTCTGAAGAGTCTAATGTCTCTCCTTCAATCCCCAAAGATGTTCAACCATTTGCTGATTCAGAAGAGAAGGGTAATGAAGCTGGTGAAGACCCCTGAGAACACTAATGAGGAGAAGCTGAGAGAACTGGGGCTGTTTAGTCTGAAGAAAAGGAGGCCGAGGGGAGACCTCATCACCCTCTACGAATACCTGAAAGAAGGTTGCAAAGAGGTAGGTGCTCATCTCTTCTTAGAAGTAACTGGTGCTAGAACAAGAGGAAATGACCTCAAGCTGCATCAGGGAAGGTTTAGACTAGACATCAGGAAGAACTTCCTCACTGAAAGGGTTGTCAGACATTGGAACAGGCTGCCCAGGGAGGTGGTTGAGTCACGAGCCTTGGACGTGTTTAGAAGTCGAGTGGATGTGGCACTTGGGGACATGGCTTAGTGCTGGACTTGGCAGAGTAGGGTTAATGGTTGGACTTGATGATCTTGAAGGTCTTTTCCAACTGCAGTGATTCTGTGAAATATCCTCAGACAAGTCACTGGAGATGCTTGAATGTTCAGATGATAAACCGGGGGAAAAACCCTCACTCTAGAAACACTGCATAGTGATACCTAAGCCAAAGCAGACACAGTTGCATGGTATGAAATGCAGGTTTGCTCCTGCTCTCACCTCAGTCAGGGGTATCACTGCCTTCAGTGGTGCACACCATGTCTCTGTGCAAATGCCTTGGCAAGGGTGAGGTGACTGCATACCCCTGGGGCACCATGAGCATGGGGAGGGGAGCTGATTGTCACCTCGGACTCTACCATCTACCCACACAACCCCAGAGAATAAGGATTTACATTGGAGAAGTTGCTTTCACTACAAATACAATAGCAGATAAGACAAGATGAAAGCTAATCCTTCTCTAGGGAAGGAAGCTAGTGAATTAAAACATTCGTTAACACCAAGAAAATGCTGGCCCCAGCAAAACCCAATGGGTGGGCCAACTGCTTACCAAAGCCAAAACTAAGTACAAATATTTAAAACCAGTATCATCTGGAAATTACAGGGCTAGAGATAAAACAACAAGAAAAAAGAGACAATTTGTACCTTGATAGTGACAGAGGTGGAAAAGCCTGCATTTTATTGACCCTTCTTATCAGAGCTCTAACATGCAAATGTTGTGCCCACGTGTCTGCCATCTGCAGGGCCCAGCAGCCCACAGGCTGGCTGCATGGGCAATCAAATTTTCCCATTATCAATGATAAGCAAGTAACACAGTGGCAGCAGTGGCTCCTGACGTGCTCCATCACGCAGGTGTTGTTTACAGATAAGCACCTCTTTGGAATGAACACTTGAGGTCAAAATAATCCAGGGAGTTGTTTGAGCAGAGAGGCAAACGATATTAAAATAAATATGAGCTCATGGTAACCCTTGCTGCTTAGGCTGCTGTGGTTGTGGCAGACTGCCCAAGCAGAGCAGCTTCCCTTTGTCCTCCTGCAATGCACCTGCCACTTTTATAGCACAAACTCACCAGGTTGGTGATCTATCTGCATGGGCTCCTTGGGGTTACAGGCAAAGAACCCAGCATCCAGATTGGCCCTTTAATACTATTTTAATGAACTGCATGATGGAGAAGGAGATGGGGAAAGGCACCTTGTGCAAGAAAAACCAGGTCTATTTAACAGAAGTTAAAGAAATAAAGCATCTTGTTTTTGGCAAAGAGTAGCATTCGTTGAACAGTTCATAGCTGTTACTAGCAGAATCAATCATAGAATCCTAGAATGATTTGGGTGGGAAGAGATCTTAAAGATCATCTGGTTCCAACCCCTCTGCATGGGCAGGGACACCTCCCACCAGACCAGGTTGTTCCAAGCCCCATCCAGTCTGCCCTTCAACGCTTCCAGGGATGGGACAGCCACAGCTTCCCTGGGCAGGCTGTTCCAGTGTCTCACCACCCTCACAGGGAAGGAATGATAAAAAATAAATTTAATATTCAACCTTGGCTTTCAGACACAGTTGTGTTCAAAGATGTGCTGTTCACTGAGACTTAAAGTAAGCATTCACTACAAAGACAAATTAGGACACACCAAGTTTGGTGAGATCAACTTTGAAACACGTAAACAATCTATAGAGTTGAAACAAATTACAGCAGCTAAAGAGCTGTCTAAGTGAGAGGTCTTTGACTCTCAATGTGTGAATCAAAGCTGGTTTAGAAGTCTAATATGCAGTGGAACCAGAGGCTTGGCCCAGGCCTGTTCATAACAATGAGAACCTAGTCCTTCTAATACCAGAGGATTTTGTGAGATCATGTTCTTCTGTTTGCTTCTGAGCAGGGCTACAATGAGCAATAACTTGAGTTACCAGTGCCAGTGCAGGTAGAGGGCATTCCTGGTTCTTACATCTTCTGAAGTTCATCCATCTTCCCAGTTAATTATTGAAATTTATTGTGGGTTTTGATGTCTTAACCAAACTCAGAGCTATAGGGTTGCTTCTGTCTACACGTTGTGTTAACAAAGCTCTCTGAGGAAAGAAACCTCATAGAAAAGATTTATTTGGGAAAACCGTTTCTTGTTTTCTGAATCTGAAAGAAAATTGAGAAGTGAGAACCCAAAAATATCAGCCTTTCATTGTTGTTTTTAAAGAGTCAAATGCTTTGTACGAGGAGGGATTGTTACTCTGTTCACCATCATTGAGTGCAAAGACCTGATTCAAGAAAACAGAGAGATCAGTAGGGAGAAAGCTTAACTGCCCAAAATACTGTTGAAAATACAGTGGTGAGATGAACTTCAATATTTTAAAATACTTACTATAAACAAAATAAGTGCATGGCAATGATGTGCAGTAAATGATAAGGAGTCCAGTCAGGTCAGCTTGTTGCAGAGTCAAAAGCAGAACTGTGTGTAGATGGTCGTTTTTCCTAAACACACCTGATGGTTTAGTATGAGAGAACCTTCACTAATTTTCTGTTTGGAGGCAGCAGAGATAGGAAAAATGCACAGACAGCTTTTTTAGTTCTGCCAGATCCTTAAAGCTGCTTTTTAACAGAGGTGGTACAGAGGTGGAGCAGTTTTGTATTTCTTTCTCATAATGGCTGTCATTCACAGGGAATGATACTTCCCAGGGTACTTCTCTACTTCTCATATACACACATTTACATATATATACACACACATATATTTAAAGAAGCATTTATGTGTATAAAAAAAGACCATTTCAGTCAGAGTGTTCTCCTCCAGTGACCTTCCTGGGGGCTGCATGTGGCATTTCAGGACGGAGTGTGTGGAGCTCTGCCTCAGGGATTTATTTTAACTTGTGTGGCAATTTACTGTGAAATTATGATTTTTCAGTGCTGAGTGGCTGTTCCTGGCAGGAAATGAGCTTTATGAAGGCTAATGGTATGTGACTGCAGCCCACCATACAGCTCTTTACCCTCCTCTGAAGAATAAGGTTTCATCAGCTCCATGCCAGCATCATATGTGTCCTTCCCTGCTCTGCACCACAGGTTTTGGAGAAAGCCCCAGTGTCTGTGTCAGATTAGCCTTGGGAGCAAAGATCTATGGAGCCTTTTGGGGTAGGAATTGCCCCCTCTACCCCAAATACACATTGCAGCAGGGTCTGTGCTGCTAGCAGTGGGTTTCTCTTCACAACAGCAAGATGAATGAAGGTGCCAGGAGGGAAAGGGGAGCAGCCAACCCGGGTTTATGGTTTCCTTTTGTAGGAAGGCACAATGGCAGGGAGCAATGCTGCTGGAGATCTCTTCACCTCTCCCAGGACAGACAGGTAGGCATGCAGGAGGGGTCCTGTCCTAGCACCACACGTGCATGGTGCTGTGCCCCTCACCTGTGGCCAGGAGAAGCCTGAGCTGCTAAGTCAAACTTTAGGAGAGGGGCTCAGCACCAAATAGTTGAGTAAAGCAAATCTAATCATCTCTTCTTCCACCCCAGGCACAAAACCTGCCACAATATACAGAGATCCTGGACCGTTAAGATCCTACCCAAAAAGCAATGGGTGTTGGATTCAAGTGAAAGCACCAAGATAACAAATTTTCTACCCCAGAGCCTCTTACCTGCAGCCAAAGTGGTGCCAGCAGACTGCAGGTATACATCAGGTGAGACACCTGGGACTGTGATAGGAAGACCTTGACTTTAGTTGCAAATAATGTTACATTTGGTTGGGATCAGCTGTTCTGCCATGGCCAGGCACTTGTGAGTGCACTCTCAGGGGACAAAAACCACAAAGTTCTTGTAAATTGAGCCAAGGAGGGAAATGTAGGGGAAAAATTCCCTGGCAGCATCCTTTTGGTAAATCTATGTCCAGCCTAGTGCTATTGATTTTTCATAAATTTGTGACATACTTATTAACCTTACCTCACAAAGTTTAGCTGGCTTTTGACTGTATATTTACTAAGTCTTGGATATAAAGAGAAAAGAGAGATCTATTTTTTAATAGATCTTCCTTTTTTTTTTTAAAAAAAAAATAATGATTAGTAAAATAGGGTTCACTCTCAGGAAGTACTTTGGGGAAAAATGATTCATCTTGAACCAAGTCACCTCTGCAGATCTTCTCAGGGGACACTGAGATTCAGTTTGGTGATCCTTTTGGTATTTTCTCATGAGTGATTTTGAAAACTAGTGGGCCAGATTAATCCACGGAGCAAACACCATGTCTGATGCACTGGGGTGGAAAGACCAGAAAAATTTGAAGTGTGTCTGGTTCTGACGCAAAAGATTCTGGACCACTGTAAAAAAGCTGCATGTTTTCTTTGTCTGATACAGATTTTAATTGCAGCTAATTAGTATTAGACTGTTTACATACCCTGCCTGTCTAAGGATGAGAGAGGGATGATATCTGGTAGATGATACATATTCCAGCTGTTGGTGCAGTGTTTGAAAGTTAATTTAAAAAGAAGTAGAATGGAACAAAATACTTAGGTTAAAATGTTGTGAAAATGTCACAGTCATTAAATTCAAACTAAACTGATCTAAACAGCAGTTTTCTCCCCTTCCTTCTCATTATCTCTACAAAAACCCCAGAACACAAATCTTATACTTACTTTCACTGTTAAGTGACACTTTTTGACCCAGCCCTGACTACACAGTGGTTTTGCTTTGAATTGCCATGCTTATTTGTGAAGTTAAGGGTACTAAGTAGATTTTAAGCCCCATATAATTGAAAACATCAAATGGTGCAGCCATGAACATGGGACTTGCAGCTGACACTAAACTGAAATAGATACAGTAACAATTATGTACCTGATTTTTAATTCTTCAGATGATTCACTTAGGGAGGAGTTGCCAATACTGTAATTTTGAAAAAGGTAAAGGTCAAATACCTTATTTACAAACCCACGTTCCTTGGTTATTGCATATGTATCTCAATTCAGCTTTATGTGCAAGTAATAAACCTGAAAATATTTTAGGGTTGATTGAATGAAAGTAAATTTCATATTCAAACATGCTAAAACACACCTACAGAATAACTAACAAGTCCCTGAAGGAAATGTAAATATAGAGTAAAGTAATTAATACCCCGAGCTGATGAATAATATAGATTTATAAAAAGCATGCTCATGAATCAGGCACCTATGCTTGCAGTCAGTCCACGTGGGTGGGCCTTGCAGCTGGAAAACACTTTGCTGACGTCTCCAGGTCTCTGGGTGGGTGTAAAGGTCCATGCACACCCACACATGGATGCCACTGCAGAGCAGGGACCAAGCTTTCAGCCCTCTTAAGTCATTCACATCCTGGCTGGAAAATGCCAAAGAAGGTCAAATATCATCGACCTCAGTGTTTGTGAAGAGTTTCTGCCAAGTATAAGACAAATCTATGAAGTATAACCATGACTTCACCCGTGTTCTTAGTCACTTCAGTAGCAGAACCAAGAAGCAACAACGACTCGCAACTATTTTCTGACTTTGAACACATTTTATTTACCAAGTATTTGGTTTGTCACTTCTTTTAATTACACATTTTAGGAAGGAATGTTGGGAAGGCTGGAATGGTCCAAACAAGGATCTTGAAGGATAAACTGTTGTCTTTTAAAGCAATTCCTACTGGAAGAAAAGATGATGATTGAGAGGTCAGTGGTGCTAGGCTAAGCACAAGATAAGTCACAAGCTATTTGAAGTAGTGTTTCCTTTGATCTGCCAGGCCTTTCCATACATAAGGAAATCCAGTGGGGTGCTAAAGGCTTTGCTAATCTTCCTAATGATATGCTGAGGATGCTTAAGGTTGAAGTTAAAGGGGCCTTTCAGTGCAGCTTGACTTGTGAACTTTTGAAATACAGACCTGACCTTCCTCTCCAAGATATTTGCAAAGCATCTGCTCACATTAGCAAATGTGTGGGCAACTGTATGTATGAGCTTGGGTCAGAGAAGTCATGTTACAAAGAGAACCTTTAGATTAGCTCTGCCTGCCCAGAGCAGTGATATTGTAGGGCTCCCACAGGGCTTTGTGAGCAAAGTGTATTAAGAACAAGGATGGTTGAAAAGCCTCGAGTGAAAGAGGAGAACAAAAAGATGAGTTGGCCAAAATCCTTGACAAGTTTTATCAGTTAGGTTGGTGGGCATAGCACGGATGTTCTTGGGAAGACTCAAGCTCCTCATTATAACATCTAAATTTTAGGGCAACCTTTAACATTACTATGGCATTCACTTGAAATCACAGCCAGTCTGACAGGAGAGCAGAATCAACATTTGACTAAAGAGCCTGAAAGTAAGTTTGGGTGGCATCAGTCATGAAAGCTCAAGAATTTGGATTGGCACCATGGAGGCCTGAGGCAATTGGTTTTGTCTGGTGTTCAGAGCTCTGTCCTGAACATGCCCTAAGGCCTGAGCAGAGAAAACAGAGCATGTCTATACCCTTCAATCCATCTGAGGTTCAGAAATTAAGGAATCTACCCATCTATGAGTGTCCTGACTAGTGAGTTAGATGTGCTCAGACTGTGCCCAGTACATACAAACGCCTCACTTAGCCTGGCAGCCATGGCAACTTTCTTTCCAAAAAAGAAGAGGTCATTGTTTGCATTGCTAGAGGCAGGGCCCTTCAACTACCAGCCCACAGACAATATGTAGCTCCCAAAGGAGAATTAAGGGGCCTGCAAAGGTGATGCTGTTATCACGTGAGCACAGGTGAGACCTGGGTCAGCAATTGCCTGGGATGTGCAAAGGTGATGCTGTTATCACGTGAGCACAGGTGAGACCTGGGTCAGCAATTGCCTGGGATGTGCAAAGGTGATGCTGTTATCACATGAGCACAGGTGAGACCTGGGTCAGCAATTGCCTGGGATGTGCAATTGTAGGATGCTTTCATGCCAGGATGGTATCAGGGATGGTCTGGCAGAGGGAGGACACAACAAGGTAGAACCTGGGCATGGATTGAATGGGAATGAGACGATGTTGGTGGCCACTGAAACCAAAGAGGCAAAATGATCCAGGTGGTTGGCAGGAATCACTCAGAAGTTGGGACTGAGGGCTGAAGAGCAGCAGGAGGGCTGGGGTCAGCTTCCTTGCAGCTGGCTGAAGACAGGGCAAACTCTCTTCACACAAGCTGGTTGAAGCAATGCCCAGCTTTTCTCCAAGCGGGATTCCTTAATCAACCAATTAAAAAGCCCAATATGGGGCTTGTGGCTCAAATACTTGGCCAAGAAGTGCACCTTCCTCTGTTGGCAGCACCTGCAACCTACCTGCTGGTCTACGCTGCATGGGGCAGCCAACCTCCCTCCAAGGAAGATTAATATCCTTCTACACAGGCTAGAGCATAATTTTCAAATAAGCTCAGTTGC
Source organism: Apus apus (assembly GCF_020740795.1). Classification (NCBI taxonomy): domain Eukaryota; kingdom Metazoa; phylum Chordata; class Aves; order Apodiformes; family Apodidae; genus Apus; species Apus apus. The sequence continues at coordinate 5,423,959 of NC_067285.1, read as the reverse complement.
CCAAGGAGTATTTAGTTGCTCCATGAAATACTTCTACCATGAGAAATTCCTCACTTCAGAACACCAGGCATTTTAGTGGTTAGGGCTGGAGCACATCTGTGGGAGGTAAGGGTTGAGTCACCTCAACCAAAGGAAAAAAAATATTCCTGGGGGTTTTACATTACAGGTAAGTACTTTAATCCATGGTCTATGGGCAATGCCTTGAGTACCAGTTTTGAAGCACTGCTTTGGAAGTCAGGTATCCTGGGTTTGTTACTGTTGTTATTTATTTCGGTTTATCTTGTTTAGGGACTTGAGTCATTACATTCCTGAGGAAAGTTCCAGCATTTTCATGTGAAACGACTGTGTGAATTTCAGCTGGAGTATCTTCATACCTGACTGCCCTAAAAGGAAGCATTATTTCTCCTGTAAAAACAGGTAAGTTTTGAGAAAATTTACCTGGGAAAGAAAGACAGAGAATCCTATGAAACCAAATATATTTTAAGGCTTAGACAACTGAATATCTTGAGGTTTTAGGATCCAGACTTCAGATTTGTAAATTAGTAATTCTCTGCTGTGAACTAGATAAATGCACATATGTGCAATTTGACAAATCCAGATTCAGAATTTAATCCACCAACATTTTGAATATTTGAGATTCAAAATATCTACTTGGGAATTTTAGCCAAAAGTGGAAGGAAATGTTCCTCCTTCTTCTTGGTTTCTTAGGGAAGCCCTTCCTCATGAGGAAGCTTTTGTCTGTGGTCAGTCAAGTGACATCTCCTAAAACTGTGGTGTGAGCTGGTGAAGGGTAAATATCCTTCCCTTCTTAGTGTCAGGCTGGTGGCAGGTATAGTCTACTGGATGAAACAGAGGAGGGGAAGTTCAGTGCGAGTCTCAAAAGGCACTAAAAAAAGACATGAAAGACCAGCTTTTATTCAGGACACACATTTCTTGCCTCACATCGAGCTGGTTTCTAAGGGCTAGCTCCATGTAAACAGTCACAGAGGGCAGCTAAGTCAAAAGGTGAGATCATGGAAACCACTAATGGTTTATTGCCTCACCTCAGAGGCCTCCAAGCTACATGTGGCTGTTGCTTTCTGGCTTTACAGCTTCCCCTGGTTTTGAGCCCTTCTGCAAACCCAGAACTGCCTCAGCCCTGACCCTGCCAAGCAGCCTGGCACGTCATCTGCTCCACTGAGTCCCCACATGTACATGCTCCCCACCTCATCCCAAGGGGCCTCCAACAGGGAAACATTCCCAGATTATGTCTAGTGCACACTGATACATTAGTCTGCTCATAAAAATGTGTGGTGATGCCACTGTCTTTCAAAAATTAATCATAAAAAAATAATCAGATTGTTATTTAAAAAAAAAAAAAAGAGCATGAGAACTCTTCTGCTCATGGTAGATGAGACTTAGACCATACCTCCTGGTTCCTCCCCATCCACTCTGCTGAAGCTGTACCAGTGTCAGTGCTCATCTCTTCTGTGTGCTTGAAGGGAGAGGAAGGCAGAAACCTAGATATACAAAATCAGTATGTTATTAGTAGAGAGAAGTCCTGATTTGAGTTCTTTAATGCCGACCAGCAAAGAGACCTAGGGGCATAAATACTTTGGAGGATCATAATCTGTTGGACTGAACCCACACCCACAGACACAAATTAGTTGACAGGTCAGAAAATCCCTTTGAACTTCTGAGTCCAGGCAGCCAGAGCTTCACTTGGTGACGCTGGGAAGGCCCCAAGAAGCTCTTCTCCAAGCTCACATCACTGCTTAATGCTACTGTTAGATCTTCAGTGGTGCTTACTCCCTCACAGCTCACTTTGTCTTGGGAGCAAAGTACGAATGAAAAAACTAATCCCAAGCACTCTAGTTCATATATTTTTGTGCACTGAATTGACAATATGTTGAAAAGAAAATAAGACTTGCCACAGATTTGCAAAATGTTAAAACGAAAGGTTGTCAACACTTGAACTTCCTGGTCATTATTCTCTGAGGTACCTTTTGTGGAGCTCAGAATTTCCATAGAAGAAATTACCACCCATTTCTTATTTACTTAAACCAAAAGTAATTCTCAGGAGCACATCATTCTGCTGTGTCTTTCAAAAGCTCAGCCAGGAACATGGTCACATGAGGGTCCACAGGCAGACCCATAACACTACCCTACAAATTCTCTCAACTCCAGATTGCTGTTTTTCTCACAACAGTTCATGGTACCAAGAGTCCAATAGTCACAGTTATCACTTTCACTGGCTCCACTTCCTCTGATGAGCACATGAAGGTCCATATTGTCCTGTTGCTCAGAGGATTCACCACCACCCAGAAAGGTTTGAAAAAGTTTATTTGTGTGGATGTGTATGAACACAGAGATAAGTGCCTGGGTGCATGTTTATATATTTACCTACATAGGAGTATACTTTCTGGATGGAATCTGATAAGGGTCAGATGAAAGTTAGCACTGGAATGTTTGCTAAAATAATATAAAGTCCTTTTTGTCTCCTCACAAAACAGCGCTTCACTGGGACTGTTAAATATCAGTGTTAAAACACATAACCAGGGCACGGATAAATAGAGAATTATACTAGATACCATAACTACTAGATGAAACAAAGATCATTAATTGGGCCAGATCTTGATGCCATTTGCCTGCAGAAAAACATCTAACCAAATATAACTGTGTAAGGTGTAACAACCGCAGCCTATGCAGGCAGAAAATTGAACAGAGCAGAAAAATTCAGTGAGTTTTCTGCTTATGAGGGTATGTGATTATGTGGTCAGATATGGGGCTGGAGTGGCTGGAGGCTGCCAGCATCTAGCACCAGATGAGGATCTGAATCACCCTGGGCCAGTCACGAGTTCTGTGTGGTTGATGGAAACCAAAATGAGCCAGGCAGAACCTCACTAGAAACCAACACTGTGTCTAAGACGTGTTTTCCAAGTCAGGTCACGAACATAAAGATTCCTCTGGAAAGTACCTGACAGAGCATTTACTGTGAAGAAACACTTTCAGAAACCTCCAAAGAAAGAGGCTTTCTGCAAAAGTAGTTCAATAAGGCTGTGAGCAGTTTGGGGCTACACCCCAAAAACTCTATATCCCCAGTAATCTTCAGCTTTCAGAGTCCCATGAGACTGACCCCCTTTTGATGCTTGGGATACAGTGGCTATTTTTTGAGCTCCTCTGTATTTTATTAAACCCTGAGCTGCACTGGAGGCCAGAAGAGGAAAGAAAATCCTGTGGGTGAGCGTTTAGTCCTGTGGAAGTCAACAAGCAATCTTGGATCAAATTCTTGGGGCAAGATTTCTTCCTGTACTTTTGGTTATATAAAATTGATATTGCACAAATGAAATTAGAACTTATTTCACTGAGTCCTGGTATTAATAACAGCAATCTGATGTAAGTTTGAGAAGAGTCAAATTTGAATGCTTCATAGCTTCAAGCAATATTGGTCTTCCCCACTAGCATTTGGCCTCTGATCGTGTCCTATTGCTTAATTTGTGTACTTATGTACACATTGCATTGGTTGTTTTTGAGTGCTGTGTGTTTTTATGCTCATAATAGTATAGACTTACAGTTTATTTAGACTGAGAAGTTTTGGGGAGTATGTAAATCTAAGCTGTGTAATGAGGAACAACTGTTGTGCGGTCTCTGTGTTGAGTACACACTTAACTGGTGCTTAAGCTTCTTCCATCTGACATTCTCTGCCAGTGCATTCAGGGATTTTTCTTGCTGCAGAGCATACAATATCTGTGAAATCTCCTTGAATTCTGGGTCTTTGAGGTCACTTTAAAAAAAACAAAACAAAACAAAACAAAAACCTCCCATCTCTCCACTCCATCCATCTGTTTGTTTGGAAGTCAGAGCTGTTCTGTAGCACCAGGTCAGTAGAGCAGGGAAAACAGTTGAGAGCTCTGAGCCAAACAGCTGTTGCACAAAAGCCAGTGCTGCAGAACTGGGCTGGCAAGCAGTGGTGGACACCAAAGGTAACCCTTCTCTTAGGAAGGCCACCACTGGAACACTCTTCCTGAGGCCACAGGATGCATTTCCCAAGGACAAAGAGGAGCTGCTGTTCTGTGTAGAGTTGATGCAGTAAACATGACAAAGAAAGGGGCTGTAGCTACAAGGGAAAATGGCACTTCCCAAAGGGGAAGATGATAGAAATAGAAAATACATGTGAAAAAAAACAACCCTTGAAATGATGAAAGATACTAATGGAAAGTGATGGAAAAGAAGTCATATGCACATGGCAGTTGACAGGTGAGAGCTGATTTCCTTTTGGCTCTCTGTTTGGTAACAGATGTGGCAGGAAGTTCCAGTAGATGAAAAAAATCACAGAAACCACACCAGGAGGGCTGAGAGGTGTGGGCAGGACCGTGTCTGTCCCAGAAACAAAGGCAATGTTTGTGTGTTTCCCAAGGGCAGCCGTTGACACACATGACAAGAAATGTAAAACGGTTCTTTGATTTGAGCCACTTACAGCTTGTCAGGTTTCAATGCATATGAGACTGGATCAGAGACTCTGTTTGTTATAAGGGGTGTACCAAGTGAAAACTAGTCTGGTTTGTGGCATCTTAACGGAGGTGTGCTCCAGGCAGAGGGGAGCTGAGGGGTCCTTCCACCCCTATGGCTGCAGAGGTAGGTGGGGATGTCTCCAGGGCCAGCTGGATCAGCTGGTGTGTGCTGGCAGTGCACGGGGAGGGCCTCATGCAGCAAGGGCAAGACTGGGGAAAAAAAATGAGAATGAAACTACTAAAAGACTCAGCCCACTTTGAAACAGGGGTAGATGATTTTGGTGAAGATCCAGTTTAGCTACGCAGGATTTTTTGGAAGACCTGAGCACGTGTTCTTAAATTCCATCTATTCTCCATGGTCTAAAAAAACAACACTGAAGCCTAACTTATTTTAGATTTAAAGTAAAAAGACTTTTTAAAGATAAAAATAAAGTAAGCACCTAAAATAAGCTCCATTATTTTATTAGACCACTGCTGTTTAACCTGGAAATGAACTAGGGAACGTTAATGCAAAAGATGATGTTTTGTACCTTGACTAAAACTCTGCATATTTTTTTTCTTCCTAGGGATTAACTGCAACTAGAAATGGATCACAGGGACGTGGCTTAGTGGTGGACTTGGCCCTGCTAGGTTTGGGATTGGACTTGATGATCTTAAAGGTATTTTCCACTCTAAATGATTATAAGCTTTTATTCTAAGGGAGATTAAGAGCACAGTCAGCCTCCAGGCCCCTTTTCTCAGCCAAAACCCCTTCCCCTGAAAGCAGGATGGCCAAAGGCAAGGAGGAAATTGAACTGGGAGTACAGGTGGCTGAAGACCAGCTGCATGGGTTAATTCTTGGGCTGCACCATGATCAGTCTTGTCCACTGCAGTGCTGCTTTAAAGAGCAGTTGTAAAAACACTAGAAGTGTTAGCTGTGTCCAGCACGGGGGAGAGTAGCGAGATGGTTAGAATTGCCTAGGTTGACATACAGTTAGATTTAAACATTGTAAGGGACTCTGGCTGGGTGGTTCTCACCACTGTTAAATGTCTGTAGCCTCCAGCTTCAGGGCTACAATCATCTAGTTTATATTTCTTCTTGTCAGACATAAGCCTGAGTGGGTCCCTGAGCATCATATGCCAGAGAGGGACAGGCATAAAGAGAGATGGAAATTTCCCAAACACATTTGTCATAAGGTTAAATAAGTGGAGGGAAGCTTCATCCAGTTAATAATTAATAGCAGATTTTTAAAGTAGAAAGCTCATCTTGTTTGTTATAAAATGTGATTACATTCTGCTGAATTTATGAGGGGAGTCCTCAAAGCTCTGCTTATTTTTTTGGTGCCAGATGAGTCAGTTTTGTTATCTTTAGCAATAATTTGTAATATAATGAAGAATTTGGTATGATTTACACAAAATAGTTTATTTCATTGTTGTAAATAAACACTGTTCAGTTTGTGCCATTAAGTCTTGGAAGCTGAACCAAGAAATACATGTTTTTAGAAGCAGTTAAAAAGCTACTGAAGATGAAAAATGATAAATAGCATGACAATCTTTCTGGAAAGGATGTAAGTCTTCATACTTCTAGGACATAAGATAACCTCTAATTAATAGGGGCTAGTAAGAATTTTTTCCTGTCAGCAAGTTATTTCATAATTGCCTTCTGTACAGCTTCCTGTGCTTTTCTCTGAAGCAGCTGGAATGCTTCTGCAGGAACAGTGTGATAAAAATCAATGCAAAGTCCCAAACCAGTCCTATATCTCTGTGAATGTCTTTTTTTTTTTATGGGAACGTTTCACCCACTCAAGGTGCAGGTTCAGCTTTTAAGCTAAAAACTGCTAAATCCCAAGGCAGAAAGAATTATTTGCTTTCTTTAGTGATGTCTTCACTTGTGTCAGGAAAAACAAAACCCAAAGTCTTCAACTCATGTGTTGGCACGTAGGGAGGAAGGTAAAATCTCTTTTTCAGTGACTGTGTCTTGAAAAGCAGTTACTTGTCTTGTTAATATGGACACAAGATAAACAAGTTCTAACAGGGTGAACTAAATAGCTTATGTCTTGTGAGGGTGGCTGGATAAAACAAATCCAACTCCAACCATAATTTGAGCTTTGGGGCTGTGCTTAGCAAGCCTTCTCCTTTGCTCTTGTCCTCAGCTCTGTGGTTAACATTTCCCCCCAAGTATTTCCATTTGTCTTAATCAAAACTACATTTGGACTAAAATCTGATTTTTTTTCTATATAATAGCTAGGCCTCCAAAATAACCTAGTGATTGCAGTCACAGAGCTCTAAGAGAAATGGGGAAAATTGTCCTCTGAAAGTGCCTCTGCCCTTTTATCTGTTGTAGAGAGAAGCTAAAGTTCAGACATGGGCTTAGACTGGCTTAACTTCCAGCTGAATGAAGGATGGTGCAATGAATCACATCTTATGTATCTAATGTCTCATTTTAAAACAGATTTTTTTAATCTCTAGCTGATAAGGTATTCTAAGATAATAAGATAGGCTCACTTTTTATAATATAGAAAGTAGGCTGGGCAAAAGAACATTTCTAATGAATGATAAAACTGTGGATCTGCACATTTTGTTTTGGAAGGTGGTCCCTCATGTAACTCAGGGTCTGAGCCAAATAAAGGAAAATTTCACTGGACGTGAACGAGCTTTTGTTGGTCCTCAGGGCAATCCAACACTGGGACACTTTACTGAGGTATATTTGCAATTCCCTCCCTTCCCTCCTTCTTCCATCAGTGTCAAAGCATTAAGTATATTGTCTTTTTTTTTTTTTCTTGTTTGGCCAAGCACCAGGAAAATGAATCTATTCATGCTTCTTGTGACTTCTAGAGTTTGTACTGATCACCAGTTACTAGCTGTGAACAAAGCCTTCAAACCTTAATCTAACCATTACAGCATTAATTATAGTTTCCTTAAGTAAAATGTTCCCAAAATATAATTACCCGTAATATTATATGTCGGCATCCATTCTGTTGAGAAGAAAAAACTCAGGTAAGGCTGGAAAAGGTACTTCCCTCCGCCCCAAAATCTGCATAAAACCCATTTCATATTCAGCACATGCTGCTGAGTTTATGATGTTGCTCTCAGTTCTCAGTTGATGTAAACAGATGTTGATCTGCTGAATATTGATTTCCATCAGTCTGGTTTTGGCTCCTAACACAGAGTGCTCATCCTTTGCATTTCAGGTGCACTGTTAACTACCCCCAAAAAGGGGAACAATTCTAATTTTTTTGTTTGTTCATCTTGTGTTTGTTGGTTGTGGGGTTTTTTTTTTAAAGAAAACAAGGAATTTTGGAGAGTAGTTCTAGTACAAAAGAAACTATTGCCTATGGCCTCGTAAATGTTCACTGTTCCATTCGGATGCATAAATATACCTAGTTCAGGCTGTAACCTAACTTGCCAGAAAGAAATGTGTGCTGGAGAGAAGATGATGTCTCAGCTTTGCAGTGTGCACCCCGGTATCAATTTCCTGTGCCTGGTAGTCAACAATGCTGACACTTAACAGGAGAAAATGATCCCTGGTGTAAATCCAGTGACCCCTGTGGAATCACCCCATGACAACTCTCATCTACTGAGTAGCAAGAGATAAATTAAACAGGACTGGAAATTTGGAACAAGTTCAGACTTTAGGATATATGGAGGATTGGGGCTGGAGCAGAATTTCTCTTATCATGCTCTGTAAATCCACACTCCCTTCCTGTGCATGATCAGGTAGTTTCTTATGATACAAAATACATGAACAGCATAAAAACTCTTATCCCTGCTTATGTGGATATGATTTTATGTGACACAAGCCATTGCTCTTTGAACTGAATTTTGTTATTTGCCTCTAGACTTGGGTCATTTGGCAGCATGACATTGACTGCCAGCTAAAACAATTTATGCCCCAATTACTTGAACAGGCAAAACTTCAAGTAATTAACAGAATCAATAATGTATTTCCATACTGTTAAAAAAAAAAAAAAACAAACCTCTGTGAAGAGCTTTTAAAAAAACACAGTGTAAGATTCTAAAATTCACTTTTCTTCTCCTTAGATATTAGTTGGGAAAATATCAGAAAGTTCCATTAAATATTTCAAGCTACCCCACCTACCAGTATAAGCCAGAATTGCAAAGGCATTGAAATTAAAGATTACCTGCTTTTTTTTTCAACACAAAACAATATTGTAGGATTATTATTTTTTTTTTCTGTTTAATTATCCTCTTATGCTCCACAGGTTGGATGAAAAACAGCATGTATTTAATCTGTGCATATTCCTGATGGCTTCCATGTGCCTGATGATGCTGAAGTAGCAGCAGAGGATTTGTGTTCAGCCATGTCTTCACTCAGCTCTGCAGAGCACATCCCTGGCTCCTTCAGGTAAAATTCAGAACTAAAATGGCATATGCTGAGGGGTTGCTTGGAATTGAAGCACATTTTGTATATGCATAGAACAGGGGTGGAAAAGGGCATGGTTGTGTGGAAGCAGATGCAATTCCATGGGAATGAGACACATTCCAGCACTGAGGCTGAAAGCCAGGATCAGTAATACAGTTCTGGTGTAAGAGGTGCTGCAATTTAGTACCAAAATAAGAAGTTTGAGGAGAGTGCCTTAAAATCACTAGAGCATTTCATAATTATGAGGAGGACTTTAATTTAGGATACAATTACTGGTATTCTCGCATTCCTGCATATTGAGAACCTGAAGGCATTACACTTTTCTGTCTGAGCCCCTGTTGTGCTTTTTAGTAAGACCAAGTGTTGGATTCCAAACATCAGTGTTTGGTCTTGTTTTACAAAGTTTTATTCTCTGCTTATGACTTGAAGAGCCCTTGTTACTTCCTAATTTCTATGCATTATATAAGAGGAATTAAGAAGAGCACTGATGAACTCAGGCCTAGGATCTCACAGATGTTGCTGTGACCTTGCTTGCACCATTTTAAAGCAAATATTTGGGTTCTGTGGGATTCTGAAAATGTGTGCATTTTACTTCTAATTATGTATGTTGAAACCAGTTTTCCACAAGCACAACTGCTTCAGTTTTGGTGGAGTTTTTACAGATCCATTGTCAGAAAAAGTGAAAACATTCAGTGCAGATTGAAAATACAAAAGGAATTCCCAGAGAGCAAGTCTTTTTTTCCTTCTTGAAAGTGGAGCATAGAAATTAATTTAAAAGGTATTTTTATATATATATCCACACATATGAAAAAAAAGACAGAAAGAAAGAGAGGTTCCTTTGTTGTGGAGTCAAAATTCCCTTTGCAAGCATGACACTTGTTAATTAGTATTAATCCTGCAATTACAATAGCTATTATTTTTGTTCTTGCATTAGGATTGAACTGAGGATACTACGAAGCTGGAAGCCTGAGCTGGGCTTCTCTTGTTAGACCTCAATTTTTCACCAACATGAAAAAATCCATACCCCAATGTGAAAAAATGACAACAAACTCAGCCTTCAATGGGACTAAGAGAGAAGGAAATAGCTGATTTAATTAGGTTTTACAGAATGATTCAGACCAACATAAATCTCAATGAAAGGACAAAAATAATTACAGGTAATTGATGCCAAACTATCTGAAGCTAAGGAATTTAGCTAGCCTGGAGGAAAGCACATAACACACCCAGTTCTTCCTTTGGTAGATAACATAGTGCATCCACTAATTTAGGTCATGGAGCTTCTTTTACACTTGTAATTATTTTTAATGCTGCCATCTCTTTTGCCATTAGGGAAACAGTGCTGACAGCATAACCAAGAAAACTCCCTAAAACATAGAATGATTTCTATCTTGTTACTTCCTGGATCTGCAATGAGGTGAGTCAAAACCAAACTATATCAACCATTCTGCTACTGGATAGATTAGTATAGAATTAGCAAGATGCAAATGGGGCTAAATTCCATACTTTTCTAGCTCTGTCTGCAACTCAGTAGTGCTCCTCAGCCATGGGTTTATTTATAGTATCAAAGGCCTAGCTCTTAAGTGGCCATTCCTTACATTAGTGTTACAGTCAAAGTGAAGCTCTGATTTCAAAGATTTAGTTCTTTAAGAAGAGCTGTTTCATACCCATACCTTCCAGAGTAGTTTAACAGCCTTTTGTTCCTTTCCAGTGATTCCATTGAACACGCCAATCCACGGGTTGGAAAGATAAATATTTTGCCATCGACAAGAGGTGCAGGACCATAACCAGGATGGACTGGACTGTGAGTATGGATTTTGTTAAATGCTGCATTTTGGTAGTTTGGTAAGAAAAGCACCATTTCTTGCATCAGATCCTACTCCATATGTTTCAATTTCTTTGTATCACAGAAGGTGAAAACTAATGTCAGCAGGCTGGCTTCCCTCTTGCCATTTAGGGTGTTCTGTAAGCCTGATTTTACAGGAAAAAAAATTAATATGACAGAAGTATGAATTAGGTCTTAAATTTCCATATCAGATGACCTGCATTTATGCAGGTGGGAAGTAAGAAATTTGTCAGAATTTTAAACCACATTTGGAAAACAGTCAGACCCCCTACTGCATGGGTGCAAAATCTGAGACATGTTCATTGTGTAAATAAATATTACCAGAGATCTTCCATGACTAGGCTGGGGCTTTCTTATAATATTCTTTCTTCTGTTCTGTGATATTTCTCTTCTCATCCTTCTAGTAAAGCAGAATCCTTAATGTAAGACTTCTTAATTCAGCTGCCTATATTGGGGCACATATCCTTAGTTATCCATGTAGTGAAGTTATGTGTTTTTAGAGAAGTAAAATCTGATCTAGGGAAATATCTCTGCCTTATCATGAAAAAAAAACCACAACCCAATAATAAGCATGCCAGCCTTTGGAGATATTCAACCAGAGTGGAGCAAAATGAGCCCCATGATGTATCCTTCATCTCTTACCGGTGAAGTGTAGACCCCATCTGATTGTTAATTAACCCTGAAGCCGGACTGGAAAGGGGACAAAAAAGTTAGTCTTAAATTTCTGAATGCTGGTTGTGGAGGTATTTGCTTCTATATTCCCCAAACTGAACAGGCAAGCCTCTGCTCCCTGCAGCAGTGGGGTTAGGTGTCACAGGAACATCCCCTTGTCCAAATGACAGGTAGCCCAGACAGTGAATTGCCTAAAACCAAGAATTAGGGATATAATTTTCCCACTTAAAAGCATGTGTGGTGCTCAGGTTTAGTTTGTGTAGCTGGAAGGTCTCATGGCAGTCAGGCAAGCCCCAGCCTGCTCAGTTTACAGGTGTGCTCCACTCTTCCCATTCATCACACAGCCCCTTCTCTAGCCCCTGGTGTGAGACGGAGCCAGAGCCTCACTGAAGTATGAGGGACCTCTCAACAGTCCTTTGTATTGGGTGGTAGGATGTCTGGAAGAGTCTTGCCCTGCACCACTGCTGCTTGCCCTGAGGGGCATCCAAGGGACTGAGGTCTTCCAGCAGCCTCATTTCCCCAGCTTCTGCCTGGGACTGGCTGGAAAGGCCTGAGGGAGAAGGTCTGTGTCCTGTCCCCTGAGCATTGGGGTGTGGAGCCCTCAGCCTCCCACGCTCCCCCAGAGCAACCAGTCCCCCTGACTGCTTTGCCTCCAAATTATGATCTCATCAGGGATCCTGAACAGGAAACAAACCAGATCTGCACATCTCTGGGCTGCCGACCAAGGGGAGATGACTTTGAGATGTACTCCACAGGCTGAGCAGGAGATAAAAGGCAAGCAATCCCTGTCTTTGCACAGCTCCAGGAAAGGCACTCCTATTCTGGGCTAGGGCAGGCTTTTGAGAAGCTCTGAAGGGAGCCAGGAGCATTATTGCCATCGGCCAGCACCAGAATTAGCACTGGGAGGATACATCTGAAAGGCCATCCTACACCGTGCTACGTGTTGTACTGGGACACAGCAGGGAAGTCCTGCTGCCTGTGGGCTGTTCAGCAAATCCCCAGCTCTGTGATGTGGCCAAGATCCACCAAGCTGCTTGGAGAGATGGAGGCTTCCCAATTCCCAGCGAAGGAACATCCCAATACGTCATTCTCTCAGATCAAAAGCTATATAATTAAGCATATCCATTAACCTAGCTACTAAATATTAAGCAATGAACTCCATCTCTCTGAAGACTAGTACTGCACATGGTAAAATTAATGGGACTGTGAAACCAGCCATTGCCTGACAGCAGCCACCATTTTAGAAATGTGTGTTGGGCACTTGGGAAAGGAGTTACAGATCTTTTTTCTCATCCTGTGGAAGTCCATAGAGAAATTTGTATTTTGAACAAGTAAAAGTCAATGTCTACTTTTGAAATCTAGTCTTCATATTAGAAAATGGAAGACAGATAGAGAAGTTTCTCTTGCTTTGAACATGATTTTTCAAAGCCTACCTGGATCAGAATTTAGGAAGAAGCTCAGCAAAATACAAAACCTCAAAACATGCAAATATATCAATCATTCCTGTGTCATATATCTCAGTAAATATGATCCAAAAATAATTTTGGGTGTACTTTTCAAACTTTAGTATGGCATAAACTAAATACCCTGCAGCACAATTGGACTGACTTAAGTACAAAGTAAAATACACACTGGGATGTGTTTCTTGTTGCTATTATTTCCTGTTCCTTTTACCTTTTCAAAAGTTGCATTACAGCTCATAATACTTGATAGGTGAAAACTAGAAATGTCATTTAAAAGAGTGAGGTAATTTAATTTTGTGCTGTAGATTTCTAACATATGTCTATGGAAATGTTCTCACCTATCCCAGTTACTTTTCCCCCTCCCAAATATTTCAGCAAGGATAGGACATGCCTGAGGGACACATGTGAAAGCTTTTTTTTAAAAAAAAAAAAAAGAAATTTATGTCTGACTTTTACAAGCAGAGACTCGGTTTCTAGATATAAATCTTTTGCCTTCAGTAAATTTTACTTTACAGTCATTTGGAAAACTGTACCCAGGTCGTTACCATGCATGACACTTGGAGTTCTTTTTTATTGACTTATTATGCTGCTTCTTGCCAAAGTTAAAATGTTGGAAGCAAGGCTGCTGGCACGTGAAGAAGTGGATAAGAACTAGAATAACTTTGGGTGGAAGTAAAAGCAATGAAACAAAATAAACCTTTTCCTTTTAATGGTGATGTTTACCTCACAGACAGTAATAACAGAACCAAACCAAGCTTGCACTCATGGGAAGTTGCAGGTGTTTCTGAGCATCCAATACTCTGATCAGCTGCAGGAGTCCTGTGATTCAGACACATACCTCTGCATGTGGACAGGATGAACAGCTTTACCTCCTCGCCCCTTATTTCTCAGACCTCTTCTCTTCCTTTATTTCCTCACAGTTATTTCCTTTCCCTTCACTATTTTCCACCTCAGTGTTCCCCTTTTTATTTTCCCTCTTGCCTCTCTTCTGAAATTGTGTTGGCTATCCATATGAATTCTTTGAGAACCTGAATTATTGAAGGATTATTCTTGTTTACCAGTACTTTTAATAATTTTTAATTTATATATATGGAAATATAATTTCTTACCCTCTCAGTTCTATCTAAGCAGAAAAACACAAAATAACTTTCCAGGATACTCACTTATACAAGCTGTCATACTTTCCTAAGGTGGATAAACAAAGGGAATTTCAGGAAACAGGAAAATCATTCCCCTTTCTCTGATTTTATACTGCATTTGTCTGAACTCAGGGTTAGGTGAGAGCAATGCAGAGACTTCTCTGCTGGTCATGCCCCTTTTCTTCATTACCTGGAGCACTGAAACTCTAGTTCTCTGCGCATGCTGATTTGGTCCCCAGTTTGTGATGTTTTACATTCTCTGTCCGTGGGAGGAAGTGCACAGGAGATGAGCTGATGAGATGTTCTGCAGGAAATGTGCCATTCTTGGATGGGGACCACGGCAGATGAAGGCTGCACTCTGCCTCTCAGCTCCACCTGAGTGACACGTTGTAGAAGTAAAAAAGAAATACTGTAGTGATTAGCTTTTCTGCTAAAAGCAAGTTGTCTTTTCACTAGGAGTTTGACCCTTGTTGTAGAGGAACTTGAGTGTCAAGCTCAATCCTTTGTTCTCAAATTAAACCACTGACTCCCCAATAAAAACTTCCTTACATGTAAAGCTTCCCTGCACTTCCTGCTGCTCCCATGCATAGAAACCTTCAGGAGACTTAAGCCTTGAGAGAGAGGGAACAAGGAGACCACCTGAAATGAGGGAGATCTGATGATTTCCCAGCAATGCCCACAATCTCAGCCTGTGTGGGATGAACTTTTTTTAGCATGGCCTGAGGTTTGCAAATGCACCAAACCACGAAGGCACAGCTCAGTTTGCAACGGCCAGAGCCCAAGACTTAATATTTACAGTCACAGAAACAAATATTTTACACATTTCTACTATTCGTTTACTTGGGTTATGGAAAAAAACAACACAAAACTCACCAGCTTTCAAGGCAAAATTCAGTCCAGTCCATCACATCTCACCTGTGTTCAGGTTCAACTAGGAGTTTCACTTTGTTCTGAAACAAAATCAGAAGAATCTTTAGTTCACTTATTAAGATGGATGAATTCACCCTAAGTCCTGGTGTTAGTGTGTAACCAGCTCAGCGGTTGTCTACCCCTGTGTCCACACCAGCCATACCTCAGCCAGCTGATTTAATGTTCACATGGGGAGCTCAGTCCAGTTTACATTGTCATGGTATGTGCTGCTTTCACATCACACAGATAAAAAGGTTGGTTAGTTCTCAGAGCACTGTAGGACAACCCATCCGTGTAAGTCCATCTCCGTGGTTTTCATCGCCTTCGAATCTAGTCAGTCTGGGGAATGTGGAAAGAAACAACAGAAGCAGAAATACACAGGCTTTTTGTTTTCAAAATATTACCATCTGTTTCTTGGGAGCGTTTCCTATCTACAGAAGTATCTGTACATTCTTACAAATATGGACCATTAATTCAAGGTGAAGCTGGGTGTCTCTATGGTTAAGGTATTTTTGGTATACAGGTTGGTAGGAAAGGAGTTCCCAAGAGTGCCTCTGCACTAAACTATCCAGTCTAGCCACATCCTGCCAGAACAAATTTTAAGAGGGTGAAAAAAATATAATTTTTGACACTGACTACCTCTCTGCTGGGAAAGTCTCATTCAGTGTTCAGAATGGTATGTTCTTTGGGCCCACCATTCAGGAACAGTCTCGTTCCCCCTCCCCTTAAACAGACACTTCTTGGGGAGAGCAGGAAAAGCAGAAACTGTTGCTGAGAAGCTTCAAAGCATCTTGATGGCTATCCTATCTTATGCCCTTCCCGGGCTGTGCAAGGAAAGATGCTAATCAACTTGCCAAATAGTTCTGCTCAACAAGGCAGGGCTCATTCACCTGAGCAAACAGCGGGTTCAGAAACCTGAATTTGGGGCTAATAAAACTGATAGCTTGATGTGGCCACAAGCACATCAAGAGCAGGGTCAGAAGTGGACCCAGGAACATGCAATAGAAGAACAAAGCACTTACAGTAACTGCTTGGTTAATGGCTTCTGAGGTGAAATACTTGTGATCAGCAGATAAAAATACAATTGTGTTTCCTGAATTAAAAATAAGAGGGTTAAAGAGGAGTCAGATTCTTTAGTTGAGTAATGTTGTGTGTTTTAGATGAGCACTTACTGTTAAGGTGGTGACACTTCTTGATAGTTGAGACTCTGAGCCAGCAGTCTGGAAGTGCTGCTGAAGCAGAACTGCTTGGGCACTGATGAGAGGCCACCAGGGCACTGCGTACGTTGAGTTCATGCCCTGGTCTGTCTGTGGGACCTCTAATGGACACTGCTGATGTGCTGAGCTGAGCTGACCATTCCTTCAGGACAGGGATGAAGATGACAGCATGCTATTTGAGATAAACACGGGGGAGAAAGTCTACTCAAATGCATACAAAGATATTTTTTTTTATCCTTTTGTAGGAGTTGAGGCTAAGAATGAATGTCATATCTTTTATCAGGGAATATCAGCATATGTCATTTCAGCTTTCCAAGCTGCATAGGCTAAGAAAAAGAATAAGACAGTGAGAAAAAAATAAATCCAGTGGGATGAAATCTAATGGGAGTTCTGCTTAAGAGAATTCTCTTCAGTGCTTTTATCTGGGATTTCATGCTTCAGCAATGTGGTACTGTCTGCGAGGTCTAAAATGTAATACAAAAATTTATTCAACTATAAATAACACTGCAAGGTCTAAACCTAAAGGGTTTACAGACAACAGAAATCAAGCTCCTCTGTCAGTCGTTTTGGATTGGTGAAACTAAAAATAACACCTCACAAAGAGCTACTCTGTTTGTCCAAAATGAAAGCATTCAGTTTAAAATTAACTTGTTTTGACTGAGCAATACAAAGGCAAAACATGAAAACAAAACAGTCCACATTTGGCACTCCTGCTTCTAGCCAAAACTCCTGTAAATATTGCCTGACCTTAAGTGCTCAGTCTTCCTGGATTTTGGAGGCAGGCTCAAAGAGGTTTGTCTTCTCCATCTCTGTGAGCTCCCACAGCAGTGGTGCCTGGTGGAAAAATAAACTGATCGTACTGTACACAGGCACCCAGCCAACAGTACCTGGAAAATGAAAGGAATATTAAAAAGGACAAATACATGCAGTCCATGTGCACTGTATTCATTTGTCCTGCAAGCACTACCATCAGAGATTAGATGGTAAAGACCAGAGTCTTTTCTGTGACTCTGCACAATCCTCCAGCTGGGAAGCACCATGGTAAACAAAAAAACCCAAAACAACAACAAATCCCCAACAATTTCCACCTTCCTCATCAGTGTATTCTGATAGTTCTCTTTACACAAATTACTCCTTTTTTTTCTTCTGTCTTTCTTTCCTTCCCTGCCTTTATTCATTCCCTTCCTGCTCCTTTTCCCTCCTCTCTTCCATTCCTTCCTCACTGCATCCTTTTCTTTCCTCTCTATAGAGCAGATTTAATTCCCTCAGACTTTAAGGAATGGAGACTGGTTAATACCACCTTACTGCAGTAATACCACTGTTTAAGTAAAGAGTTTCACCCTACAAGGTTCATAGTGCCCTAAGATATGATCAACATTAACAGAATTAAAGAAGATCTGTCCCTGGAGGTGTTAAAAAACGGGTAGATGTGGCGTTTTAAGAGATGGTTTAGTGTTTAGGGCATGTAGCTTGGATGATTGGACTCGATGATTTTGAAGGTCTTTTCCAACCTTGATGATTCTATGATTTTGACAGAAAAGAGAAAGATTGAAGAAGTCTGTGAAGACTCTTTTGTTCAAGTCAGTGACGTTTAATAGCTCAAGGAAGAGTGAAAACTACATAATAATGAGGAATCACTTATCATGTAAGACAGAGGAAAAGAGGAAATAAACCTTCTTTAAGTAAAAGAACCATGGAAATAAAAAAAAACCCATATAAAGTATACAATTTTCTGGAAGAAAAACAAACTGTGTTTGCTTTATTTGATTGTTTGGATGTTACGATTTTTACAATGAGGACTAATGGGCTCTTTTTACATTTTAACATGGATTAGTTGTCCATGTGTCAAGCAAAAGGCTGGAATCCTGCACAGTTAATTCCTGTAACACAACTGAAATGGAACGGGGCGTCTCACAGAGACGTTGTTGTGTGGAGGGAGTGATAAAAACTAAACTGAATACACAATGAGTAAATGAAAGTGAAGAAAGGCCTTTTGTTCTTCTAACTAATCTTTACATTAAATCTTTTTTTCCAAGAAGAGGATGTAGCATCAGTTACAGCTCTATCTGAATATTCTCACATTTTTGTAGAGAAGCCAAAGAATATACAGTTTATAGAAATCTTGAGAACTGCTTCAGGTGAGATGACAGATACAGCAACAACTTCCTACCCTGAGTTCCCCCTCTCCCTGACAGCCAAACCAAGCAATGCAACATGTCAAAGAAAACAAAAAAATACAAAGCAACAGATGTATTCACAGCTGCACTTTGTATTCAAGACGACAGTATGGCATGAAATGCTGGGTAAACGATGCTAAAACTTCCTCTGCATTAAATGGAAACACAGTTTCACTCACTACCTCAAGGACAATCTAAGCTTTCATACTGTAGTAACTAAAATAGTTACTGTCGGTTCCAAAAATCTCAAAAAAGAAAAAAAAAAGGCAAAAAAAAAGAGCAACATTTCTTTAGAAAGAGCAGAGATCTATTTTAAATGCCAAATTTAGAGCTATAATTCTTTCAGACTGTAGGAGAGGATCTGGGCACCAGGTTTTTACTTGGTCAGCTGTAGGTGCTAGCCCAGGTGAGCTTCAACTTTTGCCTTTCTCCCTGTGGGTCTGTGAAAACTCATTTTTAGGGAGCTGGGTTAAATTTCCTTAAACTAACATTCATTCAGAGACTGGACTCCAAAGCTCCTCTCTCTCTGCTGAGTGGTTCTTTGCCTGTAGCAAATATTTTTGTTTCCAGGCAGGAATCTGGAATCTACAAACATTTCATGGCAGGGTTACTCGATTCAGGACATGCCAATAAAAAGAAATACCACCTCCTAATTTTAGTCTCAGGATAAAATTCTGGTGTAGGTAGCAGGTTTGAACCCCACTCATAAAGTACCAAGACTTCTTGCATGAAGCCAAGACTTGGAGGTACAAAACAACAGTCTAATGAACGGTGAATTAGATGAGAACTTTTTAAGGTTCTCTCATTTCCATATAAACCTGCTTTTTTTGGCACAACTGCTGCACGGCAGTTGAGCATGTGGTTAAATAAGAGCACATGAGCAGGCCTAGGTAAGTTCCATAGGTTACTTATCTGCCTCCAACAGGGACTGAGCTTTAGGAACTGGAATCTTTGAATTCAACAACAGGAATGTTTCCTTACAAGAAAAATATGACTTTGTGTCTAAATGAAAAAGTGGAAGGGTTTGGCAATCGTAGTTTTTTTTCTAGAAACATTGTAAATAACTATAAGGGACTTGGAATCATTGAATTTTAGCTTATTCCCAGGTGTTCTTTAATGTGTCCAGGAGGCATCACTTGTGTTGTCAAGAGAAGCCTCTTCTGGAGATTACAAATTTTTCCTCTAGAAAACCTCAATTAGATTACAGCTGGGAGATGCCCACTGAGCCACTGGGCATGGCTGATTTGTCCAGCAGCAGGACATGGAATTTACTTGTTTTCTCGGTATAAATTCCTTCTGCAAGAATGTGGGCCTTGTAAGTAAACAGTAGATGACAATTTCAAAATGTTTCGTGGTTTTCTTCTTTTATTTCAGATCAGTTTGGGGATATAAAAGTTGCTAGTTGTTTCTGGAAATCGGGCTGTTTGGTGGCGAGGTGCTGCACAAAGCTATCATCACTAACATGACTGTGTTTTTAGTGCTTTCCAAGGGGGTTCAAAAAGTCCCTTTTCACCTAGACTTTGCAAACTGTGTTAGGTGAATATTTTGGCAGTGGGAGCAGCCTCTCACTGTGATGATCCAGTGATTGAAAATGCTTCAAAATCTCCTGTCTAGTTAAGATGCCAGCCTAGAAGACACCTTTAATCCAAGCTTAATCGAGCAGACTCTGTGGAGAGATATTCTTATTTTATGGAATGGGTTAAACAAGCCAATCTAGGCAACAAGACACTCTCCTCCAAGAACTAGGGTATAAAAACTCCCTTGTCTCAATGTCATTTTACGTGCCTGCTGGCTTAATTTCTCTCTGGCTGGTATAAAAGACCACCCACCATGTGGCACATGGCCACTAGGTTTGTGGAAGCAATGATAATATCCATGCATTGTGGGTCTGTCACTGGCTTCACAGCAGGAGTGGAACTGTCTTGTTCTCATAGAGCTTGATCCCAAGCCTGCTGAAGATGATGGGAATAGCTTTGCTCACTTCACCAAGTTTTGGAGCAAGCCATTAAGAAAAAATACAGGTTGACAGTGAGGAATAAGCCTACAGAGCCCATTGATTTGCAGCACAGATAGGTTGAAGGTTTTTTGCTAAACCAAATAAGCATTTTAATTTAATCTCCACTAGAAAAATAGGAAAAATTAAATGCTTGCCATATGGTGAAAATATGTTAAGCTTCAAAGAAGTAGAAATAATTAAATACAACTATGAAAAGTTTTTTTAGGTTTGAATAGTATGCCAGCTTCAATATTATAAAACATACATATAATCCTTTTAAAGTTTAATTGAAAAAAAAAAAAAAAAAGGAGGCTTTGAATAATCCAAACTCCTAGGTCACATTTTTCACCTGTATATTTATTTTCCTTTTAATCAAGTCTGCTCTAATCAGAAAACTTGGTATGGTTCTGTGTAGCCCTCAATGCACATCAGTTATTTCAATTTCTTCTACAGGCAATATCAACATGAACCAGCCTTTGAAGATAAAGGAATGAAAGGTGAAAAACAAATAAATAGATTCAGAAACAGTGGGTTACTCTATAATCAGAAGGAATATTAAAACCAAAGCTGCACCAAAGACCTCATAAAGAAAACATCCTTGTTGGGAAGGTCACCCCTGTGCTTACTAAGTAGAACCTGACAGAAGTGAGGGACTTCGGTGGCTTCCTCCCCAGGTTTCAAGCACAGCAGTTTCTGAAAGAATGAGCCATGTTTGTGCTACCTCCTTGTACTTGTGTGGCCCTGCAGGTAGCACAAACTTCCTGGGTAAAAAGAGGCAGCTTTAGGCTGCACTCGATCTCTGCTCCTTTGCCCTGAGGTGGAGAACTCATGTGTTTTGTAGTGTGGCAGTGGCACTGCAGGCAGTCCAGAAGCCTGGCAAGCAGAAACACCCAAATGCACAAAGGTCTGAGAGGCTGTGCAGCCAGGGGCACTTCCAGTGTTCCAGTTCACCCCAGGGTTGTGTCCAACCCTTTCATGACAGCTCTGAATCAGAGAACCTCACGCTGGCTCAGACCTTCTTTACTTGCCTGTCTTTTCCATGTCTACGCTGTCTAGAAAGGCATCTGCTGAAATCAAGGCAATAAACAGAGAAAACCTGAGCCTCTCGCTCCCTTTCCAGTTCTGCCCGCCTCACAAAAACACCCTCATAATCCAGATCAAGCTTTATGAATAATTCTGGTCTAAATACTGTCAATGGCACATCAAAGCGCAGTCACACCCACTGAATACCCACATTCCCACACTCACAAGCCCCTCCCTAAAATCATTCTGGAAGAAGGAGGAGTCAGACACATGAATGCTCAAGGAAAACCTAAACCAAGGAGCAAGAAAAATGGCTACATGAATTTTCCCACAGTTGTTCTTTTTCTATGGTGGAATGCAAAGAAGCCTCAAGCAGAACACCATTGCCCTAATAGATCCGAGTAAGATATAAAAATATCAGTTCTAAACTAATCAGTTTATAAATTACTTTTTCATTTGCATTGAAAGATTCACCTTTACTTTACATTATCTGCAGAAATCAAAAGCATGGCAGTTTTCCAAACTGCTAGACAGGCTACAGCCTACTGAATTTCAAAGCCTCCCCATTTTTTGAATGTTTATCCCATAATAAGTATGATAAAGAGAATTCAAGATTAAGCTGTCCCATTCCTTTTTTTATATCAGCTCTGTCAGTAATTCCATCACTAAGGCCACATTCCTGGCACCACTTTTCCTTGGGTTTGGGTCTGTGTTAACTTTGCACAGAGGCACATCCTCTCCGTTGATGCCGACGGCCTTGGTTCCAGCTTGTCCAAGCTGGGGAAAACCTGCCCATTGCAGTTGTACCCATAGTTCCTTCTAGAAGGGTGTGTTTGAGCACATTCGGTGCTCTTTGGATTCAAGTGACTGCAGAAGTGCAAAGTGTTATCATTTATTATTGCTGTTAAATAACAGCACTGATAGTTAAGAAAATCCTTTGGGAAAAAGACTCTGTGCATCTCTCCCTCAGCATGCACCAGACAAAGAGCTGCACTGTTTTCCCCAGCAGTACAAAAAAGCCAAGTTCCTAAAAGCTCAGCTTTACAAAAGCTCAATTTTCAAACGTGTCTCTCAATTATTCATTTGGGTGGTCTACCTCCTGCAGGATGTGCAGCACAAGCTGGTTTGTTTATGTGAGTGAGTGTAATCACAAAGCTTGTGTACATGCTGCTGTTTGGGGGTTGTGGGTTTTTTCTTATGGGGAAAAATGAACTGTAACTGAAAATGTCTTTCCTTGTGAAAACAGATGGATCTGTGATATAAAAATTATTATTTCAAAAGATTTAGGACGTTTTATCCAGTAAAGAAAAGAGTAACCTGCTTTATTGTTCTCTTTGAATAAATATGGGGTCAATACGTTTTTTGACAATATTAGACACACACATTTATATGGTGAACTGCTCAGAGAAATAGTAAGTAAATGTGGAAGACAACATAAGCTTATAAGACTGAATTAAATATGATCATTTACTAGTGCTGCTTACAGCTAAATACCAACAGCCAAGTACTGCTCTACATTGATGACCTGATGAATCTTCAACAAAAAAACTGGAGTCTGAAGTGCCTTGCAGTTTGGGTCACTGCTGACAGCAAAGCAGAGAGCCTTTTACACTTGCTATTCCAGCAGTCTGGATGCCTATAACAACTACGAAACAGTCCACAAGATTTACAACTTTTTATTAAAAACTGGCATTCTTTTATAATCTTATATTAATATCTCTGTTCACACGGTTGGCTGATACCTTCCTTCATGCACAATGTTTTCCTTCCATCACTTTGAAGCTGAACGTTTTGCACAAGGCCTAGTTCTTTTGTGTGGTGTTTTGCATATCACATTAAACAGAGAGGGGAAAGACTGAATATCCACAGATGATGGAGATATTTAGACCCCACCTGGAATACTGTGTACAGTTCTGGTGCCCTCAGCACAAGAAAGATATAGACCTGTTGGAGAGGGTCCAGAGAAGGGCCACAAAGATGATCAGAGGGCTGAAGCAGCTCTGCTATGAAGACAGGCTGAGAGAGTTGGGGCTGTTCAGCCTAGAGAAGGCTCTAGGGAGACCTTCTGGCACCTTCCAGTACTTGAAAGGGGCTCCAGGAAAGCTGGGGAGGGGCTTTTCATCAGAGAAGATAGTGATGGGACAAGGGGTAATGGCTTTAAACTGAGAGAGAGGAGATTTAGGTTAACTATTAGGAACAAATTTTTCACTATAAGGGTGGTGAGGAACTGGAATGGGTTGTCCAGGGAGGTTACCCATCCCTGGAGGTTTTTAAGGCCAGGTTGGATGAGGTTTTGTGCAACCTGATCTTGTGGTAGGGTTCCCTGCTCATGGCAGGGGGGTTGGAACTTGGTGATCTTTGAGGTCCCTTCCAGCCTTTATGATTCTACGATTCTATATCTGAAAGGTAAAACTTAATCAGGAACTACTGGATAAACAAAAATATCAGCTGGGTGCTGCGACCGTATTCCTACATGTTTCATACCATTAGGTTTTCTTACTCAAAGAAACCCCATAAATATAAATTCTTCATCGGCAGAGTACAGGGTCATGGTTTCTAGAGTGGGGGAAAAAAGCTACCTGGTTTATATTTTCCATTGTGATTAATAACATTAAGCTGTACTCATTCAGGAATACTTAATCTTCAATAGTCATAGTTTCAAAAATTCCTGAAAAAAAGTCACCATTTTTTACATATAGAAATGTCTGTTAGTGCCCAAAACTGTATTGAACAACAATTTGCCCACAGGGGTTAAAGAAGATATAACAAGCACTGGTTAAAACTTATGATACCCTATTAATTAGCTCCTTCTGTGGATGGTCAGCACAGGTCATCTGAGTTTTGTGAGGTCAGGCAACAAATAAGGATAAAATTTGAGAGTTCCAGCTAGTCAGCTCACTGTGATTTACTTCTTAGCAAAGCAGGGAATCAGCAGAGCCTGCTTTTTGGGGAAGCTCATGGGTGTCTACTCCAGATCCTATTTTGCTTCGCAAGCTGTTTAGAGTAAGAAAAGATCACCATGAGTTTCTAGATAAAATATGTAAACTACTGACCTAACTATATGAAGCAATCTCCCAGGGAATTAACAGATTAGAGGAAAAAAAACCGCCAAAAAAATTAACATTAGTGGCCAAAACTGGATGGCAATAAGTGGTAAAGACTAAATAAAGTTAAGTAAGAAGAAGAAAATGTGCTGACATGCTGGGATATTACTGTTATTTCTCACAGATTCCACTGTTGGTGGGAAACTCCAGAATTTGCTTATAAATATACTCTCTAGTAACCTAAATAGTACAGAGAGTAAACACTAAAATCCACTGTGTCTATGAGGATCAAAACATCTAAGACCCCAAATGTGCCTGTTTTTCTTTTTCCTGCTGTTACAAAGACTGCAAATTATTTAACTTCACTTTTGGGGCGGGGGTGGGGAGGAAGATTTGAAAAATTATTCTTGATGGAATGGTTAATTTCAGAGTTGCTCTCTAAACAGAGTCCTGATAAAGTCCCAAGTTTCACATGCTCCTAACAAACACTCTCCATAGCTGGAGAGATTAGCTCGATCTCCAATAAGTAACAAGACCTGTAACCCTTAGGCAGCTGTGCTGTGGAAACCAGAAATTGTAGACAGATTCAGATTCTATCTTGGTTTATAATGGAAAACAGACATAGAAATAAACTAGAAGCCAAGATGGCTAACTTTAAATAGGGAGACCAAATTAGGTGTGAGTCTCTCTCTTGATAGAGGAGGGAAAAGTGGATAATCATGCTCAAGAGCAGCTTCCATTAATGGCAAGGGACACTGGAAATATTTTCTACTAAAATATGACCTAAGACTACTAGAAAAAAGTCTTAAATAGCGGGCTTGATGCTGCTTAAGAATGAGATTTGGGGATCAGAATAGAAAGTTCTAAGAAAATAGCTCAATACTCAGCAGCTATTGAAAAACTGAGTGTGAGGATGCTAGGAAAGGAATAGAGAGCAAAGCAAAGCAAGCAAAACTTTATGTCAACTTCTCAGTCTGTGCTGTGCCTGCATTTTGAATGTTATCTGTGATTTTAATGTTTCCCTGTCTCAAAAAAGCTACAACAGAAGAGAGAAAGTCCTTATATGTGCAGTAAAGATAGTAAAGTTAAGGCTGGATTCTGCACAGGCAGATCAGGATGGTTCAACTTGGAAATGACAATATGAGAGAGTACATCTGCAGTTCATCTCTGTTCATGAAATTAAGCAAACAGGTAGCAAGGCAAAAGGAAATGCTTCTCTATGGAGTGTGCATGTCTGCTGCAGAAGCCCTTGCACCAGGGTGTCAAAAACATTAATTTGTTAAAAAAGTGGCTGCTTGAATTCAGAGAAGAAAAATCAGAAAGGGGTTAATGAAGCCCGCAGGAACAAGATCTGATTTCTGGGAAGTCCCTAGGCATCAAACTGTTGGAAGCTAGGAAAGTACTTTGAAGAAGTACTGCCACAGTCTTGCTCTGCTCATAAAGTCTTTTCTTTCAGCCGTAGTTGGAGACAAGGTACTGGGTTAACTGGACCTCCAACCTGCTACAGCTGTTCTTGTGTTACGTTCAATTCCCTTCAGTCCTGTTACAACCACCTCAATTGCCTGCATAAAGAAGCAGCGTTAAAATAATTTGATATAGCATGTATTTTTAAACTGAAATTTTTCAGCTGTAAATATAGGGCACCTAAAGTGCTACTCTGGGGTTTACTGTCCAGTATTCTTCACACAGAAATGATCACAGAATTAGCTGCAAAAATGTGTTGTGGGATGATGGCTGCAATAGCCAGACACAGGGACATAGTTTAGAAAATGAGTTACATAGATCATCAGTTTCAGTCCCTTAATATTCTAAGGACTATGTCATATAATCCCTTTTATAAACTGTTCAGGCTTCATTATGGTTAAATTTATTGGCCTCCATTTTTCCTGGAAGGCTGTTCCAGAATTTCACTGCTCTGCTGATTAGAAACCTTTTAATTTCCAACTGAAATTTAATATGACAAGTTTATACCGTTCTGGAGAAGTGTTCCAGTTGTTCTCCACACATACATCATAGAGCAAATACCAACAAGGGAAAAGAGCGATTCAAGTTAAAAACAATAACAGCACCAAAGCATTTCTGGCCAAGCAGTTTCCTCCAATTTTAGATGCAGATCCCACTGCAACCTTTAATTCTTTGGTAATAAGCTACTACTGAGGGAACTCAGTCTGTTCTGATCAGCTCTGTTTTATATCTACAAATGCTTATTAACCTCTTTCTAACTAATGAATCACTGAGCCTGTCATAACTCCATGCTGAGCAGATTTCTTTCTGAGGGTGTTGATAATCTAAAAGCGCTCACTTGTTTTTCCTGCCTTGAATTACACCCTAACTGTGAGCACATCTCCAGAGAGTTGATCTACGGAGATTGAACCCGAGACCTCTGGATCTGCAAAGCACGAGCGTTTCCTCTTGCAGCTGAAGGAGCAGCTGTGGCAGCTCAAAGGCACAGAGCACTCTCACTCTCCTGTGTCTGTGACCTGCTGGAGGGGTTCAGCCTGCACATTTCTTGGTGAGGGTTGCCACAAGGCATGGCAGCTTGGCCACAGTTCTGCAGCTTCTATTTCGTGTCTGATTCAAGCCGGCCCCGTTCTGTGGGACAAGGACTGTGCCTTCTTTGTGCGGCACAGCCCAGTAGGGTGGTGGTCTTGACCAAAACCTTTGATCACTACAAAGATATAAACGTAAGTGGTGTTTGCAGCTCGTTTGCTTGGATTTAAAAAGCAGGTCTTTGCTCTAGGCACTTTTGATGTTTCTCCAAGCATCGTAAGAAGGGATGGATGGCTCCATGCTCCCCCATGCAGCAGGCAATGTAGAACAGGCCCTCATCAGCCACTTTCCAGAAATAACTAGGAGTGACTTTTAATGACAGTTCCTAAAATTTACATAACATTTCCCAGACTATTAACCTGTGTTTTCTGAAACAAAACTTCAGACTATACAACATTTTCAGACTAATGGAAGAAATGAGAATAGTTAGTTTTCTCATCAGGAGGTTCAACAAATAGGTTGGTTTTAACTCCATTTCTAGTAACTATTAAAGGCAGGCAATTTTGGAGGTAACACACATTTCAGTACCACTTGGGTACAGAACCACAGGGCAGAAGAACAGCAACCTAAGAAAGCCTGCTTGTTACCTGAGTCCTATCCACAGCAATCACATTTGTTCCCTCACCTGCTTTCAAAACTCGTTTTCCACCACTTGTACAGTAATGACCATGCAGGCAACTTTCCACCTCCTAGAGAGAGATTTTCTAGGCTCAGCCCTTGATCCTAAGAGAAGTAGATTATAGCAGTGTCTTTCATTAGCTAAGCTAAGGGAATAAGAATAGGCAAGTGCTACCAATTATATTTCAACAAAAAGCAGTACCCACTTAAGGATAAGCTAAAGGCCACAACTCCATTGTTAACAGGGGTGTTCTCACAGAAAGGCTTTGAACACACTGGGAACATTAAAGAGAAGATGTCTCGCATGTGCAATTACTCAACACATCTTTAAAACTGCAAACACTTGTTCACATGTGGTGAAAATTAGAGCTGTGAGCACTCGGGGAAAAAAAAAAAAAATCCCACCTGGCAGGCACACTCTTTTTTACTTTAGAGTTTTATAGGAGCTCTCAGAGCTTGTTGGTCCAGTGAGAGCTGAACCAAAGTCAATGGAGGAAACTGTGAGAGAAGAAAAAGAAAATGAAATGTGCTAATTTTGTCCTCAGCTCAACGAGGTTTTGGCTTTTCCAGTCTGGTTCCCCCCTCATTTAAAAAATAAAAAAGGAAAAAAGAAATGCATCTCTAGGTCTAAGTATAAATATTGACACCTCCTTGGCTTCATTCTCCACTGGCCTGATAAGGCAAGGAGTTTGCAAGCTTTCCCACCTTGTCCTACAGGTGGGTTTCCTCAGCAGCATTCAAAAGGTCTGAGCTGCTCTAGGAAAAGTGGAGAAGGATCCAGTAATTCTCTGAGAATGAATTTCTTCTGTGTCACATACAGTACAAACATTGGCTGTGAACTCCAGTGGTCACAAAGAGCTAATATCCACCTTGAACAAGCACAGGTTAGTGGGGACCAAGCAGCACCTACAGCTCACATCCGGAATATTGTTTGTATGGGAAAAAAATCTTGACAAATTAACTGAGGAGCTTAGACAAGAACACAGCCTTATAATGGATCCTCCTGACCATCTTTAAATACACCAAGAACTGGAGTCATCTAGTAATGTGCTAGGACACTTTGTCAAGCTGAATACCTATTGCTGTAACTTCCTCAATTTCACTGCAATGTTCCCTTCTATATGTCTCCTGCTACCACCTCAGGAAATACTTATTTCCTTCTTTCATATCACATGCTAATATTAAATATTCTGTATATTCCTGATACTATCCTGCCTATGTCTTCATTATAGTGCTGAGAGTAACATAAGGACACCAAAGAGCATGGAAAAATAAATGGAAATTTGTCTGTTCAAATTGCAATTTCTCAGCTCTGCAAACTTGGGCTTAAGGTGTCCCAGCAGACACCAAAAGAAGAACACACCTAGAACAGGAAACCACCTTTATTCCCTCAAAGAGACAGATCTGTATTTCACCAACTATTTGAACAGGAAAATATTTGGGGACTGGAGACAGTTATTGAAATAGTAACAGAAATTAAGACTTCCACTGTCCTGTAGCAAAATAAAAAGTAAAACTGTCCATGATGAAATCATACTTTTGAGCCCCCTTTCAAGCTCTCGTTCAATATTCATTGCCTTAAACAGAGGGTCCATTTCTAGTGTTAGCAGTCAGATGTTTTCTGTAAAAAGGCGTTAGTCAGGTACAAGGACACCAAGCTCTCAGCTTTGGCAGATACTTCCACATTAGAGATGCACAGATTGCAGCATGAACTTTTTCCCCACATCTCTTCCATATAAATACTCTGACAAATTCATTAATGCATCCAGTTCAGCTGGATTTACTACCACATACAAAATGACACTTTAAGAAGCCTCTTAAGCTTTTTGAAAACTCTGCAAGGAAGTAAAAAGCTGCACGGAGCTTAGCTGGGATGAAGACAGGCATTTTGAGCCAAAAAGCATGGAAAGTGTTGACAGTCTAAAGAAAGAAGTTGGAGAACAGATGAGATGTGACCAATATTTTTTTGGTCCATCAAGAGACTTGTTACAATTATCCCTTAAATTTTCCTTAGGGACTCATTACAGTCTAGATAGTAGTATCTGTCTACTACTGGTCTTCCTTTTTCTCTCCTAATGACAAAATCCTGATAGCCAGACATCATTCCAAACACATTTACTAGTCATATAATAATGTTGGAACAACATCTGTGGCAGATAGAGGTAATTTGATGGGCTATGTTAGCCAGAGAAACTAAAAATACTATTCCTGCTTAATAATTCCAGTCTGGAGTGGCATGGGAAGTAACCACAGTGATAGGAGAGCTCTAACAGCTCTCATCAAACTACACGACTTGTATATTGGGACTAATGAAGTGACAAAAAAGTTAAGTTCTGTACTGTTACCTCTCCACAGTCTGCTGCTATTTAATACAAGGTATAGCACTATAAAAGGCAGATACTGAGGCATTTTTTGCAAGGTAAAACGACATAAATACTTGTCCCATGTGGAAGAGCACTTGTCGTAGTAGTAAAAGGAGACTATACCAGGTTCTTGGACAACAGCAAGTCCCAGCTATAAGCTTTTTTTATGTGAGATGTCAGTATAGGAAGAGCTTTAAGCACTGATTCTTTACTGTGGAAATTTCAAAAGTGATGACATACAGAAGGAGTCATGTTACCTCCCCAGAGACTTGTTTGTAATGCCAATTTACCAAATGATGTGGTAATTACATTGAGCTTGGTCATATACAAAACGTGTTCTTGAATGTGGGTATATGGCTAACATCTGTTGTTGGCATCCAGAAAAATTTGCATTGCTGAAAACCAAGTCCCAGTTAAAACTGAACACTCACAGTCTTAAAAAAATAAATAAGGAAGTCAGTGCAGTTCAGAAACTCTGCAAACAGGCAAGGGCCCTCTGTTTTGGTTCATTCATTAATTTACAAGTTTTAAATGTAAATAGATCACAAGACTTGATACTGAGCAATGCTAGGAGAAATCCCATGCCTAACCAGCAACATATTTTTCTTCCCTGTGACATTTGAAGACCATGACTCAGAACCTAATATCAGACACGCTGAGAAGTTTTGGACAACTATCTCTACAAAACAAATTTCACAAAAAACCTAATTGCTCTTCTGTCTTTGTAAGAACCTCAGACAGGGAACTTTTCAAACAAAAACAGGGAAATGTCTGCATCAGCAGTGGTTGCATTTCATTGGTTTTATTTCTCTCCTGGTTTTTTCCAGGCCCCACTCTGTTCTACATTGCTCTGTGCAAACAGCATTTCTTTAATGGAAGCTTTTGCTATGGATCCAATTAATTTCTGGTGTAGTTCATTATAGATATTCCTTCTAACTGCGACAGTTAAGTATTTGGTTGAATTATTTATCTTTCCATTGTCCTTAGCTTCCAAACAAATTGCAGCCCAGAAAGCCAGCTGTGTCCTAGGCTGCATCAAAAGAAGCAGGTCAAGGGAGATGATTCTCCCCTCAACTCTTGAGACCCATCCTGGACTACTGTGTCCAGTTCTGGAACCTCCAACATAAGAAGGACATGGAGCTCACAGAGAGAGTCCAGAGGAGGCCACAAAGATGATCTGAGGGTTGGAGCACCTCTCCTACGAGGACAGGCTGAAAGAGTTGGGGGCTCTTCAGCCTGGAGAAGGGAAGGCTCCAGGGGCACCTCATAGTGGCCTTCCAGTACCTAAAGCTGCAGGAAAGCTGGGAAGGGACTTTTGATAAGGGCATGTAGTGATAGAAAGGGGGGGAATGGCTTTAAGTTGGAAGAGAGATTTAGGTTAGACATTAGGAAGAAATTATTCACTGTCTGCATGGTGAGAAACTGGAACAGGTTGCCCAGGGTAGCTGTGGAAGCCCCATCCCTAGAAGTGTTCAAGGCCAGGTTGGATGGGGCTTGGAGCCTAGTGGGAGGTGCCCCTGCCAGTGCAGGGGGGTTGGATCTAGATGATCTTTAAGGTCCCTTCCAACCCAAGCCACTCTATGATTCTATGAAATTCTGAAAAGAGCAGCACAGCACAGCTAACTGGATAGTGGGACACCCTATCCTGGCCGTCTCCACAGGAGCAGGGTAGGGCCACAGGGGATGAATGCCCAGCAGCTCCTTGCAGGAAGGGGAGATACAGGCAGAAGCCACTGCAGCACTGGTGGCCTTGTCCCCTCTGTGCCCCAAAAATCCTTCTGCTATTCCCCAGGACATGATCTGTAGCACATACCCCTTAGAAGCAGCAGGATGGGCTGAGGAAGGCTGGGCTAAGGCTTGCCACACGGTTTCATCCCTCCCTTGGTTATGCGTATCAAGTAGAAACTGTGCCACTTGGCACGCTGTGAATTTTCTGCTTCTGGATTCTACATGATCCCTGGCATTCATAAACGAAAATTAGGGGATTATCCATAACTTACAGCCAAAGAACTGAGCACTCCGGATGCTTCATGTTGGTTCAGGACAATGATACCAGGAAGCAATAGCTGTTTTTCTAGCACAGTCTACTTAGTGGGCCAGGGGGCCCAGATCATTGTGACTATTGCACAACAACTATTGTGCAAACCTGTGGAATACCTTTGACAAAATATTTAATTATTTAAAAATACATGTAACATAAAGAGGCTTTAAAATCCTATTTTCATAATCTTTTAAAGTTCTCGTCTCAATTCTTTATTCAAACCCCACTGGAATAACTCAGTACTTGAGTTCAGAATTGCTGCCAGCATCCCACCTGAGTAGCAACTCCTACTGCTGTGCTGTTGCATGGCATGCAGGCTGTTCATCCTGGGCCAGCAAAATGACTGTCAAAATGCCTGTCTGCCTCCCCAAACCACATTCCTGCAAAAGTACAGCTCCCAGTTGGAAATGCACACCCCTCTGGAGCTGCAAGCACAGCACAGGTTGTTACAATAGAATGAAATGGAGCCTGGAGCAGGGAGAGACACACCAGTGGCAGGAAAAAGACCCACTGTGCAAATTCTGTCCATGAAGTCAAAGAGAAAAGAATCATTCCCAAACAGTAGACATCTAAAGGTTGGACAGAACAATTTCTAAATATTAGTCAGACCAAAAACAACACACTGCTGAAATAATGAGGATATATAAGAAACCAACAAAAAGTCAGGAAATTCAAAACTGAGGCTAAAATTCCACTCTTAATTTAGGACTGTTTTCTTTTTCAGAGAATACTGTTCAACTGGGTTGGGGCCATGTAAGGTTGTTTTCTTAAGGTTTTACAAAACACACACAAGTTGAAACTTTTTGCTCTTTTTCTTTCTGTGTGTTTTTTTTGTTTGTTTGTTTGTTTGTTTTGTTCTGTGTATGTTTTTTTTTTTTTAACTTTGTTCCCTTGCAAATGAAAAAAGGAATAAACTATCAGGATTTTGACTTTTAGATGTGTTACTTGCATAACTCTCTTTCAGTCACAGACCAAATCTGCATTACACAGGGTTGCAACAGGCAGAGGAAAGATTCCTGTCCTTGAAGTTTATAGTCAGAGTGACAAAAGGCAGTTGATGAAAGCAGAACAGGGAGAACCAGACCTAACGGTGTTGTTGGGAATGATGCATTGGCAGCAGAGTTGCCTGCACGTGGGATTTAAATGCCAGCAGCAATTCCCAACAGGGGCAGGAGGAAATGCAGGCTAGAGCAGCAGGCATGTAACCTTTTTCTGAAGAAAGATAAGGTCTTTCTTGCCATTATAGACTCAGCTTTTAGTAGAAATAAGCACTAAGTAATACATTGTAAACTCCAGAGGGGTACTTATATGTCGGTTAGGAGGGGAGAAAGAAAACAGCTCAACCCTTCTCCATTCCTCTTTTTGCTCCTGAGCTGGAGTGAAGGAATTTTGTTTGTATTTACTTTACAGTCTCCAGGCTGATTTGTATTTATATAAGGCCAGACATAGGCATGTTTACTCATGTCGAGTCATACATTAGTTTGCAAACAGTCCAAATGAATTCAGCAGGGCTGCTCGTGAGCAGCATGAATTACACCAGTAGAACCTGACTCCAGCAGGATATCTCTGAGCTCTAACTAGAAAACTGATTTCTCTTTCTTTTTGTTTCTCCCCAGAAATAATCACCACTTGATACGGTCATGCCAGTTCCAGAAGCTGGGTTTTGCTGCAGCACAAGGATGTTTTTTGCCTCAGCGTCTAGATAAGATCAAACCCCTGAATGCCAGAGAATGATGGTGGGGGACCATTGGATGGGCAGCAAGCTCCAACCATCCTCTTGGCAACCTTCTCCCCCCACGAATAGCAACTCTGGCTCTCTGCTCAGAGGGGCTACAAAACCCTGCACGAAGGGATCCTTCCCTCCTGGGCACCATCACTACTTCAGCCTGAGCTTGTCTGGTCCCTGGGAGTTTTCTTCTGCTCCCGCCGAGCTGCCCTGGCTGGCTGAGGCTGTTGTTGGCTGAGGCTGTTGTTGGCTTTCTCCGAGCACAGAGGGCGGTGCTGGCCAGCTGTCAGCTGCCTGCCCGAGGAAAAGATGGGGGAGAGGAGAAAAGTTTGTCGTCTAGCTCTGCATTTTTGCAGTGGGACACCTAACACCACCAGGAAACGCCACGCTGAAACCCATTAAGATAGTAAGGCTAATACATCAGCTACAGTCACCTTTTTCTTTTTTTCTTCCCAAGTAGAAAGCTGCTGAAGCATACATTTCATTAAGAAAACAAATTTTGCATCTCTGCTCCAGACCTGATCTTGTTGTTGGGCTGACTTGACAATGACATTGAAAAACATCAATTCTTTGATGTCTTAGAAGAGGAGTTTGCAATTAGGTTTCATTTTTAATTATAGAAAGGTTTCAGAATAAAAGAATATATGATGTGTCCTGAGGCTACCTGCATATTTCACTCTCAAGTTACCTCTAATTTAGACACTGAAATGCAAGAAGGGAGCTCTTGCCCATAACAACGTGAAATGTCTGTCTTAGTCTATCATTCATTTGGCTCTGCTCCATGGAACAAGAAGTGCTTTTCATTCAGGTGTGTTTATGATGAGTAAACTTGACCAGATGTTAAGTCTCCTTTGTATTTTAAAGTGTTTTATGGCTCACATTAGTCAGCTGGAAAAGGGCAGATCATTTATATTCCCCTGTATGTTTTTCAAGTTCAAGCTTCCCCCAAGGAGCATGGAGCTATATGAAAATATATAGAAGAAAGAAATGAACTGCTGCAAAGGTAACAATGTATAGCACAGAACTGAACAAATTGTTCTGATTTACAGGATGGATTCTGTAAATATTGAATGTTATGAGACTACAGGTCCGACGGTTGGTGTGTAAGGGAAAACTTCTCCCACCCCCTTGCCCACAAGGGAGGTTAGGGCAACAACTGAAAGCAAATTCTCTTCCTTGTAGAAGCAGCCCTGATGATGCACAGAGGTGAGAAAAGAGCTGTCGGTTTTTCACACACGCTGACACACTGATTTTCCTGTATTTTAAGGTTCAGATCTCCCTATTAAAGAACATTAGAATACACCTCTCTGAGTCAGCTCTTTTTCCTTCCAGAATGAGTCGTTGCCATTTCTAGACCAGCTTCAGAACTTCCAGGCAAATACAAAAACCCGAGCTACCATTTTCAGAGGAATTTTGACACCCAGGTGTTCTAAAGAGCTATGGGCAGCCCTGAAACCTCATCCTGACGATGCTGCATGGCTCTGGGAAGGTTGGCACAGAGGAGCTCAGACTTGGTCCCGCCCGAGCGCAGCAGGGCAGGGGCTGCCAGGTGACCCCCACGGGCCAGTCCCAATGCTCCTGCCCGGGGCCCTCAGGATAAAATGGCTCCTGGCAGGGTCCTGCTCTGCCTGGCCTCTCTTTGGTTCTCGTTTCTCCCTCTGCTGCTGCTGCTCCTAAATCCTCTTTTCTCACTGGAGGAGAAAATTGTTCACAGAGCCGGGTCACCTCCTCCTGCCTCCCTGGGTAGGACCAGCTTGGCTGCTCCAAGGCTGCTGGGGACTGTCACTGGGACCCTGGCTCCTCCATCAGCAGCTGAGTCCAGTTTGAGACTTTTCTGATTGGGAAGTAATTACCAACTGAGGAGTATGGGTTCCCTATTGACATATTTGTATATATTTGTAATTCACCAGCATTATTACTACTTCTTTAAACTTAATATAGGGGGGTTTTCCAACCTTAACGTCTCTCTCCTTTATTTGCTTTTTATCTTCTCCTGCAAGGGCAGTAGGGAAATAACAGAGTGCAGCTGTCACCTGGTTATTGACTAAAGCCATGGCAGACTGTAATTGCACAGAGGGGAAATACAAAGCCTTTACCCTCAACTCAGCCCTTGCAGGGCCAGGAGTAGGTTTGACCTGGGAGGGGAGAGATGTCCCCCATGTCAGCTCATGAGATAGGAAAGTCCCCTCACTCCTCCCTCCTGCAACAAAACGGTGCAGAGCTAAGCTGGAGACAAAAGCTTTTGGAAGGGGAATGCCAGTGAGTAAAGGTGTTATGATGAGGTCTCACATCTTACCTCCATGAGGCATTTTTCTGTATTGCTGCGAAAATTGTGCTCACAACACAATATTTCAAATATTTTTCTCAGTACAACCGTTGGGACCCAGGACCAGTTCAGATCCTTTTGTACCAGAGTGCTTGAAAAAACAGCAACATTTATGAGATTATTATTGCTACTGGAATTTCTTCAGTACTGTGGCTGAAAAGGCACTTTTTAACCTTCTAATATTTTGCTTTTTAAGCATTTTGTTGTTACAAACACAAGTTGAAGGTAGAAAGACTCCCTTTGAAATTAAAGGAAAAAGCAATATTTTTCTTCCTTTATATATGCAGATTACTGTAAAAAATAGTCTTTAAAAGAGCCTGACTGGTAGGAGGCAAATCCACCCTCCAGATCATTTTAGAAGGTTTAGTTTTCCTGGTGTCTTTTCTAGTTATTGGCCCCTTAGAAACACAACATCACGTACCTGTGGCCTCAGTTGGGACAAGAAGCACCCCAGGAAAAGCAGCTGTTCACAAAAATACTTTGAGAAGAGCTTTACCTACATTCTAGCCACATGGATCAGTCAACAGATGATGAATGGTAGACTGCCCATAAAGCATAATGGATTGTAAATTAATTTGCACAGATTCAATAACTATTGAAAGAGCAACTAAATGAAAGGAATACTAATCTGTATCTTAGGCAATAATAACAGGTGTTTCATCTATTAAGGGGAAAATCTTATTTAACTTCCATAAATTGCAGAAACTAAATTATTTGCAAGTATCTCTGGGTATCTACAAGGCAGCGTGACTTTGTTGAGGTAAGACAAAGATGTTCTATTATCCTAGGACGTGATATCCTAAGTGCTACTTCAGCTAAAATGTTTAGCTTTTTAAAAATTATTATCTAGCACCTAAAAAAGGTAAAGGTCACAGGACTGATTTACCCCCAAAGGGTAGAATTTGCAGATTCACTCCAATATTTCAGCTTTTTTATATTCCTAAAATTATTTAATCACCAGCAAGGCAATAAAGAGAGAGCAACTTCGAGGAAAGAAGTCATCAGACTGGTGCAAACTGCAGTTATGTTGACAAGTGACCTTTGGGGATATTTTATGTAAGAAATAAATAAAACCAGTTCTGGTACAGCAATCCAGACACTGAGAAAAATTTCTGCACTGGCAGTAGTACAGGTGATGATATGGAGAAAGATGAAAGATTTTTATCTTGAAGTATTGCAGTGGTTACCCATTTTGCAGAAACATTTCGACAATTTAATCATATAGTTTCTTTTTCTTTTAATCTTAGAGAAGCTGACTCTCATATTAGGGCTTGATTGTTCTATTTTGTCTGCAGCTCAAGAAAAGTTATGCAAATTACAGAGTCTTAAAAGGTTGGTAGATCCTAGACAAAAAGGCAAATTAGCATCCTTAGTTGCTCTCATGCAGACGTCAAGAACTTTTGAACCTGAGAAGACTGAGAACAAAGAAATAAACAATAAGCTAAGCTTTGAAAACACCTCAAGGAGATAATAAAACGTAGTTGAACAATAATTCTATATTTCTGTGGGGTTTTTTTTGAGATGGCTTTAAAAGCTCTTTATTCCTCATGCAGAGGAATCCTTTCTGGAATGGTCTACCAGAGAGAAGAAGGAACAAATATTCTTTTTCGGTTTTTTTTTTTCAGGTGCTCTAAGGCAGGCTCTGAAAATAGGTATTTTGAATCTATAGGATCCTAGAATCATTTAGGCTGAGAAAGACCTAAAATTATCAAGTCTAACCGTTAACCCAGCACTGCCAAGTCCAGCACTACACCAATGTCCCTCATCACCACATCGACACGTCTTTTTATTACCTGCAGGGGTGGCGACTCCACCACTGCCCTGGGCAGCCTGTTCCAATGCTAGACAGCCTATTTGATAAACTGTTCCTAATATCCAATCTAAACCTCCCCTGGCACAACTTGAGGCCATTCCCCTTGTTCTGTTTCTTGTTCCTTGGGAGAAGAGACCAGCCTCCCCCTCACTCCAAACTCCTTTCAGGCCGTTGCAGAGCCATGAGGTCTCCCTTCAGCCTCCCTTTCTCCAGGCTGAACAGCCCCAGCTCCCTCAGACACTCCTCATAAGACTTGTGCTATATCAGAAAAGCAGTAACAAAGATAAAGACCTAAAACACACCAGCGTAGCTTCTCATCTGACTCAGACATCTAGAGAAGCATTTAGCTATTACACTGTGTCTTACATCAACCACCAGAGGTTTGAGCATCATGACATCACCTGCACCAACAGTGCAGACATTTGGGAGTTGCTGTCAGTCAGACAACAGCTGGCACTGCTGTTACAGGGTGTCCCTACCTTGTTCAGAAATGCAGTAGAATTCCTTAGGACATTAGGTGAGAAAAATAGTCCTGTTTTCCAGACTGCCACCTTTGAAACCCGAATACAGACCTCTTGACTTTGGTAAACATGTTGCAACATTCTTCTTGCTTGTTTATTCTGCTTATGCTAAGAGGGAGCAAATATCTTCAAAGAAAATAAAAAGAATAATAAATGCCATCAAACTAGAATTTACTGGTCTTATTGCTCTTGATTTTCTACAGTTTGCATGAGGCTTTGAGATGTGTGATTTCTATTAAATATAACAAAGGTGACCTGGCGAAAAGTCCACCCACCAATCCTCACAATGGAGCTTTAGCACTTAGAAAACATTATTTTTTTTTTCTTTTTAATATTATAATTGTATTAACTTAAAGAACACGCTTTGAAATGATGCCAGGAATTTGCTTTAAATCCCTAAAATGAGCAAGAGAGAGATGCAGCACTTGAATAGCTCTGTGTTGCCTCCAGATGAAAGCACTGAAACCTTGGACCCTTTTGAGGCTGCTTGCCTCCAGCCTGGAGGAGAGGGATTCTGGGAAAAAGGGTTTTGCTGATTCCCACTGGCCTCTAAATTGTTGGAATGGGAGAATAACCTGTGATGTGGTTCAGCACAAATGCTCATGAGATGACTGCAGGTCCTTTTCAGGTCATGGACTTGCTGAGGTAGTTTCATGTTGATTACAAGGGTAACTCAGAGTTATAGATACTATAAGAATAGAGTGAAGCTTATAAATGGGATTTATTAGAGGCATTTGCATAAAATCAGTACCAAGGGAAGCTACTGGAATCAGCAAGTGCAGATGTTAGTAAGGTTAATCTGTCCTGTTAGAAAAGTAAAACCCTTGTGTGATTGAGTGAATGTCCACATAAGGTAGAAGAAAAGTAGTCACAGTGTCAAAGTGAGTGGTTCAGAAGATGCACTAGAATGCCCTGGGTCAAGACACACTTTCCAGCTTTTATTGTTGGTCAGAAAGGTAGGGAACATCTGCTAGAGTGAAGCCCTTCTGCTAAAAGGGAGATGAACTAAGTGAGTTTCACATAATTTCCTCTTGCTGTGGCTGGTATAATAGTGCTCCATGCATGGTCCATCCTCTACGTGTTGAGTGCTGCTGCCAGGATGATGTGACATGTGCTGTGCTGAGTATGGAGAGTGCTCTGCCATGTTCTCTGCATGGAGACTTGTTCTCCAGTAGGTCAGCCTGGGGACTTGGCCAGATCATACTGTGCCTCACTTATAAGACACATGCTGGGGCTTCCTTTTCATGGAACCCAACAAATTGTGGGGAAAAAAAACCCAACTGTTTGCACCCAGATTTACCTCTGCAATAACGTTAGGACACATCAGGTTGCTGTAGGTCTACTGATCTTAGCAGCCAGAAGAATCCTACTCCAGACCAGATTGAAACCACAGCAAGTTTAATTAATTAATTGCCAAATCAATCAAATTAGAAAATTAGATTACAAAACCATTTCTTAAACTGGAATGTGCATGCCAACAGGTAGATACTTTTTCACTAATATTCCCAGTGTTTGGTACTCAAGCTTCATGAAATCTACAACCATCCAAGTTTGCATTGCTCTCTCCAAGTCTCATCAGACAAGTACAAAACCAAGTCACTTGGTGTTCATTTGCAGTATAACCCAGATACTGAGACATCTGTCCTGAATGCAAACTAGCAAAATTCATCATTCACTCCTGCTAGATATTTATAACTTGTACAGGGCTGACATTGTGTGAGCAAGAGTGATAATAACTGGTGATGTAAACTGATATGAATGTTAACATATGTGCAAAAAACCAAACTCATTAACAGTAACACATTTATGAATGGATCAAAATAGAATATAGGGGGAAAAAATAGTCTGGCTGATTCTCCTGAAATGTGGCTAACACAGAACTCTTGGGTATCTGCTCTGGGACGTGGCTGTCTCACGGGAGGTATGATAAACAGAACAGCCACAAGAAAGTAATGAGCGTGTGTATGTCTATTCAGATATTTTCCTCAGTTGTGTCTTCTGGGAAATGTTTACAAAAAGGGAAAATAAGTTTATCATTTACAGAATATTAATATGTGATTGATAAAACCACAGGTTATTTAACTTGTAGTCTGGTGTGGTGATCTTCCCCCACTCTACATACATACTCTGGGCTGATATCTGAGTAAGCAATACTCGTGTGATTCCTGTTACATACATTTTCCAAACATTCAGCAGTACTAGGTTTGAAACATTTGGTCACACTTTCTAGGAAAATTAGGTCTTAAATATTTGGTCATACTTTCTAGGAAACGTAGGGACAAAACGGGAGGTTGTCAGTAGCTACACTGCCTTCAGTGTTTTATTCCAACAGGAATGTGATTCAGATCTCCCCCTGAAGCCCACAAGAAGAAAAAGCACAGCTGACATTTTTATGTAAGTTACTCCTGTGTTTAATCTACAATATTATTTCTAAAGTAACATTATGGAAAGAGAAACTTTTGGTAATTGTCTGTAGGACTGAATTCTGTAAATCCACTACTGAAGTCAAAAGAAAACCTTAAATAGTTTGGACTGACTTTTGAATGACTCTGATTTTGCCATGAATTTTATCCCCTGTCCACACACCATCCATCTGGAGTGTAAATAAAGCTCATATCCTAAAGAGCCTATTTGTATTCTGCTCTTTTACAGCAGACTTTTAATTTGTGCAATCATTAATTTTTAAATGTTAATTAATGAAAAACATCTTTGTCCAAAATTAATAAACGGATTAATAGCTGGGAAAATAAGAATTCTGGCAAGACAAGAAAATATCAGGAGGGAGAAATGAGAAGGGGGGACTTGACAATTTAATGATGCATTAAAGCAAATCCTGGGTCAGTTTAGATCCTGCATGGTTCATTACTGCATAATAAATGTAATTGATAGCCATAAAAAGCTAGAAGGAAGCACAAGTGCTTTAGGTTAAATTCACTGGGTAGGCATTTCAGATGTTTCTTAAAGGTTTTCAGTTGTATCTTACTGGAGTATAACTTTCTAGTTGTTAAAAGAAATTAAATACAGAAATGAAAGCAAAACACCAGCTTTTAAACTAGTGGCTGGCTGGGTGTGGCACAGCAGCAACCATCTATTTGTGATCCAGAACCCCAGAAAAGAGAAAGAATGGGAATCAAAAGTCGCATGATGCCACTGATTATGTTTAAAACAACAGCATCATAAGGATTGATACAAAAAGCACAACTAGTTATTGGGAAAATAAGTAGTGTTTGGGATAGAAAAGGCAGAGTAGTTCTCTGGATGAGGTCTTGGTGGGAGGGCTGCTGCGTGCATTACAAAGTTACACCACAGATTGTTGCTGCACTGAATGGGCTGGATGGGCAGGTCAGGCTGGGACTTAGATGTGGTCATGTAGCTTTTCCCACTGGAATCCTAAACAGATAATATATTTATGTCACCAGGTAGCATTTACACAGCAGAGTGGTTGCTGGGTGGTTCTCTAGATATGCAGTAGCACAACTGAGCTCTGCACTGCACGAGATGGGCATCCTGCATCAGCTCCAGCACCCGTGCTCATAGGTGGTGTGAGCTCCACAGGTGTGCTCAGCTGGGTACCAAACACCAAAGGGAGTTCATGCACATCTAGTCTGACAGGAACAGAGATACAACTACATTGAGGCCTCTTGACTTTACATCTATTTTAAAATTCTCCTCATTTCTCCAAAGCTCCAAGTTTTGAGATGTTTTCCAGGTCCAGGACTCAAGACAGGTGCTGAGCTGCCACCAGCCAATATTCCCTATAGAGATGTGTTGCTGACACAGTAAAGCTTCATCAAAAAATATCCTCCCAAACACTGCTAGTTAAACCACACAAAAGCCAGATTTTTTTATAGCTGCACATTGTTCTCCTGGGCATTTAGCTAACATTATTAAAGCCATATTTGGTTAAATTCCTTTTCTTTCCACAGCCACATTAAATTATTTACGTATTTACAAATCAAGATGCTGCTCTGTTGCAGATGCAAGCCCTACCCAGCAACAGACTAGGTAATTAGAAAGGAGCTAACTGACATGACCTGGAACATGTGGGGCACATGTTTGTTTCACAGAATGGTTCTGTTACACAGACATCCAGCAGGACTGGAAGACTGTTAAGGGTACAGGAATGGGGACCTATTTTTAACCATCCACTTCTCTTTAAGAGATGCTGCTTAGCATGAATTGTGGGACTACTTAAACAGGCTCAGTTTGGAAGAGTCACCTGATATATTGTAAAAAAATGAGCTCTGAACAACAGGAAAAGATGGGGTAAGATGGTAAGGACTTGGGCATCACAGAGCCTGAGGCTGCTATGGGAAGGGATTCTGAGCAGGCAGACTGGTACAAAAACAGCCTGTGGAAGGGCAGGATTGCAAGAAACTTCAGCAAGGAAGAGTAAGACAGCAGAAAAATAGCCTTGGTGAGAGAGAAGGGAGGAAAATCAGTGGTC
This sequence comes from Apus apus, assembly GCF_020740795.1. Classification (NCBI taxonomy): domain Eukaryota; kingdom Metazoa; phylum Chordata; class Aves; order Apodiformes; family Apodidae; genus Apus; species Apus apus. Next base: position 5,381,218 of record NC_067285.1, on the reverse strand, counting down.
AGATCTTACGCCCACGTAATTACATAGGAAATGATCAAGAAACTTGTGAAGATGGGCACTAGAACTGGCCCACAGCTCCATTCATCTGCCTGTGTCCTCATCATTATTTTTTCCTCTTGGTACACGTGTGTATTACTGCGAGGTCCGCCAAGAGTGTCTGAAAGGCTCATTCAGTCCTCAGCAAGGAAACCTTGGCCCAGGGCCACATGGCTGGTTTTGCAGGAAAGGAAAAGCATAAACTCTCCTGGAAGGCTGCAGGAGACCTGCAGACAGCTCAGACTCCAATTTCAAATCCAAGCCCAAAAACGCATGTCCCGAACACAGGTTAAGAACACCCCACCCCACAGCTATTTTAGTGCACTGAATTAAGAATGAAGATGAATGAAATCCTAAGTTTTACAGCATTTTTTACATAGGGTGAATTATGAACCACATCTAACTGACTGAGGATGAGAATGAAAAATCTCTCTCTCCACACCTCCATGGTTTATCTCATGCCTGCACAACGTCTCATCTGGGAGATGGGAGAGATCTAAGTAGCCCAGGAGTGGAAGTTGTTCTGCCTCACAGTGGACCAGGAGAAACATCCATGCTAATGGAAGATCTGCTGCAGTGTTCTGCAACTACAGGAGCTGAAACAAGATGAAATGAGATGGACTTTTCTTCAGGAGGATATTCATGGGATTTTTCTCAGACCTTGACCTAACACCACAATTTCAAGTGATCATAGTGAAATACAATCCCAAGCAAAAGAAAGTGTAGAATATTTTAGTCTTCAGATAAAGTTGCTCAGGTAGAGTTCTTTCTGATCCAAAAATCACTCATGCTTCAAGTTCAAAATTATATTAAATACCTGTGATTAATAATTAACATAATAAGAGTGTTAAAAAGTATTAGGTATGGTAATAAATTTTACATTTTGATGAATGAGCAAAAATATTACTAGTGACATGTAACATTCAGCAATTCAGTGTGATTTCTCAGGCTCTTTCTCTTCATGAAAAAGTAGCAAAAGCTATTTTTAGCATAAGAACACAAAGAAAATACTATGTTTAACAATATAGAGAGCTTTTAAAATACGTGTTTCAGAAATTTATATGTGTGTGTGTATATATATATATATATATGTATATAAAAGGGGGCTGCTTTCCTGCTCAAACCCTGATCTGTCTGAGTACTTCATCACACAACACCAGCTTTGTTATATTTTCAGCAGGAGCTATTCATGTCTTGAGACATTTCACTAGGTAGCACTTTTTGTTATTCTTTCCCCACTTTCTCATCAAGTCCTACACACTTTGCCACTTCTCTATAACATCCTTATCTATATATGCACACACTCTGTGATTTATACATGCAAAAAATTTGCAACTGAAAATTCTATCAGTATAGATTACCCTGACACCCTTATGATCCATTTGCAATGAAGATTTTGCACTAAACTAAGCAGCAAAAAACTCAGACTTAAGGCTGAAGTAACAGAGAGGCTTTACATTAATATCAGTACTGCCAGAATGTTCCTGAATGTCTTGCTTTTTGAATTGGTAGAGGTCAGATCAGCTTTGAGCCACCCCTTTTTCCTTTTTCAAGAATTTGCATTCAGTAGAGGTGGTGCTAAAATAAACCCAAACCCCACAACTCCTGCTTTAATGTATTATTTCCAAAGCTGGAATTTGGGGAAAAGAAAATGAGCAAACAAATTTTTCCTGTTTGGTTTTGTTTGGTTTTTTTTGTTGTTGTTCTTTTACATGAGGGGCATAAACTTCACTGGCCTTAGCTAAATATAACCTACTGCAGCTCCAACAGACTGAATCAGCCTGTTGATTTTGAACAATGGGCACTTTGCATGGTTTCTTCCCTTAAAGCAGTGGGATTGGCATTCAAAAATGGAGGTGCAGGAAACACTAATTGCCATAAGAATTCTAGCAAACTGCACTACAGTAATGACTCTGTATTCAAACATTTCCTGTTAAAAAATTACCAATTAGAGAGGTTTGTTTGAAAAAAAATTAAATACCTAAAGGTAACGATCAGTTTAATATCACTTTCATTACTTTCCATTAATTTGTCCTAACTATGACTAGTGTATAAATATTCTAAGTTTTTACACTCTCTTATTCTTCCAAGCCCCTCCCCAGGCCAGAATATCTCCACAAAGGATGAAAAGGTGAAGAGCTACCTGGTGATGGAGTCCTAGTCTCTCCTCCTCTCCCACTCCGTCTCTGTTTAGGGGCAGGAACTCTGTGCTGGCACAACTCAAACACTTTGCTCCTCTGCCACGACCAAGAAACTAAAAGCATGGGGAGGCCCTGCTACAGCAATTCTCATTTAGTTCTGGTATTAGAGGCTTAATGGACTGGTGAACCCACCAGTGTGGCCCATGGCAAGGATTTGCCCACCCGGGCAGGTTTAGAGCCCTGTGCACGCCTACATCCTACAGTGCTAATGTTCTCCTAGAATATATGGGAGGCTGCAGAAAGGCCTTCTTTTATAAAACACTCAGTCTGCTGTATCCCTGGAGCAGGCAACCTCAACTTGGTCCATAAGATCCACTCTTCATATCCCTGGACTTTAATGAAATAAGAAGGCTCACTATATAAAAGTGTTAAACATACCTTTCTTTCCAGCTACCCTTCTATGAAAGACGAACAGAGGTACTGCCAGCTCTTAGATAATTGCCCAAGTTATGAGCCTTCAGCCCCTTTTTAAACAGGAATTTAGCCATTATCAAAGGTCAGCATTCAGGCTTTCCACTGAGAACTTTATATAATACCTATAAAGCCAAATTTCAGTTTGTGCTAAATCTATGTTAGGCAAATTTAATAAGAAACATTTTGAACAATCATGAACTGCTGCGTCCCAGATGATTTTCTTATGGGTCTAACACAAAAGAAATGATTGCCTCTTAAAATCCTTCTTGGGCACTTCATTGTTGCTGGTATTTAGGCCTTTTATTGAGAAAAGATTAATGTAAATAATTTATCAAATGTGGATCATCACTATTTCATTATATCACTGTTCTTTTATTAGAATAATACCACATGACTATAGATATTTGTGTAAGTCACTGCTGTATGTTGTGGGGAACAGAAGATTACTGCAGTATCATCAACACCACCAGGATAGAACTGTGAGGCCAAAGGACAAGGAATGACTCTTCATTTTAATGGCATTTTGGTGCCTAAACTCCCAAACTGGTTTTAAAAACCTGAAGCCAGAAAGCTGCAGAGCCATCAGACTAGCACACAGCTTGGAACAGGGAGAAGTTTGAGCAGCCTGCTCTGATCTGAGCTCCTCTGAAGTCCCTTGTTCAAATTCAACTTTACTTCAGTCCCTTTTAAGCTGTAATTTTTTTGGTCGGTTGGTCTTTTTTTCATTTCTTTACCTTTACTGACCAATATCTTGCAATTTGTGCTTGCTTTGCAACTTTCTGGTACATCCAAGCTAACCATGCACGTTGTTGTGTTGCTGTGGGTGTTGCTATGATGCAATGATAATTAAAAAAAATTATTTCTGTTATAACATCCACTCAGTGAAATATAACAGGGGTGAAAATATTCTTCAATATGGCAATATAGGCAGAATCCAAAGGGATAAATAATGGCTGTTTCCTAGAAACTGGATAACCCTGGCTCCACTGGAACAGCAGAATAAACATGCTAAACTGGGAATTAATGAGAGGGTGTGAATCCAGACCAATACATGTGACAACAATCAGGAGTAACAAGGCTCACAGGAGCACTGAAAGGGGCAGTGGGCAGAACAAAGTGTCAGAAGAACACCTGGCTGTGATGCCAAAGCCCTGAAAGCCCAGCAGATACAGCCACAGTCATGTGGAGAGGAGAAACAGGAAAATCCATAGAATAGGTTGTGGCTACACAGTGTGCTGAGAAAGCATTTTCAGCATACTTTCCATGCAAGCAGTATTAATTGAAAATACTCTGCATGCTGGTAGAGGTGGAGTGAACAGGTCTGGAAAATCTCCAAGACCTCTAGCCATGGAGTGCCCATAAACACAGAGGTCTTTGGAGACCCTGGATGTGGCTGCTGTTCTGCTGACTGTGCCCTTCCTGAGTACCTCAATTTAAAAGTTCAGGCTGCAATTATCTGCCACTCTCTTTCCTCCAAACAGTGTAAATTCTGGCTGTATGGTTGGGAAGTAATATTATTTCACATTTTTATATGGCATTTTATGTGTCTCAAGCACTAAGACAATGATTCGGCCTGACAGGACCGCAGTGAAGTAGGTGGGTAATTATTACTCTTACCCTTTGCAAAATACTGGAGAACTGAGGAGACTTGTCCTCGGAGAGTATCCAAGCCAGAATGAGGACTCAGGGATGTAGGGAACCACCAGGCAAACCAGCACTCAGACTGAGCAGGAGACTGGGGAAGGAGAGGGGCTTTGGAGAGTGCAAGCTCTGCTGGAAGGGCTGAAATGTTTTTTCTAGATACAGCAACTTAAGGATAATTCTTCAAACTCCTGTTTTATTTTTTCTCTCCTTTATGACTCACACAAGGCTAATTGCCTGGTGATGTTCTGTTATTGTACAGTTATGGGACTGTTTAGTGTGTCTTTTAAAAAAATAAAATCATAAATGTGTGTTGAACCTGGAAAACCCTGTAAGCTATAAAGTTCACAAAACTGCTCCTTTATGTGAGTGGGGTCTGCCCACAACTTGATGAACGTATTGCCAGATTGAAAAGGAAAAAAAAAACCAACCTCTTTAGTATGGCAAAAACTATGAAGGTTCATATGATTTGAATTAAATTCAGATAATAACCGTGCTTGGCTCAGTGGTGTTTGGAAAGAGAATTTGAAATTCTCCTCAGAGACATTTCTCAGCTTAACTTTAAATGAGGGCTGTGACTGACTGCTCCTTTCAAAGAGGAAAAAAAAAAAAAGAGTTCAGCATATTTGAATCCTTTACTAGAGCCTCTTCCCTCTTTCAAAGTCTATTTTCTTTTAAAATGATATTTATAGATAAAAGGGGGAGGATGAGAGCAAGGGAGACATACATCTGCACAAAAGTGCTCATCTATCTGTGTATCACACTCTATAAATAAATACATTCTAAATAAAGATATATTGCTGTGTGTGTGTCTGTGGACAAGGCATTTCATTTTGCCTGTATTTACCCAACCATATGAGCAGGCAAGTTTCTGAGCACACAAAAAAGCACTGTGTTATTGCAACTGGGCTATTTGCCCTCGGCCAGATAATACAAATCTTTTGAAATCCATTACAAAATATTAAAATCTGATTTTAAACTGCATCACTTGTTAGTCAGTTCACCTGAAAACCTTTCCTTGCAGTGCTGTCAACACTAAATGTTTTCTGTAATTAAGGACTGGCAGCTGAGAAAAGCACAGTGGGAAGGAAAAGCCAAACCAACATGATGCCATAAACACACCCCCACCATCCCAGTATAAGCCAGAGAAGCCTCCAGGAAGCACTAATTTAAGTTGGCAACAATTTCAGTAAAAGCAGAGAACAGAGACAGGCCATGTGCTTGATCAGCCCCTCCCCCCACTGATAGGCTGTCTTTTCTTGAAGTTGTCCACAAGGAGTTGGTCTATCCAAGGATTTTCAGAGGAGGGAAACCTTCAGCTCTCCTGTTTTGCAGCCTCAAAGCTGTTTTGTGGTAGAGGCAAGCTATTCAGATACACTTCTAACATTGAAATGCACCACTGGCACCAAATGGCTCTCAGATCACAATGCCTGTTGTAATTACCAAGGGTTTAGTGAACAGTGAGAAAAACAAGCTACTTACAATAGAAAACATTGTTTGTCCACAATCACACTATTTTCCTGCTTTTCATGCATGGGAATGCATAGTTTCCCTTATTACATTTCACCAGAGCCTGCCAAAATGATTTACAATCATTTAAATTAAAACAAACCATGAATAAGAAAATAATTCCTTTAAAAAAAAAAAAAAAAAGGCAATTGAGTTTGAATTCTATGTGTATTTCTTACACAATACATCCAGTGTCAAACAAACAAGTTGTACTGCTGGTGGTTTGAAGTGCTAAGTTTTGAACACACAGCCATCCCTCTCACATTTGTGCAGTTTTCTTATTTTTACTAAGTAACCCTTCCTGAACCCCCAAATGATTCAGATGTGTTCCAGCAGCTGTCCTTGCCTTCTCTGTACTGTAAGTTTAATGGATGAGCATGGTTCTGAAAGCCCTGTCATCAACTCACTAAGCAGTACCTTCCAGATTACTAAAATTTACTTTAAAATTATTATCTGCCCTTGATACCTGGGTGCAACACCAGCAAGCAACGTGTTTCCTTTCCAGAAGATGTGTTCTGATGTTTTACTAACCATTTGGTGACATTACTGATTAGATTATCTGTTAGAAAGGAACCAGTTCCATATCGGTCCTGTCAGGAGGCAGAATCTGTTCTGTTTGTCCAATAATTTGAGTTTACTTCTCATATTCTTTTCCTATCTTCTCATATTTCTTTCTTATCAGTGCATTATTCAGCCTCAGGAGGAAGGAAGGATGAAATAAAGGATGTGTGCCAACGTGATGGAGGTAACAAGGGAGGTAACATGCAAGCAAAACGTGCTTGAGTTGTGCTGAAACTGAACTCACTGTGGATATGGGACTAATTCTTCCTCCAGATGCTTCTGGAAGCAGCAGGACCTGTACATGTGTGCCTGAGGGTAGGCTTTGTCATCAAATCATGGAATTGTTCTGGTGGGAGAAGACCTTTAGGATCATCAAGTACAGCTGTTAACCTAGCACACTGCCAAGTCTACTGCAACCAGACCAGAAACCACCAAAGGGAACTGATGATGGGGTGCAAGGGTTTGGGAATTTACAGAACCAAGATCCAAAATTTGTGTCTTCAGTGAACTCTGGTAGTGATGGACTCAGGATGTCCTGCTAAAACTACCCCATGTTCATGCCCTTATATCAGCTACAACTGATGGTCGTGCAGACCTGTGAGTGACACAACCACTTCCAATAGAAGAAAATTAACAAACCAGCCCTTAAGGGCATCCTGGAGAGACACTGTGACAGCAGATCATCATGGCTTTTTCCAGCTGGAGCTGAATGAAGTGTCAGAATAAAATGTCTCTGTCTGTATTTTAAAGTCAGAGATCTGCAACCCTTGGAAATAATTAAAGCAGCAGCATATTGTGACAGGGTAAAAAAGGAGTAGGAAGAGGCAAAGCTCTGTGAAAGGGCAGTGATTGTAGAAGGCTGCATTTAGAAAAGAAAGGATGGTCTCACCAGAGAAGTCCAACTGTGCTGAGCAGGCAAGCTGGATAGAAAAAGAACTGAGGGAATGTGTAGGAAAGAACACGCGGCCTGGAAAATATAAACCTGGAACCCCACGATGGGCAGGATAAAAGGATTCTGAGGTTTGGGGAGGCACAAGGAAAGGGCCTGACAGCTCAGAGATTCCTGGGGAGAGGACAAAGAGAGCCCTGCGTGCTGCAGTGCTGCTATCATTTTCACTGCTGGGCCTTTTATAATCTTTAAATTGTTCCTCCCAAATCTTTCATTAATTCATACAAATAGTTTCCCAAAATACCACCAAGCTGCCCTATTTCTCCTAAAAATAAAACTTTTGTCTCAGGTATTACACGTATGGTCTGATTGAATTACAAGCCCCTTTACATGTCAACGTCTTTGTGTTTTATTTATTGCTCTGAAGAGCCTATGAATAAAAGTGGTGTGTGTTCAATACTGATAAGCTTAGCCCTAGTTTTGCCTTTTGCCTGCTGAGTTCCTTCTGCCTCTTGCTGAATGTACTCTTTGGGTAATTAAGCTCATAAGCCTTAATAGAACAAGGAGCTTAATTTTCGTTCCAATGATTTGAACAGGTTTGATGCTCAACAGGAACTGATTCAAGCACCTGCTTCAATCTGTTCTGCTGAACTGCAGCTCCTGATTGTGCAAGGACACAAGGGTGAAAGGGTATTTTATGGGCTCACTGGTTGTTCTTTTGTTACTCTCTAAAAAACATTGTTCTTGGGAAACATCCCAGGCACATGTTACCAGACCCTGGCCTAATGTACTCTGTTATTCCAGAAGAAGTGAAAATAAGGCACTATATAGATAATGGCATTCAAAATGAAGAGAAGGCAGCTTAAGGAGTGCTCATACAAAACAGCCACTGAAATTAAAGGGGGGGAAAAAAAAAAATACACTAGCCTGTCCTATATCCTAACCTGTGATTGGGATTCTACATTTCCCATTTATTTCCCATCTTCTCTGCTAAGAGAGCTATGCAAAATGTCTCCAGTCTGCAGTAAGCAACCCTAACCATGGTGTAACCAATGAGAAGGTAACCATCAGCTTCCTCGCAGGCAATGAAAACAAAACCAGTCATACAGTTTAGTTGTAGAAAAGGCTTGCCTGACACAAACTAGGAATATTCCCAATTACACAGCAGGTGTAGTAGGGCTGGAACACGGCTGAGCAAACATCTTTCTGGGTCTAGCAACATGAAAAAATTCACTGGCACATTGTGCACTAAACAAAAGAAACAAACTCGAACATGTGTTGAATCCAAGCAAACTACTTCTATTTTCCTTGTAGGCATTTGCATTTTTTTTGTTTCAAATGTTGTTAAGCCTCACACAATTTGAATATTGATGTTACAGGAGGTACATACTGATTTCCTGCTCCTGATGACTCACATCTGTGGGTGGTTTAGGAATCTCTGTAGGATCAGGAGTAGCTTTATGTTACCTGCCATCCCGCTGTCTTTGGGACAGCAGGGAGCCTACAAACCTAGTTGAAGGTAAAACAGTCTCACAGACATCTTGAAGCTCTCCCATGTGTTCTCCTTGCCTCTTAAAGTTCCTCAAAAGAACAGAATATCTCTGAAACATCAGCTTGGCTCTCTTTCCCCTACCCTTGTAGGGATTAGAAGCCTAATCTCATGGTCTTGCATAAGCCACTGTTGTCTCTTATACCATATCTCCATGGGCTATTTTGGATTTCAAGAACAGGTCTGAGAGCTGTATGTAACACAGAAAAGGGCCAAGTGCAGTGTGTAATTAACTAGGTGGTTCTGCGTTTGAGTGCTTCAAAATGTTTCTCACCTTACAGGTTAACTGTAATATTCTGTGTGGTTTTCAATGGTACATTGAAGGCATAACAAAACGAGCTTTCTTGGAGACAGAGGAGGCTGTCCTTTCCATCCTCCAGGAAAAATGCCTAGGAAGATATTGGAGAGATCTGGAAAAGGCTTCAAGACCCTTTCTTCAGATGAATGAAATGTCAGCTCCAACAAAGTGGCAATCAGTGACCTCCTCTGCAGTCATCACAGAATGGTTTGGGTTGGAAGGGACCTCAAAAGTCATCCAGTTCCAACCCCCTGCATGGGCAGGGACATCTCCCACTAGACCAGGTTGCTCCAAGCCCCATCCAACCTGGCCTTGAACACCTCCAGGGAGAGCCACTTTGTATTTGTTGGGTTGGTTTAATTCAGTCTCGCTCAGGAGAGGCAAGGACCATCCACACACAAATGCTGATACAATCTGGCAGGACTACTGGTTTTTCTGCAAGCTATCCAGCAGACTAGCTGTTTCAGGTAAATTTCCAGAACATCTCCCAGTTAATTTTGACAGGTTTTGTAATATGTATGATGAGAGACCAGACCAAAGCAAAAGATAAAAAGGAAAATAAAGTATATTTGGTCAGACGAGATGATGCTTAGAAAGAATTTTTCCTACCTCTGTTTCCATGACCTGTCTTCTAAGAATAGCATTGTTATAATTTTCAGTGAAAAGTTAATTTTACAGAGTTAAAAGGGCAAATGTATAACCCAGTATTATTATATTATCTCTTCTTTGTATATTTGTACATATTTATTTGTGTACGAAATGTATCATAAGGATGTGTTGAAAGATTTTTCCAACAGTTTGAGAAATTTATCACTGAAAAATACAACAATAGGCAGACTTTCACTGCTCTGATAAACAGTATTCCTGGTTTAGTTTTGTCTCCAGTGTTGAATTGTCAGTTTGGGTCATCCCATTTGTTGATCAACAGCTACTGAAAATGTACATGACTTGTCAAATAATGCTTTGAGCTCTTGTTTAGCCAACCCATGAGACCTGTTACAGAGTAGTTCTGTAACTTGATATCATTACCTAGAAGCTGAAATGACAGAAATAGTTCTTTTGGATATTTTAAAAACATATAAAATATATTGAGAAACATGCTCTATTTTTGATGGTCAGGTTTTCTCTATCTAACAGAACATCTTTCAAGAAAGCCTTAAAAAATTAATTTAAAGTATTTTAATTTATACAGACCCTAATTTACTATTTTGATAAGTGTATTATTAATGTTATAGATTGCATCAGAAGAAATTTGAGATTTGCTTCCTATTTGGAATCAGTATATTTTCCCCAAAATGAGATTATTTTTTTTTTCCCCTTTCTATTTATAATCACAGAAGCACATAAAGAAGGTTCCCTTGTTTCCATAGTATGTGAATTTCCAGTAGCACCAAGGGTGCATGTGTGTGCATAATGAGGGGAAAAAGGCAAATTATAGCAGGCTTTAAAGGTTTTATTGTCTTTGACATACACACACTGCCCCTGTTGAGGAAGCTAACAGAGGCTTTTCAGGAATATCTACAGTAGAACAGCCCCTGCAGCTGTTAACCTGAAATTATTCTCATTTATCATTTGAGGAAAGGAAAAAGAGACCTATTTAAGTTGCTCATGGTAAAAACACTATAAAAGTTTTTACTGTGTAGATGTTAACAATCATTACCTGTTTCCACCTACCACTGCTCACACTGAGAACATTTCAGCACTTTTTTCAGAAGCTCTTTCCAGCTCAGGGATGGGCACTAGAAGATCAGTCTGATCTGATTTGGACAGCAGACCATGAATATCATCCTGATGTTTCAGAGATAGAACCTGCTTCCCCCAGGGTCAGAACTCTGAGCCCGTTTCAGGGAAATTTAGTGTCTGCATCTGTCACAGACAGAAAAACAGAAATCAGTGATTCCGTGTCCTTGTGCACATGAACTTTGCAGGCGGATGGGAGAAATGGACTGAAAGTAGAACCATGGCAAAAGAGGAGTGACTTCTGCTCAAGGAAAGCAGATATCCATGCCACGCAGGCCTGTCAGATCCAAAGCCTGAGAGGGAAGATGTGAAGCTGTTCTTTGTGATCTGTTTGCATGACAGGGTCTGGCTCACTGAAGGAGCTGTACACAAACACAGATGCACTGATACTTCATACCTTGCCACGGAGCAACCAACACCTTTCTAGTGATAAGTTCAAAGGGAATCCATGTTGGCTTTTTGTCCTCAGGGCCCTGGCTCCTAGTGACACAGATGGTGAAGGACATAGGGTACATCTAGGCTGTTATTCTGAAGAAGCAACACAAAGGGCAGCAGGTGCTTTCCCTATCATCTTCCTCACTCATCCCTGTTAAGAGCTTTAGCAAGATAAGTCCTACCAGTACAGCCTTACAATCTAAAAACAATTTAAGTACTTAGGGAAGAAGATTCCTAGATTACTGATTTGATTATCTTAAGATGTACTTTAATATACTTTAGCCAATAGCTCCATGTGCTGCTGAGGCAGTAGGCAACTGCTGAGTTGAGCAGTAGGGTGGGGGACAGATCTCAGCTAAAAGCATCTGCCTGCTGGGCAATGACCAATTCATACAGGAGGAAGAGTACATCTGATTCACTGTCTTTTCCACCTCCATCAAATGGACCTGAAGAAGAGGACTGGGGATAGAAGAACACCAGCACATGCATACAAGGCACTGCCTCCAAGGTTTGCAGGACACCCTCGAAACTGACACCTGCCTCTTGTCCCTGACAGCCTGTCCCTGCTGATGAACCTGTTCCCAGGTTTGTTAGCAAAGGGGGCAGGGAAGTCTCTGAACAAGACGAAAACCTAGACTTGAGCTCCAGCTCTACAACAGAACATTAAAACTATATTCTCTGGTACAAATGAATTTGTTTTATAAACCTACCCACCCACACCCAGAGCAAAGGCAGAACCTGCAAGAGAATTTATACCTTGCACTTGTAATCAGACCTTATTTTCTTCTGCATAAACCACAAACAAGTGTTAACTGGAAAGCCTTAATGAAACAGGGGAGGAGCAGAAGGGACCAGGCACACAGCCCCAGCACACAGGTCTAACTTCCCAGCTCTTGTTTGGTTTTGTTCATCTTATTTTTTATCCTCTTCATTTCTCCCAGCAGCAAAAAGTTGTATAAAGTCAACATGCTACACTACATCCTGGGAGGGTGAAGGTGGGAAATGCCCAGGCTCTGTGCAGAGCCACCTTCCCCTTCTGCACAAGCACAGCCTGAAGCAGCTGCTGGCAGGGACTTGGCTTTGGTTATAGAATTGGGCAGGCAGACAGAAAACTGCTTTTCCTGACTCTCTGAAAGTGAAGACACAGGACTTAGCTTCCAAGTGAAGTCACATGAAAACATTTTTTGCTGATGTCTCTGTTTCAGAATGTTCATCCCACCAAAAAATCTTTACCACCATTTTAAGCGTGAGGGTTAAGAATTGCTTTAAAGAGAGACTTGTTTTAAAACTGAGACTCAACTATATATATATATATTAAAATGAAAACATATTTGCTAGAGGTGATAGAGTGAACATTCAGAAATACACTTTCTTTTGCAGGATTAATAATAGGCAGGTTTGGGAAAATTATGTTCTATGTTGCATTTAGCCTAACTCAGAAAAATTATCAAGGCAAGATTATGACTAGCTAGCTTGAATTCTTTAACCCAGATATATCTCAGTCCAAGCTCTGAAGAATGTTAAAAACACATTAAATAGAAAATTACTAAGATGGCTAATCAAGTCCTATCGAAGAACACATCTGCAAGAACACACGCACTGGCAGCTCTTCCATCAGAAGTTCTTATTAGAAGAAGTAGAATCCAGTCCTTGTGGGGAAAATCAAGCAGTTACTTCAAGAAGAAAATGTTTATACATTATTAAAGGACTGATTTTTCAAATACCTGACGTTAATTTAATGAAGATGGAAATCATGCCTGTATTCACCCATCTGTTTGATGAAGTCTTCGCTGAATATTTCAGGAGGGAGAAATTGGCTTCTTTCAACGCCATTACAGGCTTAGTCAAAGCAGGTGCTACATAAAAATTATTTTAGTGGATTATTATCCCACATTTTGCCCTTAGATTCAAATAATATAGAATGAAAGAAATGCAGCTTTCAGTTCACCTCGTGAAATGCCTGTACCACAAAGAGGGTTCGTTTGTCCTCTGAGCTGGAGCTTGAAATCCAGGTTCCTCTCTCCCCTGCATTTCTGAATGAGATTTAACAAATAATGTGTACTCTTCTGTCTTTGCCAACCAAACCCCTGGGGTTAGTGGACACCTACAGAAGCACTACAGTCCAGGAAAAATTGTGTCATAGACATAATAAAATATTCTGAGTTCTTTGTTGTTGGTGGTTTTGCTATTGTTATTGTTGTCATCTGCAGCTTTTCAATGGGATTAGCCAGGACAAGGAGCAGACCCAGTCCTATAGGAGAAGTTGTGTAGCTGTTCACACTGTGTGTCCAGGACATTTGTGTGTTCCCTGCAGTCAAAACCAAGGTCACATCCTCTGTCTCATGATCAACATGGGAACCTCCCCCTTCACACTGGAGTGAGATCAACTTCTGCTCTTCTATCCAGGCCATTGCTCCCAACGCCACAGCCAGGATTTCCAAAACCTTTCAAAGCCTATTTAAAAGGGGAATTATCTGCATTTAGCTAGCTGGAAAGTACCAGTTGTTGGAATTCCTCCAAGAATTCTTTTTACAAAGTAAAATATTTGGAAAGCACATTTGCAATCAATTTAAGGGAAAGGCACATTTTATATTAAAACCCTCATGCTCCGGTTAAAACACTCACTCTGACTATTATTTTCTAAAATGGAGTGTTACAAGATCCAAGCACAATATACTGTGGCTTGCAGAGCAGAGTTAATAAACAGGATAAAGTTTCACCAACGCAAGCTGAGATTCTGCTTCTCTTTGATTATCCCCCTTTTCATCCTGACCCGTGCCACTATGAAGTAAAAAGAGTCTGCATCTCAGTACATTTTGAAGATGAAAGTTAGGGTCATGGTTATGGAAAACAGAAACTGAGACTGATTTTCTCCAAAAGAGGTTGAGATTTCTAAATAAAAGGGAAGATTTTAATATTATTTTTTTTTAAAAAAAAAAGGGTTCCAGAGCTCATCACACTAGGGTTGGAGCACTACTGGGCACACAGTCTTGCAGAAATTTCTGGCTTTCTAGGAGGTAAAGCCTATCAAAACCTCACAAGGAGGATACACCCCACAGAAAAACTAGTGAAATGATCCTCTCCAAAATCACATAATTTTAAAAAATCAACTCAGTGGCAGGATTTGGGGAAAAAGCACCAGTGCCTGACTCAAGTATCTCAGTGATGCTTCTTGTGCAGGGCTGACATTGTCAAATGAAGCCACAGCTTTACCTCTTCTGACAGAAGGCAGAAACTATTACTGCTACAGTTGTAAATCCACAAAAACCTTTAAATATTTTTAAAAGCAAGTAAAATGAATCTGATTGTTTATTTTAACCTTTCTTGTCTTACATGCACTGTATTGGATCTACATGAAACACAAGAGAAGAAAATAAACCAGGCCAGGTTTTGGCAGTGCTGAGCCTAGTGTGTTATGGTTTCCAAAGTTAAGTGTGCCACATTAAATGTGCTAAGCGAAGGGGAGATACAGAACTGTTATTGTAGAGGGCATTTTGATTCTTTGAAACGGCAAAGGGTAGATGAAAATAAGAAGACCTCCTTACATCTCCCATCTTGGAGGCTCTTAATGCACTTGAAAAATTGCCCTGAGGAGGATGACCTCAGCCAGCACTGGGACACGCTGATCCAAAGGATGCTAACACAGCCCTTAACTGCAGCAGTGTGTTTGTAAAGAGGGGAGTGAGAAATAAGATATCCAGTTGGAAATGCAATGGGAATTTAGGCAAAAGCACTGGGAAATCCAGCCAGAACACAGGGACTACCACCCAGACTCTCACAAGACATGCTTGTGGGGTCTTTTGATGACCACAAGCAGTTGTAGCGGAATAGTAGTTGTATGCTGAGCACAGACAGAAACACAGCACCTTCCATCATTAGCTGAATCGTGACTCAAAAACCAGTTTGCTCACGAGGTATCCACTGGCAGAAGCCACTGGGCTTGGAGTCAGCCAGCCCCTGAGCTTTTGCCTTGGGTACTGAGAACGTTTCAGTCTGCTTCATCTTCACACCCCTTCAGCTACTGATGTACTTGCAAGAGTGCCAGCAGGACTGAAAATGAGTTCCAGTGTCTGTGGTGAGGTACCAGACATATTTTACATAGCATGGGTTTAAATGTTCCAGACTTAGTGGTGACTGAGGTATGTCTAGGTGAGTGGCACACCCAACAGCCAGGGTAACCTCCCTTCTGGCTTGTTTGGCTTCCAGGCTTGTGGCTGAGACAGACACTACCTGCTAGGGCCCAGCCCTCCTTAAGACAAGTCCATCTGCAGAAAACTACTCTGTTGTTTACACCAAGGCTTTGAAGCCAAAGTCTTTTTCAAAAGAACTTTCTAAAGTGAAGTATTAAAAGGTGTGAGAAGTCCAATCTGGTTTGGCAGCACCTGGTACCATCCTGCAGTGCCACAAGACCTGCAGTCTCCTGGTCCAGCATGTATGACCCCTCATATTAATTCCTTCCTCTGTTTTTTCATTTGCTATACTGAAACATTCACATTGAAATCCATGGAGGGGGGTGGGAAATCATGGGTGATACGTGAGAGGAAAGCCAAACACCTTGGGTCTGCTTGTTCCTCTCTCAATGCCTGGATGTTCTCTGCCAAACTTCTTTGGAAAGACACACTTGCTCTTGGCATAGTCAGCAGGGCAAATATGCACTGCCCTTTCCTGGAACAAGTGCAATCCGTCCTGGGAAGACTTAGAAAATGTAGTAGCTACTTATCCTGCCTTTTCCAGTATATCTTGCTCAATTCTGTCTACAAATACCCAGCATGAGCTCTTTTATCATGAGAATTGCTGCTAAGAGATGGGGTCCCATTTAGAGATAAGGAATGGGAATAACTTGAGTAGAGATGTGAAGAAAAAGGGAGGTTAGTTCTGTAGAAATAAACAGTAAAACCTGATCATGGTTTTTCTGCAAGTAGACCCTACATGTGGGGGGGACACAGAGAGGACTGCTGTCTTACTTTGAGTTATGTCAAGCTATGAACACTGGGAGGTCAGATGTGAGCAGATATCATTTTGACCAGAGAATTAACCTCTTCTTGCCATGTCACCATGCTCTGACAGAGACCTCTCTCCTGGGGGGGGTAAGACAAATTTATTTTGTGGCCCGAGCCTGGACCCCCTCCCACTGAACACCAGTCCCCCAGCTAACAGCAGGACATAGCTCCCCAAGCCAAGCAGAAGGCAGCTTCTGGCACATGGGATGTGATCCAGACCCTACCTTGTCCAGGACAAAGAACAAGCAGAGGCAGAGCCTCGAAGAACCAAGCTGGCTGTAAGTCTGGAGCAAGATGAAAGCCCCTGCCAGGAACCCAGCAAATCCTGTGCTCCCAAAATATCTACCATGCTCCCCAGCCTTAGATTTCCTTAATGACAATAAATGCATTGATGCATATTCAAACAACTTGCAGATTAGATCAGGATAAAATTTACAGGAACTCTGTACCATTAGTGTTACCAGGGTTTGAGAAGATGTGATAAAACCTTAAGTTGTGAAGAACCTGGGTGCAAATTCAAATAACTTCTGTGTTGGCAGCACTAGCAGATAGAATAGATGAAAATGAGGAACTTTGTAGCAGTATTTAGGATCACCTGGATTATTCAAAGCAAAGGAGATGCTCTAAGGATCAGCCAGGACAGTTTTGCCCTTAAGACCAGTGTAATTAGCTTCCAGGCTAGAGGACTTGAAGAAATTAAGATCTGAGCTAAAGTTTGGTCTTCAGCCCTTTCAATGTCTGTGATATCTCGCTCACCATATTTTTTACACCTTCACACAATAAAATGTGAAGCTCCAGAAGTCACTGTAGTCAGATGAGGATGAAAATGACAATAGCATATATACATACACTAGATGTAGGTATATTCCCACATGTCTGCCTCTGAAACTGCATCTTGATATGCAAATTCTTCATCATTGAAGAAATTGTTATGGATTCCTTCTTTCTCCCTCTCTGGCATCAACAATGTTTTACTCAAATAACATACAGAAAAGTACATTTTGCCTTGAAAACAGCAAAACCCCCAAGATATCAAAGTCTCCAACCTCCCAGAATATTAGTGAGCACTGAGGACACACAGAACCTGCAGGACATGCTTAGTGATTGACTCAAGGGCAAAAAGCCACTGCACAAACTTGAGCACAAAGCCCAGCTTGTATTCAGGGACCCTTCCACCCCAGGCTCAGATCACACTTACAGGGAGTGCTGAACCCAGGCTAAGTCTGAGCTGGTTCAGGGTCCACTGAAAATGTCTCACAAAGCCACAGAAACAACCCAATACAGGCAGAACCTTGGATTCAGTTTTAAATGTCTGTGGAGCTCCAATAAAAGCAGTTTATGCTTTCCTAACAGTCCCTTACATGGAACTAACAATTACTGAGGTTTGGAATTGCTTTGTTTCACTTAAACATAGAATTAGTGCAGCAATGGAGATTCAAACACCCTAACAGCACAGGAACAACAACTATGAAATAGTCCCTGGGATTTATATCACCAGGTTTGTAACATGCTGCTTTTTTATAAATTCAGAATATTCAGTAGTGTCTTGGTGTTTTAAGGAATGTTTTGGATACATTTCATCTTCCTTTTACAAACGCCTGCAGTCATCAGAAATGTATGACTGTTTACTTTTTAATGTTTTTTTAGGGTTGTTTTTTTGTCAAACTGTCTAAACAATTACCTCATTGGAAGCCTTGTCTTGGCATAGAGACCGTGGAATGAAGACTGGTTCTCCTCTGTGGACAACAAAGCAAGCCGTTCAAGCTGGCTACCCTTGGAGAGCAGCTTGCTCCAAGATAATGTGGGAGATAAATGATTGCACTGACTCTTTTCCATGTTACAAAACAGGTCGATGCTTGGTGAGGGAATCAACCTGCTTTTTTGAATTAGACACAACAGAAGGAAGACAGTAACTTCTGGGAATGACAGCAAATGGGGAAAACGTATTTCTACAAGATTCTGTTGTTCCTCCTACTGGTGTCCTTGAAGCAGAGAAAAGTGAATTTTAACACCTGTGACAGAACACATGATTTTATAAGAGGCACAAGTTACCTCAGAGTGTATGAGGTGTAAGTCCAAGCTCATTTCAGTGTGAAAACAGTGTGATTTGATGGGGTGCCCTTCACCAGGTACCCTCCTTTCATACCATTATTGTGGGATCTTTTTTCCCCCGTATTTTGTCAAAGTGTTGTGCAAGGGCCCATAGGTGAATTAACCCTTTGCTGAAATTTGAAATGTTGCAGCCTCTCCCTTCCTCTCCTTATAGGAGGAAGAAAAGCAGTTGCTTCATCATACTTGACTGTGACAAAAATAGCAAGTTTCATCAAGAATAATGCACAGGGCCTGATTCTGCAGGCCAGAGGCACAGCAATTGTCCCAGCCTCCATCTATAAGGTGTGTGATCCAGGCACGAGCACTGGCATTAGCCCAGGACAGCCTCTGGCTCACAGCAGTAATGCCCAAATTAGGATGCTGGCAGATGTCTGTCTCAGCTGGGAGATGGCAAACACTGAAGCCACAGCTTGGTTTAACTGATAGATCTCTGACAGACAAGATCCCTGACAGTTGCTTAAGGCTTCTCCTAAATTCCACTCCAATGGCAGGTGTAAAGACCCACACAGTTGAAGTTAACCTGTTACACGTTGAGCTGGAATGGGGAAATGCCCATAAAATCAGCACTAGCCTCAACCTGAACACCATCTGTAATAGCAGAGCTGTGAGCACCTTTTCATCATCCCTTTCACCCTTGGAGTTAAGCTGTCCCATCTTCCCTCCTGCTGCTGAGGAAGATGTAGCAGAAGCAGAGGCAGATTCTTGTCTCTGCTGATACCATTACCAGGAGTTGCTTTCCTGGTCACACCTATTTGAGGGCTTTCTTCTGTGAAGCAGTCAAAGACACGTGCACCAGAATGGTAGCTAACGGGACATGAGATTACAAAATATGAGCTGCAGGTCTACATAAATACTTTTCCTGAGCTTGGATTGCAGTTAGCTGTCCCTGAATACCTGTGTTGAGCTACTGCAGATGGAAAACATCTTCTAAAAGTCTTATTTAAGTGGATTTCAGTATTTGCCTTGAGGGAAGAGGCTCTTCAGTGTATTTACATAAGGCCATATCCTGTCACAGAACCATTCACCTCTTGGCACAAGTGTCACCAAGGTTATGATTTAAGAAAATGCAACCCTAAAGAGGAAATCTTGGACAGAATGACTCAGAAATGTTAGAGACCCCATGAAAGAAGAGCTTGCAAACCATAATTAATGGACTGGAAATTATTTTGAAACAACATCAGATGAAGCAGGATGTTTTTAGACATATTTTATAGGATTGCACGGTAGGTAGATCAAGTGGGCCCATAGAGATCAACAAAAACATTTCTACTGACCTCCAAGAGGCAGCACCTGATGGCAAACAGACCACAACACCCAAAGAAACGCAGACAGGAAACAACATTTCATGTGTACATATTTGAACTTCCCAGCAACTGTTGGTCATGCTCCATATTCAGTAAAGTGCTTCACCTTCAGAAGTGGCAGGTGCTGAGGAAGCATGCTGATCCCTCACAGGATCTACTGAGCTGCACTCATGGCACCTTAGGTTCAAAATGTTGTTCTTAATAATTTAAATACATGTATAAATAGCCTTTATCAGAGCAAGTCTCTGCTCACCTGTGCACAAGTACAGGTGAATTAGACAACCCACAGAAAGAGATCATGTGACAGAAAGAGGAGCTGTCATTTTCTCCCCTGGTTAAAAGGCCTCAATTCTGTCTGTCCTTAGTAAATCCATCTCTCAGAGGTTTTTAGCAAGTTTCCAGAAAAAGCAACATTCATGTTCCTTGTTTCATATTGCCTTGCTCCATATTTATTTTACAGAATGAAAAAAAAAAAAAAAGACTTTACCTTAAAAAACTGCATTACTAGCACTGTTTACCAATAAATGTTATTACTGAAGTGCCTTTAGAGAAGAGAGAAGGCCAGGCAGGCTTACCCTAATATTTGTCTTGGATTTCTCATATTTTCAAGCCAAGCATGCCAGGATGTTGGAGGTAAACACCAAAGTCAACACCATCAAAAGCACCTACAAAGCCGAGAGCTGAGCTCAGCCCTCAAACATGTGAATTGTTGCTTATGAACTGTTTTGTCTCCCACTATTCAGCTCTCAGGATCATCCCCTTGTCCACATTACACAAAAAACCTGTGGCCCAGCAGAGGCCAGTGTGTTTGGACACCAGAGCTCAGCACCAAACAGAAATAATCCGGATCTCGAAGCAGCGTGTGCATCAAACCCACATGTCACCAAGTATAGTGAGTTATAACAATCCAGAGTTTTTTCAAGTCTTCCTGAGTTTGGTTATGGTGCAATAACTATTAAATAAAGGTCTTCTCTTACAGTAGATATTAAGATACTGTTAAAACACAGAGAGTGAAGAGACACATCTGTATAAGCCTCTTCCAGAAGCTGAATATTATTTTTTTTCTTTTTCAAGTGATCCAAAGACCAACACTAAAACTATTTGGAATTGCTGAAGATAAAACAGAAACCTTCTTTGCAAGCAAAAGTTATTACAAATTGTATAGAAATTAATCTTTGTCAGTAAAAAGCTTTATTTCTACAGGCCCTGTGGTACTTTTTTCTAGTTCAAACGCAAAGCACCTGCTTGTAAACATGGCATTTCAGTTGCATGTGTTGCTAGAAAGTAAATCAGCCTGAAAAGATGACACTGAAATATCTGCTCATCATGCAGGGATACACAGAGACCATCACGTCCTATGACTGGAAAAAATGCAAAATACAATAGGTAATTTTTAAGTTAAAGTACAGAATTGTCCAATTAGGAACATCCTTTAAATCAAGCACTGGCAGTTATTCTAAATGCTATGGAACATCAGCCTCTCTGTCCAGAAATGTGAATATTATACTCTAATTGAAGGGAAGGAAAAAACAACAGACCACAACCATTTTTGTTAAAGCTACCTTAATTAAATGCAGCATCTGGCAAGAATGTTATTTACATAGATTGAATTTCACAGTGAAATGTATCTGTCAATTATTCTTTGTGTCTTCAGCTACAGAACTGTCCTTCCCTATCCTTCCACATACCATCAGTTTTTTCTTCCTGCCTTTGTATGCAGTACCCTAGATATTCTGGGATACATAATTGGATTATTTTATAATTTTCCTTTGTCTTTCCTTTTTTGTTTTACATACAGGCACTAATTGGATTCAGAACCCAGCAAAGTCACTCAAAAACTTAGGGCTCTTTTGTGAAAAAACAGCCTTTGTATTTTCATAGGACCATAGTGGTTTGGATGAGAAGGGATCTTAAAGATCATCTAGTTCCAACCCCCCTGCATGGGCAGGGACACCTCCCACCAGCCCAGGTTGCTCCAAGCCGCATCCAACCTGCCCTTCAACACTGCCAGGGATGGGGCAGCCACAGCTTCCCTGGGCAACCTGGGCTAGGGTCTCACCACCCTCCCAGGGAAGAGTTTCTTCCCAATGTCTAATCTAAATCTGCCCTCTTCCAGTTTTGATTGATTCCCCCTCTTTCTATCACTACATGCTCTTATAAAAAGTCCCTCCCTGGTTTTCTTGCAGGCCCTTTCAGGCTCTGCAAGGTCACTACAGGGTGTCCCAAGAGCCTTCATATTTTAAATAGTAAATTTAAATAGCAAATTCTCTTTGCATTTTAAATAGTGAATTACTATAGATTTGGGCAATTGTTGTTTTATATTAAGTTTAGCCTGTCTGGAAAGTGAAATATTTGAAAAAGTTCCCTCAAGATGGGTTAAAGGCCCTTTAAAATGACCCAGGCTCTCAGCTTGTGTTATCATTGTATCATTGACCCTCAGATCCTCATCTAGATGGTCAAGAGAGCTGGTCAATTTTTAGACAGGAAGTCATGACGTGGAAGGAAATTGGGTTAGTGCTTCAGTAGGAGGCTCTCTAAACTCTGAAGAGGCATTGATCTAGTGCCCTGGTAATGTATTGCTAAAAGGAGCATCCTGTTGGAAAGCCTGGCTGTTGGCCAGGGAGGAAAACCTCATGACCACTCGTTGTGATTAATGGGAATGGAATGGAAAAATTGAAGGTCTTATTCCACTTTTCACAAGAGCAGGGCTGTTAAGCTGAATCTTGTGGCCAAATTCCAGGTAGCTACATTCAGCCTACCTAAATACTCCTAAAAGTTATATTTGAATATACTGTATTATTATTAACTTCCTACCCTCTGCTGGCATGTAGCATTTCTACATGCAGCTCAACAACAGCTTCATTGTGCCTTGGAGCAGCACTGTGACTACATGGAATGAAGAGTTTTTGGTGTATTTAAAGTGCTCTGAGATCCTTGAAGGTGAAAGCCTCAATACACGTTGTGTATTTTATTCTTAGTTTTAACTGACACAGTGAAGCTTGCCCACACCTACCCAAAATTAAACACACTGTACTATTTGCACATAGTTTTCTCCCCCTTTCCTGAATGTCACAGGGAAAAAATATCCTCCACTGAGCTTACTTTTATGATTTTCATCTTCAATGAAAGAATAGAGGTGTTTGTAAAAAATTAGCCCAGTGAATTAAACTGTTGTAAATGTAGCAGCAATATCCTACCTGAGAACGTGTTTCTGAACTCTCTATATGTCTATCTCCTGTTAGATTTTTATAGATCTAAGACAAAGAATGTAGTGGTGTTCTTGGACATACATTCTCAGTCTCTCATTGAGTGCAGCCAAAGGTAGGACTTGCTTTAACTTCCACAAAACTACAGAAGACAGTACCTTGAACAATGACCCAAAGAAATGAGTTGCTACTTAAAGATGCCCAGGAGGCAATATAAGCTGCTGGTCTTAAAATCAAATTTGAACCAAAAAAATCTGTATTTATACCTAATTCTAAATTTTCCCATACCTCACTTATTCTATGTTACAATTCCATATGGGGGGAACAAAACATACACTTAATTCTCAGTCTATTTCCAGAGCTTGGAGCAGCATTATGCCTTTGAGATAGCTTCATTTCACAGCATGCAAAAATTAAGCAGTGGTTGGAAAGGTTAAAAAATAAGACCAAATTTATCAATTGTTGGGAACAAAGAATTTGCCTGTCAGAGCCTCCCAAAGCTTTCAGCCTCCACCTTTCTCTTGGCCGCCCACACCTTCTGGAAATCCACCTCTTCCTGGGCTTTCCACACATTTTTGGCCTCAATCTCTGTCAGAGCCTCCCACATTTAATTGGCCTTACAGGCCTTTTTGACATCCACCTCTGTTTGGACCTCCCACCACTTTTGAACTCCACATTTCTCAGGCTCTCTCATACCTTTTGGACCTCTAGACCTCTGGAACTCCCACACCTTTTTGGCTTCCAACTCTGTCTGAGCCTCCCACGCCTTTCCAACCTCTGTCAGGGCCTCCCACACCTTTCTAACCTCTGTCAGGACCTCCCATACCTTAGGGGAGTCATGCATCCTCTGGGCATCCAACTCTGTCTGAGCCTCCCATACCTTTTGGGTTTTCCACCTCTGTCTTGGCCTCCATGTTAGTTCCTTTCATCAGAGACACTGGAATGCCTTTGTAATTCTACAGCTCAGATGGTTTGTATCAACTCCTGAGATCCTTCTTAAATTTGTAATGACACCAAACTGCAGAAAATCAGCAGATTTGGCCCAAGGCTAGGCCATACTAATTCTCCTTTTGTGTTTTTAAAAGCAATAGGATTTTAACACAGCTACTGCCACTTCTGTTTATTGGTTTTGGCAAAATCTTCTACTGAACCCTATTTGTTCCTCATTTGGAAGGGACCACACAGGGCATTTTGTTTCTTTGGAAGAAAGTGCAACAAAGAGAATCAAATAAGGGTGATTAGAGGATAAAAAGAAAGTATGTTTGGAATGAGTCCACACTTGCTTGTGTTAAGCTTGTCTCTATCTCCTACTTCTTGAGGTACTGTTTGTAAAGTACCTTATCTGTCCAGGGCCTCAGGTTTTATCTGACATAATGACAGCACTGAGACCAGGCATCATTTTCACTGCTAATGTGTTCTTCCTGAGCACACAGAGCCACTGTGAATGGGTCCAACTAGTCCAAAAAAAGAGCAACATGTGAGAGTGCTGCCCATTATCAAAAGCAGAGGGGTGCCAGGACAAGTTTTATCTGGAAGTCGTGCTCCTTTGAAACAGACTTTGCAACACACAGCAACAGACAGAAAAATGCAGGATGTGGACCAAGGAGACCAAATGTCAAACCTCTTGGGATTTCTGCAACCTGCCTTTCTATGCACTACATTGTTAAGTAAAGTTAAACACACTGCCTTGTTACCACAAAGAAGGTCGTTTTGTTGTGAAATTTAACTTGTGCTTAACCATTTTGTTAATATTTCATTATATTTCTAATTTGTATATGATACCAAAATTGTAATTATTCTCCTGATCACGTTTCCTTTCATGCATAAAACATTAAGTTGTGCTGGGCATGTTAAAAAAACTCCATATTAATGCAGTCTCATTTGGTAGATTGCATTTTTTTGATAAAGAAATATTTGTTCATGCCAAGTACTTTACATGCCATAGTAACCCAGTGCAATATAAACAGTGCATGTCCAAAACCATAACCACTATTTTGTTCCAATCAAATACTGGCACATGCACTTGGATGCTGCATTTGATCTTCCTAGCTCCTTATGCTAACTTCAATACCACTATCCTACAACTATCAGTCCCGTGCACAGTATATCAATCATTTCTTCCAGCTGCACAGTAATGCTTTCATTTACTTTAATGATTTCATTGTGTTCACATTTACCATATTTCTTTTTTTTTTTCCCAACCCCCCACTCCCCAGCAGCTCATGCTCCCTGATTTTCATGAAAATTTTATCAGCAGCCCTGGCCAATTGCAGGATACAATCAATCTAGAATTTTGTCATGTAATTACTATTTTTTCTTGATCTTTCATGCTTTCTACCTCCATAACATTTAGAACTGTCCTTAAAGTAACGGTAACCTCAAAATTGAGCAGGTTCTAAAGGAAGGTACCCTCAAGGTTTCTCTGCTATGAAACTTATAATCAATTTTTTCTCATCTTAATTAAACCCATTCAGTCTGATAGAAAGAAATGAAAAGGGTTCTATTTGTCACAGGAAATTTTAAAAAGCTAACAAAGGGATTTTCAATGGCAGGCAGCCAGCAAGGAAACTTGATCTCGGTCAGTTTTATTAAAGTAACTTAACACTTTTGACATTTGCCTTTTCCCAATAAAACTTCTTGAACACTTGCAAGGATAAGGAAGTTAATATAGGTAAGCACAAAGGCAGATGGGCAAAAGCCTTGCTTGTTAGTCAAATATCAACCTTGATTCAAAATAGAGAAAACCTGCATTAGCTGCAGCAGGCAAGTAATAAATTATAACACACTTGAAGTTCTCAGGCAAAATCTGAAGTCCTAACTCCTGTGACAGCCTGACAAATCAGGTCTCCCTTTACAATATGGAAACCTGACCCACCACATAATATGATGACTGCTCTAATGGCTAAGCCTGGACAGAGATTACTTCCTCGAGTTTTATAAATTATTTAGATGTACTAAAACTGACAGGCTGGACATAAAAATTCTTTCACAAAAACTTTCTCTGCAGCAGAAACCAGGAGAACCGTGTCTATAATGACTGCAATCCCAACTTTCTCAAGTCTTTCCTGAGTTTCCTAGAAATCACATGCATGTTGCTGCATGCTGTGCTTTTCCATTTCTGAAAACATGTGTCGTGCAGTGGAACTAATTCTGGAATCCTGTATAGCTTGTGCCTAATTCTGCCCAGCTTAACAGCAGAGCACTTAGCTTGCAGCACATAAAAGAGACAATCAGTGGAACCTTATTCAACTAAGTATTTTAGATGGTCAGGATATGATTTCACGAAACATTAAGAGCAATATTAGTAAAAATCTCCACAGTTTAATAGGCAATTAAAAACATATTAAGCAGTTTTCAGTTTTAAGCTGGCTCCTGCTGTTGCAGATAACAAACAAGTGTTAAAATGTAAAATAATTTCAGTTACTGTTCAGAATCTTTTAGGAATCTCCTTGGCCTTTTTTTTACCTTTGGCCTCTATGTTGCCCTTCAAAGTAAGTGCTGCTTACAGGGTTATTCTTCAATAATAAGACCTGATTTTGTTTATAAGGCATTTCTAATAAAAGGATTATAACTGAGTCTCTTTGATGCTATAATTATGAAGCACTGCTATCACAATAAATATAGTAATAACATTGCCAGTAGCACTTGGGAGTGTAGCAGTAAATTCTGTTGCACTTTCTGGAAATGAAATGCAAAGCCATGAAAACAGAGTATAAAAGAGAGTTAATTTTTTGGTTTATGAATTTTTCTAATAGCTGTTTGAAGCCCTAACATGACAAAAAAGCTGTGATTGAGATTAAGAAATAAGAAGAAAATCTAGGCCCAGGAACTATTCAGGGAAAGACAGACCATAGTACACTTGTGGCTGTCAACTGCAAGGCTGGTTTCTTGGATAAATTATGCCTCTCATTATTTGTGGATATCCACTGAAATTTTCTGGGTTTACATATGGACCTTCAAACAACCAAATGCGTCCTTTTTTCAGTTAACTGCAGTCCTGCTTTCCCTCCATCAGTTTTCACTTAACTCTCTCTGTTAGGATCATCATAATTCAAAAAAAGGTCAGCCCTGGTAGCCCTCATCCATTTTACATCCAGCCCAAGTTCAAAGTATTCCTCTGTCTTCTGTCTGATGGGACTCCTCTCACAGAGAGCTCTGCTTCCCCATCCCCACCCTCCCGCTCAGCAATTCAGTTTAACTGCAAACTCTGCCTTCTCGCACCTTGTGATTGGCTCTTTTTCCAGCTTCTAAACGTTATTTTCCCTGCTTCGTTCATGCCTTGGCAGGAGGAGGAAGGTGGGAGCAAACCTCTTGGAAAAAAAGAGCTGCACAGCACGTCAGTGTGCTTGAGATCATTTCTGCATTTTGCACCTAAAAAGAGAAGACGCCATAAACTATTTTCTCTGCGGGCATCAGAAACAGAGGAGAGGAAATCGTAGCTGGCAGTCCTGTGAGACTGAAGGCCAGGGAAATCTGGTCAAAACTTGGAAAAGCTTCTTTGTTCAACAATTTGGTAGTTTTGATTCCCCCACCCCGTGTAGGACTCCAGAAAAATTCATCGTGGGGTCGGAGGGCAGAGAAGGAAGAAAAAAGAGAAAAACTGTTCATTTATTTACTGCTTTTGTTGAATATTTTATTTTGCCTTTTTACCTCTAGCTATAAAGCATGTTTCATATTTTAAATAGCTAAACGTTAGAAAAGGAGGTGAATATCTGATGTACATTTTTGCTTTGAAAATAAAGGAACTTACCATTAAAAAAGATCTTACTTGAAATTGCTGAGAAAATCTGAAAGTTGATTTTGAAATGTTTGCAGGATTCAGAGAACGATGCACAGGGATTTCTTCCCAGAAATATTAGTATACAGGGTGGGGGGTTTTTTACAAGTTAGAGAGGTGTGAAACTGAGACTTATGACTGACTGTGATGAATTTTTCTATATTTGCCCCTTATTGTCACACGGGGAATTGCATATTTGTGATTGAGGGAGGAACTGGGTTCAGTGTTAGTTAAATAAATACGTCCTGTCATTAGATTTTGAGAATCTATTACTTCTTTTGTGCCTCTGTGTTATATAATCCCTACTATAACAAAAGTCTGACCAATAAAGGTGGAACAAGTTACTAAAGACTGTTGCTTTTTCCATGTCTGGATTTGTAACTTTCCACAATAAAATAGTGAAAAATGGAGGAATATGGAATTACACAAACCTCAAAAATGCAGAGTCAGGGAAAAACAACAAAACACATGCTTTGTTCTGTGCTAAATGCTGATTGCCACACAGTCCAAAAAATGAAGTCACTTTTGCAGCAGAAGGTAGCAGTCAGGAAAAAGTGATCCAAAATGACATCAGCATAAACTTCTCTCCAACCCCCAGCAATGTTCATTGCTCAGCATTTTCTGAGTGTTGTTCAGTTTATTTTCACAAATGCTGTTTGTTTATAAATTGATAATTTGGCCTGGGTTTTAGCAGAACAGATTTCCTGCTTGTTGGAGCTATTGGGGGTGGTTCTTGAATTGAGGCCTAGAGCTTCACCAGTGTTAAAATTAGAAAGTATGACAGCCTCAGAGACAGCAATATATCACCAAGGCAGCCCAGCTCTGCAGCAGACAGCCTTTGAACTCTAGGGGAGGGTGAAAAAACCTACATGGAATGAGAGCAGATGGAAATTTGTCAAAAGCTTATAAATCACCACTCCTAATTTCTGAAGCTTGACTACAGAAGAAACTTGTATGAACCCAGATTTGACTTCATACCAACTCCAGAGTGGATTCCCTTTGCCTCTGCTGTCCCCATCCCTATGGCAGTTGATACAATTGATCTAATATGAAATAAGAAGTCTTTTATTTTTATTTTGTACGGATATTGGTATCTGACAGAACGAGAAAGAAAATTGTCCCAGGAACAAAACAGCCATCTATACCCAGAATTTCAAACAGTTCCTCCTCAAAACCTTGCAAGTTTGCATGAACAGTGATGCTGCCAAAAAATTCTGCTTTAATATTGCTGTTGTATATAAATAATAAGTTATTAAAAGGCAATGATAAAGCTCATGTCAATAGCCGTGCTGCCAGGTAGGAGCAAAATGGAGGAGTTTATATATCAGGGATTCAAAATACAATATTGCACTGTCTGTTTTTAAATATAATGGAATTGAGTTATTGAAAGAAGAGGTAAATGGAAGCAAGGGCCTTCAAGGTCCTATTTTAGTCATCAGAGCAGTTTATTTTTTAAAAAGCATGAAAGCATTCAGGCTGCAGACTCACAAATACTGAGCAGTGAGATGTCAGGTTGCTACATAGAGAAGACCAAAAAAATGTTGACAAATAGAATGAGTCTGTCCTTGAAACTTCACAGGTTACCCCAGAAACCCCAAAGACATCCTCTGATAGCTCCTTTGCGTCTTCTGGCTGTTCTGATAAAATGGGAAAATAAATAAGAGGCTGAAAACAGAGGCTGAATGGCTCTGAAGCATTGTTCTGCTAAGGCAAGTACTGTCTAGAATGTGGCCTCGGGTTGGCACTAAGCAAAAGGATTTCCTACACACCTCCTCCATTTGGGGGAGTAACCTATAGAGGTCCTTGTAGAGGCTCCCATGAGCTGGGAAGCAGAGAAATATGATCTGCTGGATTGAGACTTTCAGGAGGGATAAATCCTCATCATCAGCTTTCCCTGGGAAACTTTGGACTCTCTGGAGCACCACAGCTTAGTGAGATCTTTTGCTCTGACAGCCAGAAGGACAAGCAAATAGTAAGCCCATAAAGCGACTGCCAGCACTTACTTACATTTCCCCTCTTCCTTCTCTTCCTGTGTGTTTATGGCAGGAAGGAAATGTTCAGTCCCCAGCTTTAAAGCAACCTCTGGGTCACACTAGCACTGTTCTGCTTGCCTGCTATATTTGTAACGTTCCACTTCCATTCCTGGATGGCACCTACAGCTCTCCTCGCCTCTCTGCCTTAGTATTTTAATTATTCACTGTCATTCTGAGGCACTTATTATGTTTCTCCTACATCGTGTACAATAACAAGCCCAAGATATGGTTCATTACCATTGTTAGCAACAACTGTGTTTCTGAAAGTGTTAACTGCTCCTGGCTTCCTCTCCTGATGGTTTGCAGACTAGCAGGTCATTAACTGCTACCAGTGACCGTTTTTTTTTAGGGATCAGGTTTTAACCTTTTGAATTCACACAGTCCACACAGGAGTCATTCTGGTGAGACTCATCTTTGCTGCCTGCCTGGCTGTCCCCAGCCAGCTGAGAGAGAGGTGGGGACACATCTCCCTCCCCCTGACCCACTGCTCGCCGGGACATCACAGAGGGAATAAAAGGTAGGTTAAGGATTCCTGACACTCTCCTCCCTTTTTCTTGCCTGAGAAGGAGAAACAGCCTCAGCTTCACTCCTCTCTTCACCACTCTTTCCCTCTAAACTGGGAATGACACAAAAATGTTGAGTCCAAAGTGCTCTGTGCCCACCACGTCCAGCAGATACCATCTGTTATCAACTACCACCCACCACAGCTCCTCTGATACTTGCAGCTTTCTGCAATCAAGAGGTTGCTTGAATAATAACTCAGGCAACTTCCTTCTATAACTTTCACTATCAAAGCAAACCTTGACACAGCCCACTGCCAGGAAACCCAACAATGCAAAGCATCTGTGACAAGTTCAGAAAACAAGGAAAAGTAAGAGACCCCAACACTTCTAATTTTTTTCAAGCATTTTTTTGAATACTTGTGGGTAGCAACAGTGAGATACAATAGGGATTTTATGACACAGCTGAATTGTCACATTATACATCATGTGCTATAATCACATTTGAAGACCTTTCCATGTGATTTGGTTTTGCTTATCCCTTACAGCACTAGTCTTTAACTGTGTGGGACAGAAAGACATCAGTGAAACTGATATAGCACCTCAAAGGCAGATAATGCACTGTGACATTGAGCATTTAAGTGAGACTGGAAAAAATTATAAAGGTTTGAGTTAAATGTGAGTTAAAATGAGTAAGGTTAAGCAGATGGATTCATTTCTAGCAGAGAAATTATGCACCTCAACCTTCCAGAAAGTTACTATAAATCTGTGGATTGATTTGGACTTTGGACATCTCCAGAATGAGACTCACCACTAAATTTACACAGAATCTATACAGGCTCTTAAATCAAAATCTATAACCTTGTAATCAATTGATCTTGGGAGAATATGACATCCAAAAGTGCTTTCCTTTTTCAGTGCAGTGTTTGCTAAGTACCAAGAGGTGTTCAAGGGCATGCCCTTCACTGTGTTTTGCACTAAATTGAGAACGAAGAGAATACAGAAACATTTCTTGGCTTATCTAAGCCCAAAGCTGGACAGTTTCACTTATAACTTCAGTGAGCTTTCCAATAAATTTGGGATGATACTAATATTCATAACAAACCCGTGGGACATTCACATGCCCTTCTGCTCAGCAGCATTTGGGGTAACTGGCAGCATGACCCCAGAGGATGCTGCATAAACTTGTACATCACCTTGTACATCACCAGAGGAACAGAAAGCTAGATGCAAATCTGGACTCAAACTAGACACAGAAAGCTGAACACATACACAAACATACCAGCTTGCCAATGAAGCCAGGCCACTTTGGACAACTTCCAGAACCACAATTTAGGCATGTCTATTACTTTTTTCCAGTCCGATACACCTAATAAATATTTTTGTGATATTAGAGAGCTTAGAAAATGCTTGTGAATTCATTTTCACTTCATGCCTCCTCCACACTGATCCCTGATTTATTCACATACAGCTCTTCTAAATGATTTGTGGAGTAACATCTCACTCTTATTGCAAGCTGGTTAAGGCAGAAACCCTCATGTTGCTCCAAACCCGTTTTGAAGAATAAGCCTGAAGGACCATTCTAAAAATATTTGCCTTTCTGATACCCAAAGACAGCTTCCCTCTGATTAGATGTACATTCTGGCTGTATCTGCTATGCAACATTTTTCTGGGTGGATGGGGAGGAAACACATATCACCATTAGAAGTATTCCAAATATCCTTCAGTCTGTTATTGATCTACATTTCTCATCATTATAGCGAGTTACTCAACATGGAGCTGGATTTCCTTCTCTGCTTAAGTGTTTCTGTGCAGTTTTCTTCCTCCTCCTCACTGAGGCAAAACTGCCTGGGGAAAGGGAAAGGAAAAGCTTTTCTATAAGCTAATCAAGACACTAGCCACCTCATAATGTTCTGACATTTGGGAGTACCACATAATGATACTCTCAAAATACTCTTACACGTCACTGTTCCTCCTGCAGCCCTTCCAAACCAACACACCACAGATGACAGAAGAAAAACACCTCAGACAGGGCTTATTTCTTGTGCCAGCAAAACACCAAGGGCTCTGTCCAATCCATCCTGCTGCACTTCGCCTGACAGCAGATCACAAGGTCTGTCTGCTCCTCTGCATACACTCCCCACATCAAAAAATACAGGAATATTAATAGCAAAGAGTCCATTACACATAAGCACATTTTTTTTTACAGCTTTTAAGTTTGTCTTCAAAACATAAAAGAACCCACCACTGCAGCCCAGCAAAGAGATGGTTGGAGAGCACAGCTCAGCACTGCAGGACAGCCCTGTGCTACACTGTGTCTGCAGCAGCAGTGTGAGGTTTAAGAAGAAGGTTGGGCAGGACTGTGGAGTCACCTGGAGATGCTGCGTTGGCCATTATTGGAGAATTCAGGGGAGTGAAATAGATTTTAAGGGAGAAAATACACAGAGACATGGAAGAATCAAGTTAGGAAGACTTTAGGGTTTTTTCAGAACTTCTTAGTTTGAAAAGCCCTGAATCAATGTAAAAAAGCTGTGTTAGTGCCCATAACATATATAACTCATTTTCTCTAACTAGGGCCACTAAGTGGCCTTTTTTCTTCACCCACAACCCTTTCCACGGATATAAGGGGGGGGGGATTCACCTCCATTCAGCAAAACTAGACTTTCAAAGCCCTTCTCCAAGCCCGTATGCCCAAGCTTGAGCATCTCTCTCTTTTTACTTCTGAACAGTGAAAGAAATGGAGCTGTACAGCAAGCTGAAGTACTAAAAATGAGACTCACTCTGAAGCTTACAAAAAATAAACCCAAGGGTAGTTAGTTTACAGTGTGCATTTATACATCAAAGAGAAAATATTGCATTGGGAAAGAAAAATAGGAAGCAATGACAGCAGCATGAAGCTAAATAAAGGTAAAATGGCAGAGAATAACATATTTGAAACACTGAGGGTAATAGTTGGCACATGTTAGTGAAAGAAGTCTCAGTCTTCAAATTAAGATCAAATAGCCTTCTTGTAGATGTTCTTTAGCCAAAGATGAATTTATTGGCTTGTAGGGAAATCCTACAAATCTGTCTTGTACAGAATGTCAGACTATGCATACTAATACTTCCTTCTGGCTTTAAAAATTATTGATCAAATGCTTAAATACATGTTTAAATCATATTGATTTTACTGGGGATGAAGAATGGCTTTAAAGTGAACAGGCAAATGCTTTCATGAACCAGAATGAGCAGTATGTTTACTGCACAGGAAGAAAGCTGGGACCTTCAAAAGTTAGTAAATCAGTATGACAGTACACAGTGTGAATTTGCGTAATTCTGAACAGTTCCTAAAAGGTTTTTTCTTCAAAAGGCCCAAAGCAGACAACAATTTCATGTGAGCAGTTTCTATCTGCTAGCATATTCCTTAAAACTATTACCTCTTCTCCTCTGTACCTGTATAATTCAACTGATACTTCAAGGTATCAACAACTAGGACTTAAAGTTAGAAAATTCTCAAATCAAAGCTAAGTAACTGTCAAAGAAAGCTGGTTGTGGTACATGGTATAATGTAGTCACCTCTTATCTCAAAGTTGTTTTTTCAAGTACTATAACTCCAGCATTAAGTGTGAACATCAACCTCTTGACATGGGCAGCAATTTGTAGCTCTTACACTGTCCAGATTATTTTTTTAATGATAACACTGCATTGAATAATACGAATTAATTCTGATTTATTTACCGTATTTTTGCACCATTTTCTAAAAAAAACAGTAAAGGGTTTCCTTAGCCTGTGTCATATACTAGTGGTTCCCTGCCTGCCAGAGTGGGCTACAGCACCTATATCTATCATGGCTACAAATCTGGTTCCCTTCCAAATGTGGCTGGAGTAACACATGACCAAGACCTGCCTAAAATGAACAGTGAGGGCTCAGGAATGGATCATGCACTGCAGAAACCCTGCCCAGGCCAGGGGAAAGGCAGTCCTAGTTCATGAACACTCCCTTCTCAGTCTCTAGATCTCAAAAAGCCTTTTTAGAAAAGGGACAAGACAAGGTCTGTGTAGTATAATTACACACAAAAGTAATGATAGAAGAGGAGACAAAGATATTAGTGAATTGTCTCAGCCCATACAATAAATCAAGGGAGAATACTTGACTAGGATTCCAGAGGCTGACTCAATTCCTCATTGAGTCACAATCTGCTCCTTTAACAACTAGATAGGCTTCCACCCAGAACAGCATTTGTTAGTGTACAATAACCAAAAAATACTTTCTTGATCTATGAAACAACAAAACAAACAAACAAAAATCAAAAAAAGGCAAAACTATACAGAGCAGGTTGCCTAGTAAAATGAGATTTAACCCCATGCCCTTCATCTGTGCTTTAAGGACTCTCTGGGGAGCCACAAATCAGAGCTGTGAGATTATGTGAAGGGGAACAGCATCACAAGTACAACTCTGGTGTATCATAAAAATAATAGAAAAGCCCCTTGGGAATTACAACTTTTGACAGTGTCCAATCGAACCCTTTCAAAGCAGGAGCTGCTGGAGCAGTGTGGCCAAGCTACTGCACACTGCCCTGCCAGTATCCCTGTGGGAATTCCAGAAGGCAGGAAAACAGGCGCTTACTAAATGTTTGAAGGGAGAGGGAAGAAAACTTGAAGGTTAAATCCACAGTTAACTTCTTTTAAATTCTTCCTTTAAACTTAGCTCTGCTGGGATAGCTATGCCTTACTCCTGCTGGACTTTGATTTGGAGACCAGCAAGCCCAAGCATCTGCTTTCCTGTTACAGTCTGCATGTTGCAGCATTAATTCATCCACCAGCTTCCCCTGCACTGCTTTCCTCTTTCATCCACCTGTTTGACTTTACCTGACACCTAGATTATGAGCTTTCAGAGAGCTGGAGAGCATTTCTATTTTAAGCACCTCTACTATGTCTTGCCCAGGCAGCCTAGGATTTCACTAAGATTCCTCGGTGCTCCTGTAAAATTATGTCATCACAGCTATCAAACTGCACATTCTTAATCTCTGTGCTGCACATATATTCTGGCCCCTACATGTGAAAGGCTCTGCTGGCCAGAATCCACTCTCCTTTATCCCAGGATATAACACAGAAGCATTTAAATTCCACTTCATGTTTTTAACTTTATCATCCTTTTTGGAGTAGAACAAAAAACCTGCACTGCTGCCACTCTTATATAAATATCTAACTCTTTCATATGGAAAAAAAAAAAAAGATGACCCAGTATATTGCTGCCTCTAACTGAATTTAGCAAGAAAATATTCTTCTACATCTAGAGACTTGGATAATAAAATAGGTTATTTATTGGCAGTGGGTGATGTGTGGATGATTACAGTCTGGTAGGTATTTAAGGGTAAAGTCCAAAATTGTAGAAGAAAAGCTGTTTTCTATTCACATTTGGCACAAAATACCTCAAATGAAATGGACCACCCACCATCTGACACTTCAAGCTGCAGAGCATTGAATCTGCTGAGAGCCAGCTACGAAAATTGATACAGTAAGATCATGCTAAACACAAAAGGAAAAAATGACCCAAGGAGTGTATTAAAAGAGTAAGTATATTGAACTAGCAAGAGTATGTGCACACTAGAATTGGACCTTTTTGGCCAAACTTATTCACAATGAAAGGACAAATAAAGGTCCTTGTCACTTCAAGGATAAAGTCTGCTGCAGGCAGAAAAAGAACCACAAAGAAGGCTGTTTTGTGGTAGGTCAAGGCTGGCAATAAAGCAAACACCCCACCACTCCTACTGCCCTAATTATTAACCTGTTAGATTTGGGCATCCTGACACATCCTGCTGGATTGTATTTATAGAAAACCCTATCATTCCCACTGGGACAAGATCAATATTTAACATGCATTATTCTTTCTCCTAGTGTTCAAGGGAGGACTGCTAAACAAAAACTGCACTGGAACAGTATGGAGATAAAGAAAGATGCCTTCCATCATAATGCAAAGGGGTTTGGAAGAATCTGAATGCAGTTTGGAAGTCTTATGAAAAAAAAAAAAAAGCAACTGAGCTAAAATTCATCAGTTATCACCAGCCCAAACAAGTTGGAGTGAATTTTCTGATAGCATAGCTGCTGTTCCCAGAATCTTTATTTTCTTTTTACTGTGTGCATGTGTGATTAGTCTTCTCAGCTCAATCTTGCCTGCTGCCGAATGCCCTGGTGTGTGCTTAACATTGGCAAGAAAACCACTTATGAGCTTGAAGATGAGCCTGTGCTGAGTTGTACCATTAGATTAAGATTCAGTGTCAAAATTCCTGCACATGCAGCTCTCCTTTGCCTTTCAAATCTCCTCTAACCATTGCTGCCCAGAAATAAAAATATATATATTATTAACTATCCTTCACTATAAACCCATTCTTGAAATTTGCTGTCCATGAGTCTTATGCACATACACTCCAGTAAAACAAGTGCCTTATATCCCACTTGTAGAGAGTACTTTGCCATTTTCTCCTGTTCATCCAAGAGATTTCCAGGAAGTTGCCAGGAAGCCACTGATGCACCAGCAGCTGTTGTGCATGTGCACATGGGACCCAGGGAAAGACTTCCTGAATGTTCCAGAGTCACCATGTATCAACTGCAGAGCACATCTATGCTAATGCACTTGGTATGTCCATTTTTCCAGATGTCCAGCAACCCTGTCAAAGCAGGAGGGCTACTAGATGTCTGAGTGTCTTTGATGAATGCACTAAACCTTCACTGAAAGAGAAATATGTAAAGGAAAAGGAGGGCTTGCTAAGAGAATTATGGATCTGTAGTTGCTCTCAGTCTATTTACAGCATAAATCCTCTATAAATATTGACTAGTATCTTTCATTATAGTAGAGTGCAGCCACAGAGTTATTTATTGGCCTTCCATGGACATTAAAAATAATTCATTCATCTCATCAAAAAAAGAAAAAAGGGTAGGAAAAATAATGTCTTCAAGTCTCCTAGCTTGAGATACCAAAGTCATAATTCACTTTTTTTCTTTCCATGGATATATATGTACATTTGTCTGTGTTTTACTGCTACAGACCCTTTTCCAATACTTTCATACTCTTCTGCTGTTCTCTATTAAATGCATCACTGTGTCATCTCTGCGTTTTCCTCTAATATTCATTTTTGTAAGCAGAAACACAACATGCAGCCAACAGTTGCAAGTAGCCATCACCTTCAGTCACCTGAAACCAAGCCTAAACTGGAGCCAGCTGGACAATTCTCATGAACTGTTGGTTTTATGATCCAAAAATATTTGGACTTCTCTCAGAGTCTATAAACTGCTCCAGATTCTTTAGCAACACAGCCCAAAAGGAAACCTATCTAGCCTTTCTTGGGAGAGACCCACCACCCTACCTGGTTGGTCCCTGTGATATCTGTTAATCCCCTCCCCCAACTCCAGCTACTGGGATGTCTCTTTTGAACAGACCAGACTTTGTAAGGGAGTCTAAAATACTACTGCAGTTTATGTGTTAACACAAAAGATACTCAACAAATGTCCATCACATGAAAGTTTTTAAAAACCATGGTTTTGTCATTTTTGTCACTGCTGGGCTTCCTGCTTCCCCTTGAAGACAGAACGAAGGGAAATCAGTGACCTGACTAACAAAACTCTGTAGCAATCCCTGTTGTACAACAGAGTTAAAAGTTCTTCAGTGTCCCCAGTCTGCTGGACACATGACAAACCTTGTCAGCAAATGAAACATTCCACATACCTTGAGCAAGCCCAGGCTTTGAACATTTGTAGCACCTACTTCCAGATATGAAGCAGAATGAGTAAATTACAACTAGACAGGTTCCCTAAATAACCGCCACATTCTCCATGTATTATTCTTCCTCCTGTCAAGAGCTTCAGACACTCCCTTTCTTACTCACTGCTGATACGCAGAGAAAACACGCCCAATTCAGCATATATGTGAAAACCATTTCCTCAGGCAAGTGATTATGGTCTCTGTTGCTTCTCTTGAGTGGTAATGGAGTCCCTAATTGCTCTCCTGACTGATTATGCTGTTCCTGGTGTTTCATTTTCAAAGTACTTAAAGTTCAGGTAAATCACACTTACCACGTGACCTCTCCTATTTTATGACTCTTTTTGCCATGGAAAGGCAAAGTCATATATGTTTCCTTTGTCCTATTTTATTTTTATTTTTTTTTAACATTAGCTACAGATTTTTTAAGTGGAAAAGCACATGAAATCATTATTGCAAAGCTATCACATTATTGTTAAATTAATTTTTCATGCAAGTACTTCGCTGGTTAGCAACATCCATAAGCATGTGTTTACAATTAAGCTTGGGCTTAAAAGCTTTGTGAAAATGAAGGCCTAATGTTTGTCGGCCTTTGGACAGACTTTCTAAAATTACTTACAGTATTCTGGTGAAATCTCGATTTCCTTCTGGAATTCTTCTGGAAGATACGTGTCTGTTTACAGCATCTGTTGCTATAACCTCTCTGATAAACAACCTGGCAAAGTGTTCATATGCACACAGAGCCCTGGTGCTCTCTCAAAAGCCTAGGTACACTTCCTCCAACAACAAATACAAACCCTAGCCAGTGCTCATTGCTTCAGATAAGATTTTGGCAGAGGTACAGAGAAGCAGTTTATTCAACTGCCCTTCCTGCACAGAGAAATCCTGAGGCATTTAATAATAAACAGCAAAATGCTAATAATTTCTCCAGGCACTGCAAGAGGAGATATTATCCTAGTGCAAGGTTCTGAACAACTAGTGGAAAGATGACCCCTCTCTGATAAATCCTGGGGGTTTAGAGAACAATTTACACAATTAAATATCTGTATAGTCCTCTTGATACAATCTGTGCTACATTTATTAAGAATTTTCCATTTGATCTCAAATGGCATGTAAATTTGGAGGATGCCTTTTGGGCTGAGATGGACAGTACAACATCTCAACCTGTCCTCTCCAGAAACATGTGTTTCATTTCTAGAACATTGCAGACCTTCCTGTACTAAGCTCACCAGAGAGCTTCCACTTGTGGTGGTACAGCTCACGAGGGATCTGGCTCTGGTTGTGGTCACGAACAAAACCCTTCCCCAGCCAGAGCTTTGCAGTGGACTCTGGTGTGCAGATGGTGCAAGACATAAGAGGAACCCACTCCAGCGGTGCCACAGATTTTGGGTGCCTGCTGGTGGCTACCACCCCAGTGCGGGTGCTCACCACCCCCTCTTGCACATAATTAGCAGACAATTCCAAATATTTTGCCTGAGGATGACTGCCCTGAAAGCCCAATGAGGCACAGAAAAATTGCCACAGCCCCAGAGCCCACATTTTCCTTCCTGACTGACTTCTGACACAAAGAGCCCGTGCAGGGATGGGACGGAGCAGGAGGAACTTGAAGGGGCAGGAGCAGGACTGGGCAGCTGTGTGCTCCTGGTTTTGCAGTGTTGGAACACAACTGA
This sequence comes from Apus apus, assembly GCF_020740795.1. Lineage (NCBI taxonomy): Eukaryota > Metazoa > Chordata > Aves > Apodiformes > Apodidae > Apus > Apus apus. The sequence goes on along the minus strand of NC_067285.1, from coordinate 5,341,608 downwards.
GGTTAAAGGTCTACCATAAATGTCTCCTTACACAGGTAAGAAGTCTAAAAGACACAACTACCCCTCTGTTTAGAAGATGATCTCTTAGGGCACAGCCATCCCCTGGCTATGTTTATTCAGCATCTGGCACAATGAGGCTGAAACACTAAGATAAAACTGGTAAACAGAAAATAAATAAGAGCTTTAAAGTAGCAGCAGGCCTTGCTACAGGAGTTAACATTTCTTTTTTTTTCAGTAACTATTTTTCAACTACTTCTACTGATTATTGCAATGTGGTACTTTTTATGCCCAGCTGAGGAATAAGATACAATTCATTATACAGGGCAGGAACAAGTAACAGCAAGGAGTATTGGAAACCAAAAAGGTCTACACTCAGGACTGGAGCTAAGTGACTAAATTCAGAGTACAGAGATTTTTTTCTTTTAAATCCTGGTGAAATAGAGTTAAGCATCTAAATCTCTTTTCAAATCCCTTTGAAATTTTTAATCATTACCCCATTTTACAGCCAGGAAACCTGAGACAGTGATTTTCACACAAGGTAATATAATAATGCCCCTGTTTAAGCTTTGCAGTTGGTCTTAAAAGGTCTAATATATGCATTCAATATTCAAAATTACACCAATTTTTCTCAAGTCTATAGACCATCTGAAATCTCTTGTCACCTTCTGAGGTGATGAAAGTGACATCACACTGTATTATTCAATTAAACTGTTCATCTATCTTGCTTTGGGATCCTTGATTGGAAACAGCAAAGTGACACAAATATACATTTTAAATTAAATGTCTATCAAAATTTAAAACGTTCAGTATTTTTTTAGTTCATGTTATTAACTACAGTTGATTTCACCCAACTTCTGCTCTGACATTTTAAAAAACAACAACACAATAGCATGGAGCCTTACATTCTAACTCCAAAAAACTACATGTCACATCAGCACGGAAGCACAAGAAAATCAAGGATTTGCTGCAGAACTGTTGTGATTTCATGCAGAATTTGGATGTTACAAATTTCCCTAAAAAAAAAAAAAAGTATGAGAAATGGAAAGGTTAATGCTGCGTTACTTGCTTTAATGCATATCCGAGCAGTCTCAGCCCAAACAGAAACAACAGACCTTGGAAACTTAATGATCCATTCACTTCTTTTTCTGTAAGTAATAAAAGAGCAGCTCACACACGGTGGAGGGTCTGTCACCAAGTCAGCAGCAGCTTCTTCTTCAGCAAGAGGTTGGACTGCCATTGACATAGAGCCTAAAGAGTAGCTGCTGGCTAGTAGGAAGAAATTCTCTGAACTTCTTTAAGGTGGATTTGTAGTGGGGTTTTAGTGATCCACAAAAGAAAAGCTCACATTTTCACTTACATTTGGTACATATGGCATTAGTTTATTCTGAGACAATCCATTTCCTTATCATTACAAGGAACAATAAAAAGAGCAGCCAAAGACAAAACGACAGGGAACTTGGTACTCTCAAATGGGCAGATACCATATGGATATCACATCCACCAAACTGAATTTAGTTGTGAAACACAACCTGTTTTTTCATAGACCTACATTCCAGCTGCATAGAAACGCTTGTTTCTAAACAACATTTCTATTCCTAACTACCTGGCATAGATGTACTACTGAAACCAAAGAGTAAAAAAACCAGTAGCAACCTGTTTTTCAATGTGTTATGAAATTTCTCAAACCTAACATGTACACAGCCCTACCCCATCTACTCTTAACTCTTGACATTAGTGCTCTATAGACTGTGACCAAAGGTCTGGTCCTGATCCTCTTCATTCACACAAAGTAGCATATTTTCCAGTGGCTCTACAACAAGAAGTTAACCATGCATCAAAATTTTATTTTTAAGTCCAAAGTTTTTTAAAAAAGAACAGCTTCTTGATATATAGGCAGTCTGGTGAGGTCTGCAAGTTCACTGAAGCATGAAGACTTTGCTTGGACCAACTCCAAATCTGAACCTCAGCACAGAAGTACATGGAAGGGCTCAACCCCAGCATGGTGAACAACCCTCCTCTAATCAGATCAGGGTCAGAGTACTGCACGGTGTGCTAGAACTGCCCTGCAGATCTCTGGTCAAAGGCTTAGACTCAGGAGCACATTTCTGCCTCCATACTTCAAGGAGCCCAAGATCTCCCTTCACAGCCCGGCAGAAATTTCTGTGGGTTTTTTTGCACTTTTCTTTTTAACTTGTGCTTCTGTGTGAACACATGACAGATGAAAATAAAATACCTTCAGGAAATAGGAACGTTTCAAACACAGAATGGCACCACAAACATGTCCTGTCACGTTAGCTACAACACAGCTGCCTCTTGGTACCAGCATAGCCTAAGTTTGTTTTCCCTCTGGCTCCATTTTGATGACTTTCTCTGTAACCTTTGGCTATCACCAATATCTATCCTGTTTAAACTTGACTGCAATGTCACTCTCTCTATCCCTTAATCAGAACAAAAGATGAATAAGTAAATGTTTACTACCTATTATCCTGAAAGAAAGAAAACACATCTCTGCAGAGAGCAATAAAAATATCTATAAAAGGCAGAGTGATGTTTCTGCAGCAACAAGTTTTCCATCTGGGCGAGTCATCAGACATCAGGACTTGTACTTTCAATACATAAACTGTGTAACTTTCAGCAGCCAAACTCAAAGTTCGTGTGTAAAGTGACCTGCAAGATCTCTCCAGCCACTGGGCAGCATGCTTACAGAGCAAAGTTTTTCCCTGCCAAAACAACAGGGCTGAACTCAAATAGGACTCAGAGGATATAAAAAGCCAGAAATTAAAAACTCTTGGGTGTTTGGGGGGTAAACCACAGCATGGTTTAACAGCATGGACAACACTTGCCTCCACACTCTCTGCAGAGAGTGGAAGACTCTCTGCTGACCTGGTGCAGGATCAGATCCTGCAGCAGGAGAGAAGGAGTCATTGTTTCCACCTTTGTGTCCGGTTGGCACAGCTTGGGTCCCCAGTGGACCCCGGGCTCCTTCCTCAGACTAGGAACGTGCCTGGAAATCACCATCCATGTCCAAGCATCTCTTTCCTCCCGCAGTGATGCTCTCCCTAACCTGCCTACTCAGTCGAGATATTTTTCGACAGCTAGGACTGTGGCAATTCATCACCAAGCCTAACCAGAGGTATGCACAAATATGAAGGGCTCAAAATGCACAGAGGTGGCTCTGTAATAGCATTTCATTCCTACTTTTCCATCTCTACAGGAAGGTTTAAAAAATTATAGCAGTTCAGAAACATGTCAGGAATTCAAGTTGAAGCGGCAGCAGAGGTTACCTGGGCAAATAAGACAAATGACTGTGATTTCTTTAGATAGGAGAACCTGCAAGATCTCTGAATTAATTGACAGCATAGCAAGACCAGCTCAAAAAAAACTGAAGAGGAAGAAGCTTCAATTAAATAGTTTTTAATGAGGTACTACAGTGATTCAGTTATATATAAAGTCCATAGAGTTTATCAAGGATCTGTAGCACAGCTGGATAGCAAAGTTACAAGGAAATGCAGGGTCTCAATTACATATCCCAGTAGACACTGTCTAGAGATACTATTCTGGTCTCAAATCATGCTCTTTCTATACATAATGTAGGCTATTTCTTTTCATAATAGAACATATTTTCTCCCAAACTGAAACAAAACAAAGGTTGAAATATCAGAATACAAAAGCTCTTTTATTCTCAGCTCTGCCTCAGAAGGTGCTCACTACTGCTGAAAGCTTTCCACCTCCTTAAACATTGGTCTTATACCTAATATCAAATAAATATTAAGAAATAAGAAGCTCCAACTAAGGCTAACCCAGTCTCTAATTACCAATTAACTGTTCACCAAATTATATCACAAAGTCACCCTGGTCCCCTGTAATTTCTTGCTTTATTTAATGGCCCCTTTTTAGGATGGAAGAAACCAAAACTGTCACACAGACAAAGCTAGAACTTCTATTTAAAGGAGTTAAGAATGTTTGTACAAACCCTGCACACTCACACCAATGTGTAGCACATCTATAATACACTCATAGCTCCTAAACACAGGATTTGTCCTTGTACTTTGACAGATCAGATCTTTCTCTTTTTTAAATCTCCACTTACTCTGTTCACACTTTCTAATCCTAAATAACTCGAGTGTCAGTTTTTGTGGTGCTGTAATTTAAAGGCCACATTATAATTGTCCCAAAAAAGGGCTGAAAAGAGACAGAGGTAGCAGGCATGTGGAGTAAATTCCTCTCCAAGGACACGACAGCCCTCGGTGGATCAGGAGAGGCACACAGGAGGCTGGTGGGGCTGAGCTCCTGAGGGGTTGGTGGTGGAAGGACTGGGACCCTGGCCAAGCCAGCCCAGCCATCCTGCTGAGCCTGCTCCCTTTCCAAGTGATCTTCTCTTCTAGTAACTCACTGAACTCTGGTTTGATTTTCTGTTCCAGTAAGGGACCTGCGAGTACAGCAGTCTCCTGACCTTCAAATAAAATGACCAATGAATAGCAGTGGATTTTAAAAAATGCTCAGTTATCTTCTCCTTAAAAGAAACGTGGGATTTTAATGAACTGTGTTTGCATTTCTCAAATTGTCCTGATTTCTGGCTGGAAGATTCCACTATAAATTTGAACATATTTTGGTCAAGGTTTTGTTTGTTTGTTTGCCTTTTTATCTGACATCTCAGTTTAAAGCCAAACAACTTCCTTTTTTTTTTTTTTAAATTGAACTATTTCACTGAAGTTTTGCCTAATTATTGCCCCCCCCTTTTTTTTTTTTACTCAACTCTCTCTTTGAAACTTTGATTTAAATGCAAACATGGGCAACCTACTGCGACCACCAGAACCCTAGCACTGCAAATCTAAGGTGGCTAAAAAAATTCTAGAGGACAACCTTCATTCCCCCCCACTCATATGGTGTTCATTTTCTGTAATAGTGAATGTTAAATCTAGATTGGGGAAAAAAAAGGAGGATTGTTGATAGTCAACAAATCGATGTAGATACAGGACATCTAAAGCAACACTAACTCAGGATCTTGATAAACTACATTCATTAATCTTCACTGACAATGTAAAGCTTCATATCTCAGCAAGGATAGAACATTATTATAGAAAGCAGGGAGAAAAGAAACATCAATGAAGGGTAAAATTTCTACATATGCAAGAATGTCCTCAAGTTTCAGACAAGTATCTATCTCTTCAAGAAATTACCATTATCACATCACATCACTAGAGGAAAGCTACTTGGTCATGGTATGTGTCCTTTTTCCAGTACAAGATATTTTCCCAGCTCTGTCTTTTCCTAGGAAGCATTTACATGAATCACACATTGTTCTGCTTTCACGAGGGAACATCTACAGATGACTTGTATGAGAAAGTTAATTCCTAATAAAGTGGGCATGTCTACAGCACAGCAGCTGTCCTAGATAGACAACTCAGCATGTGAGTCCCCATGAGGCATCCAGCCTGCACTCATCACTTCAGTTGCTTCCAGTGAATCAAGAATGGCTGATAACTTCAGAGGGCAACTCTTAGAACTTTATACCAACCTTTATACCAAGTTCAGCAGGGATTGAATTGTCCCTAGGAGCATTTATCACTACTGAATGGACAGAGAGCACCAAGCTCTGAGGCAATCAAACCTGAGATGGAAACCCCATTGGTGCTGGTCCATGTGGGTCCAATCAGTGAGAGCTCTATGAAGATTTTAGGTAGTGCCTTGAGGAGACAGCAGCTTAGACACCCATGTTTTCTGAGGTATTTTTTGTTCTTACAGCACTTTCTGCACAGATCAAGTAGCCCTGCAAGAATTTCCTAGGGTGCTGTAAAGCTACTTTTCTGCAATCACATTTGTCCTTTTCTTCCCAGGGCTCACTTGGCACAAAGCACCTGGTTCCTCTGCCCATCTGATTAGATTGAATTACAGCTTTTACTACTCCTACAAGCTAATGCAGCAGACCTACAATTAAGTGTGGGATGGTTTAGGGTCTAAATGGAACTAATGTCTGGTCCTAGCAAATGCCCCAGTTTCTTTTTTTTTTTTTTTCCTTTTAAATTGATATTTTTTTAGGCTGCTTTCCAAAAGTTAAGCCCCTGACACAAGTCAGAACAGGGAACCCACTCACCCTATTCACAATTATTGTTGCTCCCAAGCCATTTTTAGTATCTCTGACAAATTACTCACCATACAGTATTGCCCTTGTGAGGGAAGAATAACCTGGAAGCAGCAATGTGATGTCATTCAACCTCGTATAATATCAGCATTCAGAGGAAATACTTTTGTTGATGTGACTGTGAGCATAAGCTAAACATTGCAGCCTTATTTTTTGCTGCACCTTGAGAAAGGAATACAAGAAATTCTTGTATGAGAAGAAAAGCAAATAAATAAATAAAATAATAATTTAGGGGAAAAAAAAACCAAAAAACAACCAACCAGCCCTAAAAACCCCTCCTTCCTTAGCAGGGAAGCAAGAAATACCAGAGGTGTTAGAAGCCTTCTGGCACTGCAATTCCTGAAATTATGACAGAGCCTTCGAATTTGTTCTGGCTAGTTAATCTGAAAGCTTCCTAGAGGGAAACAGATAAATGGATAACAACATGATTATTGCCCACAGGCCCCATATGGAAAAGGAGTGTAATTTCAGTGTGCTGACATGATTAAATATAATTTGCTTGCTATAGGTTGCAGCATGCCATGTGCTGGGGAGGACAATCAGATAACCCTCGGAACGATGCTCATGGAATTCAGAGCTTTTGGCACTAGCACTGAAATAAGATTAGTGGCAACGTGCTCCACTTTGCCTTCAGGCAGGTTTGCATCTTGTTTCACTAGATATTGTTGCTCCCAACATCGTTGTTATTAAAAAAAAAAAAAAAAAAAACTAATAAAATCTAAATATTGAGGATCCAGAAACCTGGCAGTGTGAGAAACTGAAAGGTCATTTGTGTACATCTTCCTTAGTGGTATCTGAGCTTTATTGACTGAGCACTGGCTGCATTTTCTTCAGTTCTACTTCTAAGGGAGCAAGAGAGGAACCTTCTATAACCTGCTCCAGGACCCTCAAATTTAGCAACAATATAGCATATCCGTCAGGCCTTCCAGGCAATTGAACAGCTGAATTTTCTCATTTGGAAAAAGGTCCCAAGTAACCTGCTTCACACTGTGCTCACTTCCCTTTCCTTTGCTCCCTCTGCTCAAAACTTTATACACCTGACTTGATAACTAACTTAAAAGACTTATCCAAATCAAGATACTTTTTTTTAAAAATTGTGGTGCTGGGAAGTTCTGTTTTTCCAAAAGCATTGTGTTTTAATCCCTCCTATTGTCCCTTAACCACCTCTATCTCCTGTAGAATAATAAATATGCATAATTTTTTTGTACACAATATGAAAGTGCCTACAAGTACTGTTCAATTAAATAATGATTGATTGTTGAAACCATGAAGAGTTAATAAAAGCCCTTGTTTCTCTCTCTTTGCCCTGGAGACCTGTCAGTATGTAATTATTTTCCACTCTGATGAGTTTAAATTGTTGGATCTTTTCCAGCTATGTTCAACCTTCAGATTACATTCTCCTGCTTACTCATTTGTGACAGACAGAGCCCCTTGGGTAACCAGCCAGCCCAGTCTGTTCCACTCTTGTTTTTTGGGAACTCCACCCTGGGGAAGATCTGTACCCCAGAGCTATTCCACTCAACAGGAAAACATGTTTTATTGTGTAATGCAACTTCTTCTGCTCTTTCTTAAGGTCTGATCTTGTCCCACACCTCTCAGACATAGCCCATGGAAACCAGCAACAAAGTTTCCCTCAGCTTCCAATGCACTACACTCAGACAAGGCATCCTGTCTTTCCCTCTCCCCCTCTTCCCTTTTCTTGCAAAACTTTTACAGTGGAATAAGCCCAAGTGCCCACAAGGAATTAAAGTTATTTTTATTAAATGTGTCATTTCTCTGGACATGCAGGATACTCTCAAACAGAGTGAGGGAAAACAAATATGGTCTAGTATAAGCCTAGTTTTCTAAGCTAAAATGGGATATTAGCTTTTCTTTACTTTTCCTTCATTCATAGCATCCGTGATATTTCAACTTCCATTTCCAGACCATACAACTTTAGATACAAAAATATGGTTGTCTGATTGAAGACACTGGAAATTAAATGTGGTTGGATTTTCCAGAGGGAAATGGCAGTGGCATTTCCCACAAGTTCTGGCTGTGTGCAAGGCAGGCTGGGTCTCAGAGACTTTCACTATTTGAATCCAGAATGCTTTTTTCTCATTTGATTATTTTTTAACAGTGTGCCACTGAATACTTGCTAGACATAAGCAATTTAGCATTAATTTGAGATACTCTCCTACCTTCTTTCCTATCATCTTATTCCTACATTTTTTGTAGTCTTAAACTCTTACCTAGGCCTCTCCTCCAACCCGTTATCAGGGAGAAAAACAATGAATAATAGACAAACCTCTGGTCTAACCATTTCTAAGGTTCTGTAGAGGTTTTCCCAATCATCTCTTCACAGAAAGCATTGCTCAGAGCAATTCTGCTTTTACATTTTCTACAAACTCTATTCACACTCACAAAATTCAGAGAATGTACAGTTCTGTGCACATCACAATAAACATTACATGGCCAAAATTATTCAGCCTTCTCCTTCACCCCATAGAGCACATCAGTCATTCTTTGGGGAAAACAACACTGTTATCTCTGTCCAAATAAACGATCACTAGAAAAATAAACCTGAACCTGTAAACAGATTGTTGGACAGAGGTGTACATGCAGGACCTGAAAGCCATCTGTTAAAGTCTGGTCTTTTTGTTTCATTTCTCCTGGTCTGTTACTGCAGAGTTGATTACAGTAGCAGAATAATATATATATATATAAAAAAATCTTAGAAGAAAGGCTATTTATCTGAAGAAATCATCCTTGCCCAGAGGCTACTGAAACAGGCAGTTGGAGCTCCCTTTTCTTTTTGCCATATAATTATGTAGGCATGTTTTAATATATTTTAATAAACTGTTAGCTTGTCATGAAGTGCACTGTTAGCTCAGCATCACAATAAGAGACTGCAACACTAATGAGCAAAATAAAAGAGAGGAAAATATTAAGGTTTGGTCTGCTGGAAACAAGGCAGAAAACAAAACAGAAGGAACGGGGACAACGTCACCCACAACAGAAAGTGGCTTCTGATAGCAGAGACACGTTGCCCTCCATGAGGAGTCACACCATGCAATGCTGTGGTGTCTCCATGACTTGTCTGTGCCACCACTGTCTGGTTTTGGCCAATATTTTGCTGCTGCCTCTCTCTTTTCCTGATGAATACTAAAACTCTTCCAATTCTCCCACTGTGGTGTGGGAGGAACAAATTCAAAGCTCAATCACAACTTCAGGTGGCCAACCAGAGTGAGCTGAGTACAGACCCAGGGGAAGAGCAGAGGAGTGGAACTGAGTCATGCACCTCAACATCTCACCCTGTCCCTCTGCTCCCAGCACAAAGGGGTCCTTGCTACAGAGGGAGAAGCAAGAAGGAAAGAAGAGGATAACCACAACAGATAATTTGGGGCAATTAACCTGAATGCAAATTGAAAGACACAGTTTCCCTTCCCCTAGGCTGGGTGGAATAGAGAACATCTCAAGTAAACATAGCATCTGTGTTTTGATTTATAAAGCAGAAAAATAATTCCAGGTAATTCTGTTGCTTTGTATGGATGGTGATGTCATATGTCAGTGGTAATTGTCAAAAGAAGTTTAGTTTTATTCATTTTTCTGGTGTGTTTCCCTCTCCTGACACAGTGGTGTTGGAGATGTGATTTGGTTCCTTTCAAATCTTTCTGGATTTCAAATCTGCTGGCTCAGAAAAAGGTCCTCTGTAAACACCAGAATTTATCCAGACAGCTACATCTCCACAAAAAATGTAGCCTATCTTGTTCTTAATTTATCATTATACTTGATTATCCTTTCAAAAGCAGGTGTAACATACATTCAAAAGGAGACAGTTTGAGACATTATCACTTTTAAATTTGTTTTCTTTGGCATCAGTGTGTTTGTGTTTAATGGTACATCCTTCTGCCAGAGCTGGGATGTTGGGAGTGATAACATTAACATCATAGGAGACAGAGCAAAACATATTCATAAGGATTTCCCCCACACACTTTTTTTTAGTATCATATAAATTTTTAAAAGTAGCAGAAAAGAGAAAGAAACAGAGAGGTCCACAGAGCTGTTAAAAAAACAAAACACCCCACTACTAAAATGAATGTAATCAACTGAGAATTTTGTGATGGTCTCAGAAGAAACACAGACTCTGGAAGCTGTGTCTGCCATCAGTGCCATGTAAGCAAGCAATTCATCTAGCAGCCTGACAAAAACAGTGCCATTTATTTACTCCTGAGGGAAGAGGCCATTTCCAAATGTGTTTCACCATTTCTATGAGCAACAGAACTGTGGCTGGTCAAGAATTTCCTGGGCAATGTGTGTATATATGTTTTTTTGATAATTCAACATTTTGTCTCTTGAAATGCAGATTACTTCAGAATTTATTTTTTTCAATTCCTTATTCAGGTAACCAGATAATTTCTTTCAAAGGCAACTCAACCAAAATCAAAATACCTCCCTTTGTGAACTGCATGGTATCTATTTTTTCAAGACAGCTCATTAGCAAAGTGTATCTGCCATGCTGCTTCATGGAACATGCAGTTTGGGTGATTTATTGCCTCTCTCTGTAAGTGATTCCCTGGCAGAACGATATGATGGAGCAGATGAGTCATATTATGACCTCATTGAAGCTGTGGTCCAGCTCACTGGGACTTTCTGTATGAGTTACTCTAGCATCTACTGTGCTGGGAATACTGATTATTTGTAAACCAGCACCAGAGATTATTTGAAGGCTTGGGGGAATTTATTGCTGTTTCCCCTGATAATGAACTTTGCTGTTTTCCAGGTGGTATCTCCTCTCCCCTCCATTCCAGAGCAGTCAACATAGCAGAGTTTCACTAAACCTTTAGCAAGGAAGAACCTGACAGCCTGGATAATCCCCCAGAATTCCTCTACAGAAACTACATCAACATGCATCAAATCATTTATTGTCTGTCCCATGTTCATCAGGGCACTTCCTTAAACAGTGTCTAAGTTTCTTTTATCTTATCACCATGATCCAAGATTAATAAAATGAATAAAGAAAAGTTTAGCTCTGAACAGTGAAGAGTAATTTAAAAGCCTCTAAATTTTAGGAAGCTATTCAGTTGTTATAGTCAGGTGTTATCAGGTCAAGAACAGGGATGGGACATTGACAAACATGGGAAATAACACAGATAAACATGTTCAAGTTGTATATCCTGGCTGTCACCCAAAGGCTGACTTCCTTGGGCTAGTAAGTTTTGGTTTTTCCTTTCTGCTTTATTCTTCCCGACTGCAACGTGGGGATAATTATTATCCCCTTAACTTGGTGAGAGAAGAATGCCTTGAAAGAGCTAATACAGCCTAAGACAGACCCTGCCTACTCACTCTCCTTTTGAAACAGGTGGTGCTTTCCTCGTGCTCTCCTTCTAAAGGCAATTTGGTGCCAAATATCACTTAAAAGAGGCTGGCAACACATTTTATTAAAAAGGTAAATCCCACTTACCACCTTTGATATTCATTTTAGTAACATTAATCATGACAAATTCATTCAGCATGTCGCATGACTGCTGCTTGTAATTTCTTAGGAATTCCATTTTCATTTAACATTAATTAAAAAGCACTTATTACAGTGTTACCAAAATTAATTCCCGGCCTGCAGCCCTGCCTGCCAAGTTTCAACCTTCAGCAAATTATTATGGGTGAGTTATAGACCCTGGGAAAATGAGGTCTAGAATGGAATATTAACTATAGTGATGCATTTCTTACTATGTTACAGGAAGGGCAGTGCTCAGGGAGGGGGTGAGCTTCCAAAATAATGCACTCCATGAGCCTGCCTTTGTCTGGCCCTTTAAGTTAGTTACTGCAGTCCACAGAACTTACTGATAGCAAGCTTGCTTAATCAAATATGGTTTGTGAGACACTATCCTTCTTGCTTAGAGCCTGTTTGATTCCAATACACTGATCAGACACAGGATATTATTACCTCTTTGGCAATTCCACTTCCTGCTGCTGAAGCTGCACAGACACCATGGCAGTATTTTTGATATAGCACAGCAGAGCTAAGTGTCCTTCATTAAAAGAAGATTTATTCACGTGCATGTCTTGAATCTGTCATATTCTCCCCAGAGGGAATCAGACATGTCTTTTTTTTTTCCCCTACCTATAACATTCACCACGGAGTATATAATCTTAGTTTTCCCCTATTTTCAGCACCAAAATAGCAGGTCTGTATATCTTAAAGGATTTTGCTGTGTCCAGTTTTTGCAAGAAACTGTAGCAAGGCTATGAATTATATAACAGACCTTCCAGGAGGAGAGAGGTTGGGGCATTAGTTTTCTTCTTGTTTCATGCAAGTTCACACACCATTAGTTGGTCCTTTTTTCTGGCATCTTTCCTATAAAACTCTGAACAGCTCCAAATACTTCCTACTGAGAAAATAAAAAAAAAATTGAGGCAAACAGTTATTTTTGCCAAGACTGGGATAGAGCTTTTCACCCTATTTTTTTTTTTTTACTGTAGAGAGAGAAATAAATGGAGGGAAAAGCCATACAAGGGACCATGATGAGAAGACTGTGTGCCCTGCTTTTCCATTACTTAATATTTGTGTTCACGAAAGTTGCTCTCCAAAATGGCACCTACAGAATTCCTTGAAACAATGCTGAACTCCACAGGTATTTATAACCCAGGATAACTTATGGTATGTCTACAATGACAAGTGACTAAAGAAGCTTACGCTGCCCATGGGTCAGATGGGGCCCATTATAACCAACTTGAGAAGGTGTGTATAGCTGGGCCTAAGGGATCTGCCTTGCTTCTAGTCCAGAGCTGTCTCGTGTCCCAGGGGCTCTGGGCAAAGTCAGAGATCTGATTTTCTGGAGACAACTGGGAAGCAAGGTTCCATAGTTCTATCAAAAAACTCATGTAGCTACCTATGTAACTGCTTTCCAACATGAAAAAACACAAACAACTAAAATCACAGTAACAACAGCTCTTGACTTTTGTCTTCATGTGTCAGCTTCTGAGATTTGAGACTGGATGAGTCCCTGTCTATTGCAGGGGTGAGGGCTCCTCTCAGCTCATCATCACATTTCCTAACAAGACCAGAGGAGCACCTCCCATTCAGCTACTGACCAACGGACTGAACAAGCAGCTGGTTTCAGATCCTTTGAGTATTTGATCCTGTACCTTCTCCAACCCAGAACCCAGTGCCTTGCCCAGAGGGGAGAACAAGGATGTGGGGAGCCCAGGCTCCTAACTGGATGTTATGTATTTCAGTAAATTATCAAGACAGTATTGCACTGCCAATCCTAAGCCATTCTTTTGATCCTGACCCTTAGGCTGTCAACGTTCAGGACCCTTCTTCGTTCTGTAAATAACTCTCACATAATTAGATTTAATTACAAAACCACAACTGTGTGTTATCTTGGTGAAAAGGATGGTCTTGGGGTTATTAGTGGCAGGCTGGCATTACTTTTGGTTTATAACTACATGAAGAAGCACCTTTCGCAAGCACTAGGCTCTCTTTTCAAACTTCCAGAATTATTCACCACACACAAGGCAGTAAAGCTTCTACACTGTGAGGTTCCCTGGGATCATTGGCACTCTTCTGCTGCCCAGGGCCTCAAAGCCATCCAGCCAGGGAACAGCAACATTACATCAGTAACTACCTCTGCACGACCCCAGTCAGAGATGATAGATTTCAGAAGTCTGGCCACGTCTGCAGAGCTGCAGTAAGAGGCTTCTGTGCTGGGAAGAAGTCTCCCTTTTTAGCCCCACTGCCCTGAGCGTTTCAAAGTTTGCACTCAAGACATCTCAGCTCTGATGCAGATGTGAGCCCTCCCCTCCTCCCTCATACAGCTCACAGGGGAGAGAGGCAGGAGAAGGCAGTGCTTCCCCTCCACATCCAGAGTGAAGGAAATCCAGGTGTGTGTCCCACAAGCTACACAGGACCACCTGGAGCACCAACCCAGCAAGGACCAGCTGCTGTCCCTGAGGCTACAACATGAGGTTTACTCCTAATATGAACCAGGGGTCTCCACAGATGAGATTTTGGCAGATTTATTCATTTCACTACTTCTCCCAAGCATGCCCCTTGAGTACTTGAGGTGCCCTGCCTACTGCTTGGCTCCTGTACCTCACACTTCTTGTACCGAGCCAGGAACTCATGCTTGGCAAAAGCACCATCTCCTGAAAGTTACATCATCCTGAAAACAACTGACTGTCCAAAAACTATTCCTTGGAAACTTTCAGTAATAGCTTACAAAGAAACAAAAATTCTTCAATCAGTACCAGAGAAGCATCTATCCTTGTCACACCAACTGCTCCAAGCTACAAGCTGTACTTGCATGCCATGGGATGAGTAAAAAAGGTTAAGGGGTGAAACAGTGATTATGAGACTGAGTGTACTAAAACTGCCATGACCTCAGTCAGAAATCAATGATTAACTACTGAACTATTAGCCCCTTGATACACATTTGCTTTTTCAACTTAAAAACAATAAAGAGAAAGTTTAAGCAAGACACAAAGAAACAGCTCCTGAGATACAAACCCAGCTTTTCTCAAATCTTAATGCTGCTAAGTCTTGTGTCACCTGGGTGTTACCATTTCACATTCTGCCAGGATATGCGAGAACAACATAAATTGAGGGCTTTTTGTCTTTTCTTGAAGGGTGACATCCCTCAGATTCGAGCAGCAACTTGCAACAGTTTGCTCTAAACTACATTTTGTGAGTTAATGCCACAGGTGGAGTTCCAAGCACACGGTAGCGGGCTCCGGGTCATGCACAGGCACACATCTGGGAAGAGGGAGAGGTCTCTCTGACATTTGCAGGCAAGAGTTTCTTCTGTACTTTTCACAAACTTCCTCTAACCCCTGCCACACTCTGCCAACACATGCCTTTGGGATGAAGGTGAAGCGAGGTGGTGGAGTTGCTCTTTATGTGAGAGAGCAACTAGAATGTATTGAGTTTTGTACAGGGGCTGATGAGGGGCGAGTTGAAAGTCTGTGGGTAAGAATTAAAGGACAGGGTAGTATGGGTGACACAGTTGTGGGGGTCTACTACAGACCTCCTGATCAAGATGAGGAAGTTGATGAGGCTTTCTACAGGCAGCTGAAAGCAGCCTCACAACTGCAGTCCTTGGTCCTCATGGGAGATTTTAACTATCCCGATATCTGCTGGAAGACTTATACAGCCAGCCTTTCACAGTCTAGGAGGTTCCTCCAATGCATTGATGATAACTTCTTAATGCAAATGGTGGATGAGCCGACTAGAAGAGGAGCGCTGCTGGATCTTGTGCTCACCAACAAGGAGGGCCTTATTGAAGCAGTGGTGGTCAATGGCAACCTTGGCTGCAGCGACCATGAGATGGTGGAGTTCAGGATCCTGTGTGGGAGGAACAGAATTTCCAGCAGGACCAGAACCCTGGACTTCTACAGAGCAAACTTCGGCCTCCTCAACCAATTGTTAAGGGAAGTCCCATGGGACAGAGTGCTAGAAGGTAAAGGGGCTCAAGATAGCTGGACAATATTCAAGGACCACTTCTTGCAAGCACAGCATCAGTGTGTCCCAATGGGTAGAAAATCTAGTAAGGGAGCTAGGAGACCAGCGTGGTTAAAAAAGGAACTGCTGGGGAAACTCAAGTGGAAGAGGAAAATCTATAGATCATGGAAGGAGGGGCTGGTCACTTGGGAGGAATATAGGAATGTTGTCAGGGAATGTAGGGAGGCAACTAGGAAAGCTAAGGCCTCCTTGGAACTTAACCTTGCAAGTCGGGTTAAGGACAGTAGAAAGGGCTTTTTCAGATACATAGCCAACAAAGCTAATACCAGAGGCAATATAGGCCCACTGCTGAATGAGGTGGGTGCCCTGGTGACAGAGGATATGAAGAAGGCAGAGGTGCTGAATGCCTTCTTTGCCTCTGTCTTTACTCCTGCAGGCTTTTCCCATGAGCCCCAGATTCATATAACCCCAGAAGTAGTCAAGATAGGTGAGGACATAGTAGATGAGGATTGGGTTAGGGATCAGTTGCATAATCTGGACATCCATAAATCGATGGGTCCGGATGAAATGCATCCAAGGGTGCTGAGGGAGCTGGCGGAGGTCATTGCTAGTCCACTCTCCATCATCTTCGGTAAGTCATGGGTAACTGGAGAGGTGCCTGAGGACTGGAGGATAGCAAATGTCACTCCAGTCTACAAGAAGGGCAAGAAGGAGGACCCGGGTAACTATAGACCGGTCAGCCTCACCTCCATCCCTGGAAAGGTAATGGAACAACTTGTCCTTGGCACTATCTCTAGACATATCAAGGAGATGGGGGTCATCAAGAGCAGTCAACATGGTTTTACCAAGGGTAAGTCATGTTTGACTAACCTCATAGCCTTCTATGAGGAAATTACTAGGTGGATAGATGATGGTAGAGCGGTAGATGTGGTCTATCTTGATTTCAGTAAAGCATTTGACACCGTCTCCCACAGCATCCTTGTAGATAAGTTGATCAAGTATGGGTTTGATGATCAGGCAGTGAGGTGGATCAAGAACTGGTTGAAAGGAAGAAGTCAGAGAGTTGTAGTCAATGGGGTAGAATCTAGTTGGAGGCCTGTGACTAGTGGAGTCCCTCAGGGGTCGGTACTGGGACCGGTGTTGTTCAATATCTTCATCAACGACCTGGATGAGGGCACAGAATGTACCCTCAGCAAGTTTGCTGATGACACCAAGCTGGGAGGAGTGGCTGACACACCAGAAGGCTGTGCTGCCATTCAGAGAGACTTAGACAGGCTGGAGACTTGGGCGGGGAAAAACCTGATGAAGTTTAACAAGAGCAAGTGTAGAGTTTTGCATTTGGGGAAGAAAAACGCCATGCACCAGTACAGGTTGGGGGCTGACCTGCTGGAGAGCAGTGTAGGTGAAAGGGACCTGGGGGTCATGGTAGACAGGAGGATGACCATGAGCCAGCAGTGTGCCCTTGTGGCTAAGAAGGCCAATGGCATCCTGGGGTGTATTAGAAAGGGTGTGGTTAGTAGGTCAAGAGAGGTTCTCCTCCCCCTCTATTCTGCATTGGTGAGGCCACATCTGGAATATTGTGTCCAGTTCTGGGCCCCTCAGTTCAAGAAGGACAGGGAAGTGCTTGAAAGAGTCCAGCGCAGAGCCACAAGGATGATTAAGGGAGTGGAACATCTCCCTTATGAGGAAAGGCTGAGGGAGCTGGGTCTCTTTAGTTTGGAGAAAAGGAGACTGAGGGGGGACCTCATCAATGTTTACAAATATGTAAAGGGTGAGTGTCAAGACGATGGAGTTAAGCTTTTTTCAGTGAAGACCAGTGATAGGACAAGGGGTAATGGATACAAGTTGGAGCATAGGAGGTTTAAGATGAATATCAGGAAAAATTTTTTTACTGTAAGAGTGACAGAGCACTGGAACAGGCTGCCCAGAGAGGTTGTGGAGTCTCCTTCGCTGGAGACATTCAAAACCCGCCTGGATGCCTTCCTGTGTGATGTACTCTAGGTGACCCTGCTCTGGCAGGGGGGTTGGACTAGATGATCTTTCGAGGTCCCTTCCAACCCCTAGGATTCTATGATTCTATGATTCTATGATTCTATGAATAAAAGGCTCACCTAAGAACATGTATCTGTCACTAACAGGAAATGTGCTACTACCTGGTGACGCATTCAAATAACATTTTCAGCAAGGATGCAAGTTCCACCTAATTGATGACTATAATTCTGCAAACATATTCCCCTCCACTATTCAGTTTCAGTCCCCTTTAGGGCTCTGACCCCCTCTGAATAAATGCCTGGTGATTCACAGTATCACAAAAAAAAGAAATCACAAGGTTACTAAAACAATGAAGAATAAAGTGAGCTGCTATGATGTCTCATAGTACTACAACAAATAGAGAACAAAGAGGCATAAGATCACCAAAAATGAAATCTATGTGGAAATTAATGAGAGAAACCAAGATATCCATCTGACCTCTGTTGCAGTCAATATTTTCCAGTCTCTTCCTGAACTCCATTAATCTTATTATTTGCATAGTAAAGAAAAAGAACTTGAATATCAGTGTGGCATTATGCAAAACTTCGACCCTGATCCCAAGAGCTGAGATCAAACAAGTGAACAGAACCACTTCTGTCCTGAGCTGCTTTAGATTACACACAGAGTGCCTGGAGTTTCCTACCACCTCTGCAGCTTCCAGTCAGTGAATAAGCAACACCCAATTCAGGTGGCATTTACACTTACTAAACTCCAGCTTGGTCCTGTAGACTGCTTGTGCAAAGGGAAAAATATTCTATCAGACACTTTTGTCCTTTGGTTGAGCTTCTTCCATTGGCTTCTTTTTTTAATTTATTTTTTTTATAACTTTGTTGGACAGGAGAGTTATTTTCAGGCACTTGAGCAAAAAGCAAGCAAGTAGATGTGTTTGCACTGATCCACTTCACACTCTAACTTTTGCCTGGTTACAAAAGTGCATTTTAAAAAACTATTTTGGGTTTGTTTTCCAAGCTTCAGATAAAGAAAGGAAACTTGGCTTAGGCAAGTCATTCTGTTCCCACCCAGCTAATTCTGCAGGTGCTATTGATCTCCTGCAAGACTATGAAAGAAACATTACTACACAGCTTGTGACTTTCCTCCCTTTTCCCATGTCCCTGGTGAAATGAGGCTTCATCTCAGCTCTGACATTCAATAGTGCCTCTTGGTGCATATTTCTGTATACCTTACTCACATGCAACTGGCCTCACACCCAAGCTGTGCAGAGTCTTTACAAGACTTATAGTGACCATTTAAACTTCACCCAGTCCCAGAGTAGCTACTGCAGAGTGGGTGACACTGAAGCATGTGAATAGATTGGCTTTCTAATACATTTATCTCCAACAACGTCCCACAGCAGGGGAGCTGGAAATAGATGATCTTCAAGGTCTTTTCCAACCCAACCCATTCTAGGATTCTGTGCACACCCCTTAAGATTTGGGTCACTTTTTCCTTTTAGAAATATTCTTCATTTGAAGAAAGGACCAAAACATGGTAACAAGATGCATTTATTTAAGCCTTTGTTGCATAGAGCTCTCCTTAAAATCTCACTGTCAAAACATAAGCTTGTTTCTAACAGAAGTACCAGAATAGTTGAAACTTAGAATATTTGAGGTCTAGCAACAAAAATACCTTATTACCTTGAGGCTGTAACTTAGTAACAGCAATTTCCTTGTTGCTCAATGGCAGATGAAATATTTCAAAATAATTACCTATAATTACTTGGGAACATTGTTATTTTATAAGACTTTAGACCCTTGAATATTTCACTGAAGTCAGCAGGTGCATCAGCCAACAGCTGTTTAAGTGGTTAAATGCTCATTTAACTCACCAAAAAAGGAAACAAAAACTGACAATTGGTTGTAAATCACACCAACCAGATGCTACTGTGTAGTGAAGAACAGTAAATTTAACTGAGAACAATAAAAAGCTGAGAGCTTTTCTGCAGGAGCTGAAGAAAAATCTAATGAACACTGTATTTCTGTCTCTCTGATGTTTCACTCTGACCACTACCTGGTGGGGTCATTTAAGTTTATTTGAAAATCCTGGTTCCTGAGAGTGCAGTGAAAAGTCCCCCTCTTGCTGAAGATCAGGGCAGTCTAAGGCAGTTTATCTCCCCTGGGTTACCTAAAAGACACACCCTTTATTATTTCAGACTTGGTGGCAAACCAAGACCTCCCAAGCTGGGTTCTCTCATCTCTGTAAGTTCTTCAGAGCTCCTTCCTTCCAGTCCAGGGGGCTGGCAAGGACTGGAAAGTCTGGGAAAAGGATGCCAAGTCTGTTGTTAGAAATGTGTCAAAACTGCCAATGATGTGACCGAACAGGAGTACTGAGAGTTTAGTGATGCAAAACAATTCATTTTTTATTCTTTTCCCGTGCTCCAGAACTGCTTCTGCAAGCTGTAGGTGTTGAAGCTTCAACTAGCAGATTGAGTCTTTCTAGTTTTGCAAGCTCTGACTGATGTCTACTGACCTATCCACTTGACAATTATGCTGGAGCTGATAGGAATCTCAGAGATACATAAAATCTCTTCCTTCTTCTCATACACTCAGATACAATAGCTGCTGAATGTATGAAGGACTGACCTCTTAGGGTAATGGGTTTTCCAAACTAGAGCTGAGCAAATCTATGAGAAGATCTGGGCAGACAATATTTTTATGAGGAAGGTTGGTAGGTTGGTAACTGCCATTAAAGCTTTCTTTGGCCTGAGATAGGTTTTCTGGTCCAAACTCAGGGAAAAAAAAACCACTCTAAAATAGCCTCATTAGAATAATGTTCCTCTCTGAACATATCTATAGATCTAAATTCTATTTCAACCCAGCTTGGATTTTTTTTGGAAAAAAAACCCCACAACCATGAAGATCACAGAAGTTATCTACCTCCCATTTTAGAATTTTGGCCTCTTGTTCTTCACATCATGAAGGTGGCTCTGCAAGAAGCTTTACCCAACAGACATCCTCAAGCATTGATGATTTATCCAATATCAAAAGAAAAGTAAGAAATCCTCTGGCCTGTGCATTGAAGTCAGTATCCCAGAGGACTGGAAGGCTCTGACTTCCCACCTCTTTCTTCAGCTGGGAGGAATGGGAGCTATTTTCATGCATGGAGTCATGCCTAAGTGACTAAAAAATGTTATATTTGGAAAGTTGCTCTGACTGGTGTAGTTGGCAGCACAGTGGTATTTTTCCATAGGTAAACATGACTCTTAACCAATTGCTAATAAATTTGTTGTGGTAAAACTGTTTATCTTCAACGAAAGTTCTAGAGGTATTTCTGCTTCTTAAGATTCCCCAAAATAACATTTTTTTTTCCAGAATTTCAATTGTACATATACAAACACTTCTCTTCTCTCTGCCTTGGCATTCCCTGTAATGTTATATAGTTCCCACCTCTTCCCATGTGGCTCCCTTAATGAAATACATTTTGCATGTTACGAAGGAAGAGAAATGCTTTGGGAATTGTGGTTGTTGGAGAAGTGTCAGTCTCTGCCATACCACACTGTTTGCTGACACAGCACTGGGCAGTGACATCACTGATCTCATCCCTCCCTCCATCATTTATTAGCTTGGCTTTTTCTCTTTAAAACACACTTTGTTGCAGTAAAAAATGAAAACAGAGCTTGCCTCCATAACGATATTTTAAAAGCCCTCACATTGTGAAGCATCACTCAGCTGAAATTCTGCTAAGATATCCAAAACGACTACTTTTCCTCACGTTAATCTTTCAAAAGGGTGTTCAGCATCTATCAAAATTCCTTCTATAAACAGGATTCACTTTTTTATTATTATTTTTTTAATTATTTTTTTTACCATTTCAGGTAATGATACTTGACTGGCTCCATAACGTGCAGGGAAGTCTGGTGAATGTTACGGTTGTTTGGCAGAGAGGAAGTGACTGCATCATTAACACTGTCCAGAAGTGAGTGGTGATAAACCCTGGCAAGGCAACAAAAAAAGAACAGCCAGGCAGAGCGACACCAGAACTTGTGGAGTACATTCTGCAGTTGAAGACAGAAACCCACATGAACTCCAAACATAACCAGGTCAAATAAACTTTACCCCTTGCAAGCTATAAACAGAATAAGTTCAAGAGTGGATGTATTTGGTATGGGAGGGAAGGGAGATGTTTTCTCCACTACTTCTTTTAATAAGAAGTCCATTTCATAGAACCATTAAGGTTGGAAGGGACCTTAAAGATCATCTAGTTCCACAAGCAGGAAAAAATATGGAACCCTTCACAAATGTGTGTCATCTTCACTCTGTTTCACGATATCATTATAACTGTAATCAGGACAGAGAAGTCCGGTTGTAGCTACCATCTTGAATTAATCTTTCAAGAATTTCCTGCAATTATCTTAGCTTAAATCAGGCTGAGTGGCAGCTTGCTCTGCCAACAAAGCACTATCATAGTTACAGTTTGGAAAGCAGCAAAAATGCCCCGGATATTTCCTCAGATTCCAATGGGCTGGTTGTGTTTTAACTTTAAGCTCCATAAGCTACATGACTTTCTACATGGTGTTCATGCTGCTTATGCTGAATTATTGCTGTCACTCCCCTTTTAGCATGAAATATGAGCCAGCTAATGGATTTACCTTATTTCCATTCAAGATAGAAACTCATGAAGGACTGAATGAAAAAATTCTACCTATAAGCAATGAAGTATCAAGTAAAACATTTGTATCAAAGAGCGTGTCCATAAATTAAGCTATTTTTGAGCTTTCAATAAGGAAGTATTAAGTTCCAACAGATACTGACCTGCCTTATGCATGAATTCCATCCATTCTAATCTATCCATCTATTCTATTCTGGGGCAATAAGCTCGCATCTCATCACATCTAAAATAAACTTTTGCTAATGAGTTCAAGGGAATCAGAATATTTGCTTTGGCATCCTGGGTATTTATATTTCACAGACAGCCCATTCTGACATAATCATCAGCAGGAGAACACATTAACCTTTCCTCAGTGTTCCTAACTCAGCAAGTTTGATAGCCTAGCACAAAGTCAGGTAGTCCAGATAATTATTTAGGAAAACAAGAATCAAAGTCTTGAGAGAATAATATGAGATTCTAACCTATGCAGAGAAAGGTTAAATACAGATAATATTTGAACTAGAAATGCACTGGCCCAGGTTGAATTCTTTCTTCTATCTCAATAGTTATCATATTTGTTTTTCCAAGTAATGGCTGATTAAGTTCTCGTGCCAGCACATTAAAACATAAAATCAGAAGGGGAAAGACTAACTTAATTGATGGCAAATATATGACTCAGACACTGATGGTATCAATAATGCAGAAAAGTTTATATGTCAGCTTACAGTATATGCCTACCTCATATTTTGGAAGCTCAAACACAGCTTTCTAGCAGCTGCTGATGACTGGGAGAATGACTTAAGTGAAAAGCATTAATCTCTTAGAGTTAAATTATCAGAAACATCTGACATAGGCAGCTCAGCTCCTCAGAAGCATCCAGCTCCCAATGAATTGGATTCTTAGGTCTCCAGGTATGGCTCATTAACTGATTAATTAAGAGTACCAAAACTTACTAACAGTGCTAGTTAAGAAACTACTAGCTTTTTGTTTGGAAAGATAGGGTATTTGAGGGTTTGATTGCTTTTGGAACTAGATTGTGGCACAATTGAGTTTTTTGAGTTACTGGGGAATAAAACCAAAAACAAACAGTCCACGATGATGCCTTTCTAATTTATCAAAGTGTAAGAAAATAGTTTGTGGTCAAAAGCAAAGATACAGTTCACCTCAGAAACATGAACTTTGGTTTCCAGTGGAATTTAATGTTTTTCAGTTTGGACACACATAATATTAATACTGGTTAAAGTACAAGTGTGCAAAGTTTAGTAATGGCTGAAATTAGTATTTCCAAAGCAACTGAGGCTCTAGTACTCTCAAGTGCCCCCAGTCAGCATGATATAGTCCAAGCATTATAATGAAACACACAGGGACACTCAAATGTGGCTTCATCTTTCTTGCCAGGGCCTGTGATGTGCCAACTGTCCCTCATGTGTCAAAGGCAGCTGGCAGATCTCCACATCTCTCATTCCATCACAAAGAGTACTTCACCAACCCACTTACTAAGAGCTCTGTGCTATAACAGAGCCCTGAAAACAGCTTGCCTGATGTTGAGGAAAGCTCAGTCAGCTTTACCAGAATTGCTTGATACAGCTTGAGCCTTTGCCATAAAATGTAGACTCATCATGAGTTTATAATAGCAGTGTTTATCAACCTGAATATCTTTTTTTTCTTAAAGGAGCATGTGACAGTTTGGTTTTTCCAGGTCTGCTGCTCTCACTGATCAGCTCCCAAAGAAGCTCAATGTCTTGTTGCTGTCCTGTTACCCAGGAGAATTGTGAGCTCGGAGGCTGCTGCCAGCCCCTCTGGCTGTACCCTCAGGATGTACACCTAGACTGCAGTAGATGGATATTTGTGGTGGGAGCACGTATTCCAGACAAATTTTAGCTAACTAATTTCACTGCTAACCACTGCAGCACAGGACTCACCAAGGACATGCTCCAGCCTCACAGGAAACCAAACAACTATTTGAGCTTCAGCTGGTTCCATGCTCTAATTTGACTCTAAGCCTAGAAGCAACCTTACCAGCTTGTTCAAAGCTGTCTAACTCAAATATGCCCAACAGTCAGCAAAAATTCTCTTCCTGATACTGGCTGTCTTCCAGAAAAAAAATCTGAGAGTTCAGTCCATAACTTAGCACAGAGGTCCATTGCCTAAACATAAGAACCTTGTGCTATTTAGGATGTTCCAGAACATCTGAGATGCCTTCAAAGGAATTGTAAATAAGGCATAAGACTTGGAGAGAAGGCTTTTTAGGGTATTCTGCCTGTGAGCTGTTAAAGTATCTCAAAGGACAGAATAAATCTATGTTAAAGAACTGAATCTCCACTCAATCTGACAATACCAACATGGAAACATTTCCTAAATTTTTTTGTTTCTTTAACAGCTAGTGGCTAGATAACCTTTATAAACATCAAGGACAGTACCTTTGGATCTAATATCACACCTTTGATAGCTCCTGATGAAGTATTTCTCTTTTGTGGCAACTCCTTTCTCATTCTGTCTTGCTTCAACTTTTCAAAGACTTCAAAGAAATATCTGTCACACATGGAAATACTATATATGTGTGTAGCTTTGAAATCTCTTCTTTGTCCTCATCCAGGGTTTGTCTCAAATTGAAAAAGTATTTCACACTCAAATCTCTATTGTAGCTTTAAATAGATATATCAAGTATATAAAGCATCAAGACAGCTCCCTTAGAGCATCAAAAGAAATTATTCCACAAAGAAGCCAGCATTAATCTAAACTGAGATAGGGTCTTCAGCTATTCCTTCTTGTGTGTGAATTTGTCTTGGGGATTTTTTTTACTGCTGGTTTTCATTGGGGGGTTTCTGCAGCTATTTTCAGCAGTTGATTGTCAAAACTTTCTGGAAAGCATTGCTGATATAAGCAATCTACTGATCTAATCTTGCAGGAACCCTGCGTTTAATTAAACTTACAGGGAGTCTTCACATTAAGGAGTTGGTTTAGCCCCTGAAACCAACATATAAAGCCAAACTCTTGGTGCGTTGGAAATGCTTTTTTGGGGAAAACGAGATGATTCAAAATGCCACATTTCAAAGAGTTGCCACACAAGTAAATAAAAAGCTTACCTCCTCTGGCAAATGCCATAAAATGGATTTAAAAGATGAACAAACCCCCAGTGTTTATTCAGTCTAATGGATAAAAAGGACAAACTTGCTGCATTATCACAAGGGTCAATTGTACAAGAAGCTGAAGCAGGCCATTTCTGATGGCCAGTGAAAAGCAACATTTGTGCCCATAAAAAAAAGTAAAAATCCCTCATGTTGTATTTCATAAGGAAAAGCCAACAGAAGGCCCCCGCCAAGCTTTTTTATCACTGAACTATCTTGATTTATACTTTGTTTGAAGTTCTCCAAATGAAACTTTCAGTCTCTCCCTTGCTAAAAATAAGCTTGCTGTAGCTGGTTGGGAGGCAGCTGATGCAGGCAAAGTTGGAGCACTCAGCCCTAAGGAGGAGAGCAATCAAGGCATTACTCTTTTGTTCTGCAGCAAACAAGCACAACTTCTCTATGTTTAAGATTCAAGTCTTCAAATTCTTGGTAATAAGTAGTCCAGCTGAAGCTGCTATATGAAATGGATTTGTAGAACCTGCTTGTTTTCTGAGAAAACTCTATTATTAATGGAAAAATGCACACTCAGGTCTTGTATTTCTAATCACCTACAAGCAGTTGAAGCTCTGAGAGATGCTGTGCATCCCTGATAATAAAAGATGACATATAAGCAGATTTTCTTCACTCTAAGTTGTGAGAAAGCTCAGTAAAGCATGGCTTCCTTGCATCACTGGCTTGGGTTGTTACTTCATCATCATTCACAGACTCCTCTTGCTTGTGGGGAAGGACAATATTTACCAGTTAAACCAGCTAATCTGCTCGTTATTAACTCATGTTTTCACTGGTAATTTGTTAGCAGGATGGCTGCAGGCTACATTATTTGACTACTGCTAGTCAGCCAATGCCTTCTTTCTCACCCACTCTAGTCCCAAAGGAAAGGAGAGATCCATCATGACTCATGAAGCACAAATAGGGGCTGTCATATCCATACGTGAGGAATACAACATAAGGCATGAAGTCTGACTCCAGCCTCAACAGGAGGGAATATTCAATATCCCTTTTCCCCACCCTTCCTTTTTCTGCAGAAACTAGGAAAAATCCTGTCAGGAATGATTTGCAGGAGCTGTCTGCTCTGGGACCTCTCCAGGTTTCCACTTACCCCATTAAGATTCTAAGAATTTTCACACCAGAAATTCTGTTACTTCCATAGGTAGGTGCAGCATTGCTAATACAAACATGATTTGTGTACTTGGTACTGAGCTCTGACTAGGCCAACACACTCTTGGACCTGAATGCTAGCTCCTGAGCTACCCCTAACCTCTGCACAAAAAGGCAGTTGAGATGAGAAATTAAAGGCCTGCGGGACAGAGGAATCAGATTCCTTCAGTCCAAAAGGAAAGGAAGTGGCTGAGAGGACTCCCTGTAAGAGAAGAGCCTGAGTGCATCCTTCCCTCCTCATCCCTCCTTTCTTGTAGCAGAATGATCACACTTCAGCAGCTGCATGGACTTGACTCTGCAAGGCAGACACAGGCAGTCTGGTCTACATCAAAACCAAATCATCTTTGTGTCTCACAGCTAAAGCTATCCTTTACCTCCCAAATACCAGCTCCTTTCTGATTTCTTTTCCTATCATTTTACTTTTTTCTTTTGTTAACTTAAGTCTTAGCAGAAACATGAAAATAGGGGAAACAAGTTCTGTATCTTGAAGACACTGGTCATGAATGTCTTTGGATTTACACTAGCTTCAGAGTAGTGTTATACTGAGGTCAGTCCTGGGGGGCTGCATGATTGCCAGCTCTAATATACAATAGGTATCTTCTTTGCAGTCAGATACATATTTTGCACCCACTCATGTATTAAAGGAGATTTTCCTTTTTATCCCGTTAAACAGGTTAGTTTATAATTTTCTGTGCTTTAACCAATTATCTTAGGACAGTAGTTTTTAAATCCAAAAGCAAGTTGGAAGATAAAAGGAAAGGAGTTGGAAGATAAAAGTGGAAAAGTCGCGACGTGTTGGATTTCCCCATTCCTTGTTGTCCTCACCATTTCTGCACACAGCTTCATAATCTTTGAAAGAGCCCCAAGGGGCTATTTCACTCAATTTCATGCAGAAGATGATAAGGAAAGAAGATAGAGACATCAGAATTAAAGGCTGAATGTTTAAGCGATTCTGCTCAGCACTTGGGCTTATTTTAAGCCTTTGTGTAGACACTGTTACACCTAAAAGAAAAAGAAATATATTAAAAAACTGCTGAAAGTTTTTTAAGCCTCTGAACTGGGATAAATGACACTTATGCTCCATTGCAAAGTGCTTCAGAAAAGGTGGAAGCTGCCTTGCTTTGAATGTATTCTAAATTAAAACACATAAGGAAACTATCACGCTTGCATCTGCAGAACAAAGTACATGTTGTAGAGTATATTCCTCAATAACTCAAACTTTAAAAGGTATGGCATTTCAAGCTTTAAAATAACAAAGCTACACTCTTGCAGAGGTTATACCACATGGGGGTGTTCATTTCCCTTTGTCTTAGTTGCATAAACTCAAAATCAACCCTATACAGTAAATGATGTCTGCCCTATTGTCTTACATAAACACTCTTTTGTTTTTCTTCAGTGAAAAGCTGTGTTTAAAGAAAGCTCTTGTACAGAGTCCAATAAAGAAACTAGTGTAAGAAAACTGGATTCATAAAATGAATTAGAACAGCTCTACTGTTACATCGACTGGTGCTGGAAAGGCAGTAAAGTCAGATAATATTTTATTTGGAGCTGAAATGAACTGTTGTGAACTCTGACAAACCAGCACTTCAAAGCATTCTGAACATACTGCCACTCGCATAAGGAAATTTAACGTGACCAAGAGCCTGACTCTGACCCAATTTGCACCGTTTTTTACTCTGCTGACTTCAGCTGGATGGGAGAGCAGGATTAAGTCCTTCACGGCTGTCTCTTATCTGTGATTTACAGAAACATGAGAGGAGGGGGAAAAAAAAAAAGGAAAAAAGGGAATTATACTCACTACACCTATTCTACTTCCAACCAAAAGCAGCTCAGAAAAGCCTGTGACAAAATTTTGCACAACATTTGGGCACCTTCATGGGTGGCCCGGGCAGGAATCAAGAGAACTGTTGAACAATAAAATGTCAGATTTAGTCATGTTGCTGAGTCTTTAGAATTTCATATTTTCTGGGATTGGGGTAGACCCCACATCTTTACATTATTTTTACTGAACCTTAGAAATCCACCCTTGTGCCTAAATTAAAATATAAGCCACAATAAAAGTATTTTAAAACTCTAAGATACCTGTTTTTACGACCTCAAGCCCTTTATGGATTTCATGGAGACTAACGTGTAGCAACTTGACATGATTAGGAGGATAATTTATTAATGATTTGTGCATTTCAGTTCTCCTGAGACAACATCAAGACTTATCTGTGCCATGCATTTCACAGACGTAAAGAATGGGATTTTTTTGTCCTCATAAATCAACAGAATAATGCAATTGCTGAATGCACATAAAAGCCAGAACACAAGAGGATTGTTAGAGAGCAGGATATAAGTTGTATTGCAAGCTATCCCTAAACGTTCCCTTTTTGGATCTTTACAGGTTTTTGTGCATAAATGTCCTCAGCCCTGGAAAACAGTTGAAAACTTGTTAAATTCCTCGATCCCACACAAGGGAGTGAGTAGTAAATATAGCATATAAACCAAAAAGAATTCAAAGGGCTTTGAATCTTTAGATCTGATGTGCAATTCAGCTGACACATGGCACGTGAAACTCAATGTAAAGTCATGCAAATCGGTTGCAGAAATGCAGTCCAGAAGTAAAAAGTGAAAGGGGGGGGGGGAAACACAGAGGTTTAATAACACTGGACACCCAATAAAACAATCATGGAAACTGGCCTGCTGCCAGCACAGTATGAATATACATGTCCATGGAGCTGATAGAGCAAAAATCCCACCAACACCCCACAGGGGAGCAGTTTTAATCTTAGCCACAGCTATGATGTCATCAAAAGCTATTATTTCATTCCCATTTTTTCCCAAAAAAAAAGTGAGCACAGCCAAGACAAATTGCACAATGAGGCTGCTTTCCCTGCACTGATGTGTGCCAGTTTCATGGTGGCTGGAACACAGATTGAGATGAAAACAGGAGGCAAGTTTTAGGAATTTAGCAGCACTGTGGACTTTTCAACAGTACCACCTAGCATAGTTTCAGGGTGACCTATCAGGGCTAGAGGGACCATCTTTATGGTGTGTTATCACATATCATGCCTGTACAGAGGACCACCACAAAGCCTATGTAGCATTTCTGTAAGCTGATGTATTTGCTCTAGCCAGTGTTACCTCTTCAGCCCACACACTGTCAGGATTAGGGAAACCGGTGAAATTTTGTCTCCATCAATTTATTATTTGTAGAGTTATTAATGCATTTAAAATACCTTTTTTTTTTAAATGTCCCTTGAGATTTGTTCATTTTAAAATCACTTCAGACTCTTCAAATTCCAGACCATGTGTCTCTGATGGGATTTCATGAAATACTACTGTCCCTCTACCACTATTTAAAAGTTTCTTTGACAAAGCACTTTTTCATTTCTCATTGCCCCACTAACTCTAAGCATCCAGAAATACAGGCTGCAATGCCAAAACCAGCAAAGAATCTTACCTTTCTACAGGCAGGACAAGATAAGTGCTTAACCCTGCCCCTTTGTAATTAGAGCTTTGCAATATGACATTACCTTAATAGTTTAAAAGTTCCTTTCACTGAGCACTGTAATGTGCTTTTTGCAAGTCTCTTGATGAGTCCCAGGTTAGCTGAACTGCTCAAATATAGCTTTATCCTAATCCTACCAGCTAAGCATTAATGCTAGCAACCTCCCACATGTTAATCCTGCCCCACTTGACACTGACCCACACTTGGTCTCCAATGAGGTGTGTGTTAGCATAAAACCATGCAACCAACATATTAATCAGGAATGCAACAAGGAAGGGAAAGATCTATAGCAGAGCAGTGGTGAGTGTTTCAGCAAAGAGAAACTGTTCTCTCCAAACTTAGGGTTGGCACATACAGGTTTAAATACGTCTTAAAAAAATTGACATAAATACATTCATAAATGCATTGAATTGTTACAAATCTTACAACTAAGCCATTAGAAGGTGTCTTGAGCATGATTTAAAACAAGGAAATCCAGTCTGAGGTCAGACTGAAACTATTAAAATTAAATACAGACTTAGAAAATGGAAAGACTTTTATGTGTGATAGACTCCTATCCTCTATAATTCCCTGCAGATTGGCAAAATGATTCCTTCAGATCTGCTGCTGACAGCTTAATATTCCCAATGATAATGTTGTCAGGTGATAACACAGAGCCAGCCTATACGCTTTGATCTGAATGGAAAGTTTGCATTGACTCCAAAATTTGGAGAGTGATTCTGTTTGCAAAAAACCCCCAACTAAACAACCCCTCTCTACTAAACCAAAACAATGAAAAGAGCATTTGATTGTGGCCAAGATAGGAGAGCATCAGCTTTGAAAAGGTCCAAGTTGCCTTCCCTGAACAAATCCTGATCAGTGACCAAAATTTTCTCTCCACAATATTACTGAGGGAGCCAAAGGCACACAAGAATGATCCTAAAGAACCTTGTACTCAGCTTTTAAATTGAGTGCTATTGTTAAATATATTGTCTCAAATTTCAGGAACATGAATATATAACCTGTACAAACTCTTGGTTTTAAACGTCTCTCCACATCTTTCCTTAGCTAACCACAAGACCAACAAAATTCCTTTAGCTTTCTACATCCATACAGCTAAATATGCTTTCAATTATTTTCCTGGCATGGTTAAAGAAGAATTTTGATAGTGCAAGGCTTTTATATCAGGATAGTAAAACTAGCTTTTTATCTTGATACTCTTCTGGTCCCAGTGTCTGATACAGTCATTGCAATATGGAAAGGCTCATCCCTGGGGGTCCTTAACAAGAGGGTAGGAGCTGAGCAGCATTCCCCACCATACAAAGAGATTAAGGACAGTTGTTCCCTGTCCAGAGGCAAACAGTGCACAAGGAGGCAGAGAAAAGTAAGGTGATGCAGGGACATGATTTTTCTCCTCAGCTACATGTATCAACCTTTGGGAACAGTAAGGGTGCAGGTGTGGGGAAACCTGCAGCACAGTTGATAAGAAAGACACTTTCTCCATCTTCCAGGAAGCTCTACATTTCAGTAGGAAAGGCCAAATAGGAATGGCCAAGCTTTGCACTGAATTCAAGACTGGTCTGTTTCCATGTTCAGAAGTTCTCTTGCCATAAAGTCCCAAAGTCTTTCAGGCCAGTGAAGCTCATTTAAAAACAGTATCCAGAAGCATTGGCTAACAGAAAAGTAAGCTGCAAAGATGGAGTGTTTGTCTCCTTCTACCAGTCAAGAGTTGATGTAGTTTGTGCTGCAGGCTGCTATCAAACATGTTTAATAGACACCGATGCACCCGCCTGGGGAGACAAGGTGGTTTTAAAATCCTGGTTGCTTTTGGCTTTCCAATATCCTGTGTATGTGTGAAGTTTGTTGTCACGTTTGTTGCAAGCCTGCTAGGCAGCAATTTACTCAGGTACCTCTGACTTCTCGTTGTGTAAGATACAGCAAATAACGCTTCCCTAATCATCTCCTCTGCACCACATGTCAATCTACAGACAGACTTCTGTCACAGCCCACTCATGCTCCATATGAATTCATGCCATAAACTCCTCTGTCATACCCCCCCCCTTTCCCACATCATGTTTTATTTCCAGTGTAAGGTGCTTTCTGACAGCTCACTCAGAAAATTGTAACCTGCTCACTATAACACGCCTAAATATCACATGTTGAAACTGAGGGGTTTGCAATGCAGCACTGAGGGCTAAAAAACACCAACACAAACTGGAAATCAGATTTGAAAAGTAACCCAGCTGTTGTGGAGATTGCTATGCATTAGAACCCAAGGATTAATTTGAAAATTGCTTACAGGTATTATGTTTACTAAAATTCCTTTCCTGCTTTGACTGAATTGCAGAGTTATTATCACTTCCCACACCTAACAGATAAGCTGTAGCATTTGTAACTTGAGTATTACTCATATCATAAGGGTTTCATTAAAAGCTTCCATATGATACTCCAGTGCTTATAGGTGCACACATGTGCCCCATTGGTCTGTGTGTGCATCATCAAATTACTTGCCTTTTAATTCAAAAATTAAGGTTGGCTTTGGGCTTAATACCAGCATTCTGGAGCTATCACTGCAAAAGGGAAAAGGAACAGCGTGAGTAACTAGATCTCCTGAATTTCAAAGTACTACTGTCAGTGACTGTTCAATGCACTTAGTGGAATAGTCAGTTAATTAAGGGGAGGGGGAAGGCAAGAGATCCTTTTAAATAGAGTACATCACCTAAGCAAAATAAACTATATCTTAATAAAGGAACTTGAACTTTAGCAAGGAGAAAGACAACTGCAGCCGTTTCAGTGATCAGGATGTGCTTTTGGCAGGGGAACAGAAGTGACAGATCTTGGATCCATTTCTCATGAGGCTGTTGGATTCGATTTGAACCCTAGCACACAGTTGTTTTTTTGTATTGGAAATTTGGGAACTGAAAAAAACTAAATAATGGTGTAATTTTTGCAGAGAATAGGGTGACACCAGGACCTTCTCCTCATTGACCTCAAGAGATTAATCTCCAGGGTAGTATCAGAATTGAACTACCATAACTTTAAAACATGATATATAGGAAAAGAGGATAAAGTTTCTGACTTGGATGTACCTTCTTGGGCAGCAAGATTCTCTCAGAGTGCAGAACACAAACAAGAACAGAAACAGAGCAAGCTGTCAACAAGTCTGTGTGGAGCCCGTATTTGCAAGAGGTGTTCAGTCCCCCTCAGACTGCCAGTGAAACTGCTGCTTATCTCTAGGTATTCAGCCTAGAATTATATGTGCTTTTATTTCTCTTGTCACCTATAAAAGGGTTTTAAGTTTTGGAAACTACTATATTTTGTCCAGTTTGACCTGACAATGGCCTAAAGGTGGTTGACTACATATTATCATCAGCCTGTTAGGCAGTACTGCATGAAAAACTACAAAGATAGAGCTATCAAGTCCACATGAACTTGGCTAAAACATGTTTCTTTCACGTAGAGATGAATAAAGGCCTGTGGAGTAAGGGTAGGTCATGTATCACCAGAAACAACACATGAAAGTTGTCCCTTGCACAGTTCTCCCCTTTGGCAGTCCATTTTTTATCATAAATGCACCTTATGTCACTACCTGTGTCACTACCACTAGCCTGTTTGTGTTAATAAAAAACAGACTGAAAAATACTTCTTTCATATTCGTGACAAAAACATCCACTGATTTCAGAGTTGTCCAAGGCTACTAAAACAGTGTTTGGTTTAAGTATTTACATACATACATGCTCTGTTGCTCCAGGTTTTCTAGAAACTTTTAAAAGGGATTTTTCCACATGGTCTTCCCTCAAGTCTGCTGGTGTAAAATAAGTTATTCCAAACTCACCAAATAAGACTATAACTACATGTTTTGAACACTAGGAAATGTCATTCTCTGTTATTGAGTGCTGGAAGTGCAGTAAAACAGAAATCAAACAATAAAACACTTTGGGCAGAGAGGAGAAAAAGTCTTCCTGTCTTACTACCCCCCACATACATACCTTTACTACCTTGTTTTATCTTATGAATGCTATATTGCTTAGAAAAGAGAGAAGGTTTGCATTTCCATTTGTGCAGGTATATAAACACCTATATTAAATACCTATATTTAATCTTGCTTATTAATTTGTTTATTCTTCTCTAGCTCTAGCATTCATATTAGCATCACTGGTGGAGCCCATGAGTGGCTATTGTTACTTGATATGCTTTAAAACTGCAATATCTGCAATCCTACCTTTAAAAATACATACACACAAGCTGTGTGTGTAGACCCACATCTCATGCACATAATTATGCACTCTCATAGATTAAATATGAAAACATACTTGTGAAGCTCTGTCCAGTTTCAAACAAGCTGGACTATTTCCTAGTTCACCTAGGTGAGAATAAGAAACATAGGGAGGAAGATTATTATTCCCAAACCAATTCTGCAGTCTCTTCTACAATGTAAATTTGACAGCTTCTCCTGTCACTCTAATTTTGCTTTACATTTTCAAAGCTATAGTTTGCCTTCTTTCCCTCAAAACTTATTCACAGGGTTTTGGAAATGTTTTTGTTCCTGGCAGGGCTGCCAATAACTGGTGGCCACTTCTGTATGGGCAGAAGTTCCCTGCAGAGAACTGGTCAATGTTTCTCTTTTCCCAGAATATTTTGTACCCTTACTGTTCCTCTCAGTGTGGGGTTCCTGGCCAGAGGAGAGTTTTGTCCTGTGTGTCAGAGGCTTGAGCCCTCCTGTCTTCCTGCTTATAATCATCAGATTACTGTTCACAATCATAATGTCAACATTCTGAATTTACAAAACAAAAGGCACAGGCATTAAGTCCTTTAATTAATCCCTTAAAGGGATAATCTAGACACTGCTACCAGAGATACTGATTTTTACTGGGGAAGCAACAACTTCAATTAATTTCAAGTATATTGCAAAGGACCAAAAACTCAGTTGCAAAAAAAACCCCACAGTGCTCTTCAGTAGATGTATCAGGGCATTCAGAAGTATCAGCTGCTCAGAGCAACCTCAAAGCCACTTTATTGCCTCAGGTCATGCTGATCCATCCTGGTGTAGGGAGATTGACTGTACCTCACAAAATACATGGGGGGTGTCACAGATGTGACAAACACCCTCCCAACTACAGAAGAAGGCATGTCAGGGCCACAAAAATGATCAGAGAGCCGGAGCACCTTTCCTACAAAGACAGGCTGAGAAAGTTGGAGAACAGAAGGCTCTGGCAAGACCTTAGAGCACCTTCCAGTGCCTGAAGGAACTACAGGAAAGCTGGGGAGGGAGTCTTTTTACAAGGGCTTGTAGTAAGAGAAGGGGGAATGGATTAAAACTAGAAGAGGGGAGATTTAGGTGAGACATTAGGAGGAAATTCTTTGCTGTGAGGGTGGTGAGACACTGGCCCAGGTTGCCCAGGGAAGCTGTGGCTTCAACACCCCTGGAAGTGTTGAAGGGCAGGTTGGGTGGGGCTTGGAGCAACCTGGTCTGGTGGGAGGTGTCCCTGCCCATGCAGGGGTTTGGAACTAGATGGTTTTTAAGGTCCCTTCCAACCCACACCAGTCTGGGATTCTATGATCTTTTAAGAGTACTTAAGTCACTGTTGACTTTTCCAGTATTGGTGCCAGCATTTCTCATCTTGTTGGAAAAAACCTCACAATGAAGACCCTGGCAGTGCTAGAATGGAGGTTTCATGGTTGTAGAAATCCTAAAACTATTGTGTATTCTTCTGACATGTGTTCGGGAGTGTTAAAACACTGACTTCACCCACAAGTAGTTCAGCATTTTATAAAGTTCCACTTCCCTGCCCTCAAGAGCTTTCTATTTTAAATAGTAAAAACAAAAGAAGTAAAAAGAATGAAGCAGAACTGAAAACTATTTTTAAAAAGAACTCTAGTCCTTTGTTTCATCATTTTTGTCAGTGATTGTAAATAACTTCTTGTGACAGTAAATTAACTAGTATATTTGTGAAAGATTACTGGAAAAGTAGATATAATAATCTAATTTAGCACCTGCATTGTTTTACTTTTCAGTAGTTAAGCCTTTTTTCTGACTTTCAAGAAATATTAAAAATACCTATGAACTGCTTTATGGCCTCATACAGGAGCCAGGCCAATTTTCATTAACCCCAAGGGAGGTGGTCCAGACCCATAGTTTTACCCTGTAAAACAACTGGAATCACTTCTCAGAAAGATGGCAGCCTCCAGCTTTTGATTCAGGAAGACTAATTTCAGAATTAAATATAAGTACAAGCATGTTTAAAATCCTACCTTAATAAGGCTGGGGAGCTGCTCTTACCCTATAGCTGCAGTGCATTAATACACTGAAAAAGCTTTTATTCTTAGTCTGTCAGTAAATCTTAACACCAGCCCTGATCCTACTAATATTAAAAAAAACAGCTTGCTAATTTTAATGTATTGAAATACTAGAGGCCTGGTGTTTATTCATTAAAATGAATAGACTTAATGTCAGTATTATAAAAGGAATGTATTATAGCTACTGATATATGAGGAATAGCAGTCCTGCTAAGACAGCAATGTTGATGAGTTTGGAAAGAAGTTATCCCAAAGCTATGAAGACATCCCTAGGTCAGCAAGAGAAAACATAACACCTAACAAACATCAGTCCCTGAGAGCAGGAGGCAATTCAGGCATCTAAACTAGTACTGGGGAGAATTGAGAATGAATAAATATTCATTTTCTGCCGTGGAGCAGGGGACTCGGGGTGTTTTTTTTGTCTCCAGCTCAGAACAGTATGATCTGAAAGCATTTTTCCATTTTTTAAAAGTTACACCAAATGACAGTGAGACCCAGCTTTCAAGTCCACGTATAAATATCAGAGCTTGGTTTTGCAACTTGTAGTCCTTAAAACCTTATATTTTATTTTCAAAGAGCATCCCCCCTGCCAAGTTACATTCCCCCTCTTTAAATAAGCAGCTAGGCTAATAGCACGATGAACAACTTTCATTTCTTTCTGCTCAGTTTTTTCCATCTTTACCACAGCCTCCAGCAGGCCAGATGGCACCAATGCAATTGCTAGTAAGTCAATACATCTGGCTGCATTCCTGAAATGACAAATCTGATGGATAGAGCCCCAGCTCCTATACAAAGCCTCTTTTCAGAACGCTCTCCCTGGTACTTGTCCGCTTTAAGCAAAACCTAATGTGTGAAAACAAAATAAAATTGAGCTCTTTCAGCACCCCGTGCTAACGTCCCGTTTGCAGTGTTTTTAGGAAGGCTGCTCCCTCCCTGCCCTGCTCCTCTACCTCCATCCTGCACTGCCCAGCACTCTTTTTTCGGCACAAGACAGGGTCTGTTCGAAGTCCTGCCTCCGCCGGAGCTGCTAACAGTTCAAAGAGGGTGACAAAAAACACTTTGGGTTTTTCTCATTAAGGTTGTTTAGGAAATTCTCCTCAAAGAGAGAACAGTCTGAGAAAAGCAGAAATGAAACAATCACTTATTTCAACCTCAGGAGCCTTTCATCAGAGAAATTAAGAGTTAGAAAGACATGTCATGTCTCACCATCAGAGCAGCAACCTGCTGCGCTGACACTCATGCTGCCATCCCAGCCACAGAAGGGGAGAGGGACTCCACAGCCTTGCTGGCCCTGGAATATTTGCAAATCCACAAATATCTAGAGGTGGTTGGTCTGACCAACAGAAGGGTTTGTAGCAGGAAACCAGAGTTCACAGCACATGAAGTATTAACTCTTAGACAACAGCCTCTTTTATCTGGGAAACGCAGATAAAATGCAAAAGCACAACAAGGTGCCTCTCCAAAGAAGAACTGCTCTATCCCCAAAGCCATTCTATAAAATAAAGCACCACGTGAGGTGCCATGTTCCTGGTTTGTCTTGTGCTGTGGTTATTCATCACAGCCTCACAACAAAGAAGTTACCTCTGTATTAACCACAGGAACATCCAGGATAAATATCAAACAATTGACAGTTTGGATTCACAAAACCCAAGTTACTCCAAGAATTGGCTCAGTCCATGAAACTTCTACCCTACTACATCACCCTTTTACTCTTGGCCTCCTGAGTAAACCAACTGAAGTCACTGAGATGGCTCAAGAAATGACAAAGGTATAAAGAAATCAAAATATAAAAATTAAGAAATTCATAAAAACACTAATCACAGTACTCAGCAACCAGTGAGAAATGTTGTGTGGTCCAGCAGGTTAAGGCTGAAATTGTTCCATCACAAGTAAAATCATGTT
Source organism: Apus apus (assembly GCF_020740795.1). Lineage (NCBI taxonomy): Eukaryota > Metazoa > Chordata > Aves > Apodiformes > Apodidae > Apus > Apus apus. Next base: position 5,303,455 of record NC_067285.1, on the reverse strand, counting down.
TATGAGCCTCAGTAACCCCATCATGAGCACTCATGTTTGCATCCTGAGCTGAACACAGTCTCCATTCAGAAAGTTAAGAGTGCAACAGACTAAAAATTCTGATTTGGTACAGTCCTTGGGCACAGAAACAAAAATGACAACAGTGAAGCTTTTCCAACATTTCTGCTATGCATCCAGGCTAGGATTCCTTCAGACCTAGATTATCTTCATAAAAGGACAAACCAATTCAGGTTGAACACTTCTAACACACCTACTAAGTGCCCATCTCTGGAGAAGTGGCATTGGGTGTTTAGGGACAGATCCTCTTTGGACACCCCTGCCCTGTTCTTCCTCAAGGCTTGCAGGATTCATTCTGCTGTAGCTATATCCCACTTGGAGAATATTTGCATAGAGGCTGTTTGCACCATTGAGTAACATCAAAGTTACATCTCTGTTTAAGTTGGGTTTATTATGTTAATTTTTTTAATGAAAAAGCAAGCTATTATTTAAAACCACTGCTAGCATTCAAGGTCTGGGACATATAATAGAAACACAGCACCCATCCATCCAGTTCTCTGTCCACAGACTGGTAACATGTATCACAACATCCTTGGTCTGTTTCTTTCATGTGAGAGGGGAAGATGGGAGAGGATTTATTTTTTTCTTTTTAATCTCTTACCAGCTAATGTGGTTAGTCCTAATAGTTAGACTCACATTTTTTACATTTTTCAGTGAGCAGTGAAAATAAAATCCTTGGCCTTATCAGTCATTTCCGTGTAAACAATGGGAACATTATTTTTTAAAACAGTGGTGAAAAAAATACTTCAAATACCTCAAATATCTGCAACCAGCAATAAAATGTACCATGGGGGTTTTTTTAGCATTTAAGCTAGAATACATCTATATGCAGATATGTATGTGTAACTCATCCAATGGGTTGTTAAATGTTATGATTAAATTTTATTCTATGATATGATAAACCTTATTACTATGTCTCCATAGACATATTTCACACCATTGTTTGATGGTGAAAGTTTTCAGAGACTCAGGTGTGCATCTCTTCAGGCTCCATGAATCTTGGTCTGAAAAGGTTCACACTTGGGTTGATGCCTCTATGTCCTTGCACTGAGCTTCTAGCTCTGAAGTAGGACTAGGGAAAAGAAATTAATATGATCTTTTCCTGTCTCTGAAACACCTAATGTGGTGCAATCCATAATGAAGTCATGCCTGCATAACCATCCCATCTTCTGAGGAATGAGCATGTGTGCCTATACAATATAGTGCTGAGCTACTATTATTTCAAGTGTCACTAATCAGAGAGATCTGAATGATTTTTCTCTAAATATTTTAACCTAAAAGATTTAAAATGAAAAAAAAACCAAACAACAACACAGAAACCATTATGAGGAGAGCATTTAGAAGAGGAGAATTTAGGAGAGCTCTAAGAATGGAAGAATGAAGCCAGAGAGTGAAAAGGCCTTAATGTGCACAATTTTGCATCACAGTTCTCTCACTGTTCGTGGTTCTCATTTCTTAATCGTTATTTCACCTTGCAATCTACTGTAGCCATTGACTTTTACATTCCTTTGATCTCCCCAGCTTGCTTCTTGAGTTGTCCTTTGAGAAGATATATGTGAACAAATATTTCCTATTTCTCCCTTCATTCTTAGCAAATGACACACTTTAAATTGCCTCATTTTTCCACACAATTTTTTGCCTACCAACATAATTGCTTCATGAACTTAAATCATGTAATATTAGAACATTCTAAAATAGCACTAATGATCTGTAGAACTAAAAATAGGTAACACTTTTGAAAGAGCTTTTGCTTATGGAGAATCCAAATTATTCTAATTTGGAACTATAAGTAAATTTGGATATATTGTGCAGTCAATTTTTCACAGCCTTCATTTTGCAGACTCACCACATTCCATCTTGATCTTCTGAAATCAAAACTTCACTGGCCTTGTCACCCTGCTTAACTTGCTTAGTGAAAGAGCTCTGAGAAATTGCTCTGTTTTTGAATATTTATCTGTTGAGTCATGTATTGAAGCTTAAAGCATAATGATTGAGAGGGACTCTCAACAGATTAAGTCACCTTTCAGGACTTGGCACAGACCAAACAGAAAAGGATAGCACACTAGCTCTGTTTTGATAGAGGCTGGGGGGAGTGGGAGAATAAAAAAAAAAGTAACCACCTTGAATATGTTAATAGTAAGATGAGCATGAAAATCCATGCTTGATAGGCAATTAAATCCCATTAGAGCTTTTTTATTTTTTAAATCTGCCTTTAGATATTAAGGTGATAGCAACTGTGGAAAACAGATGGCATCCAGCCCCAGGGGTTCTCATTACTAGAAAATTAGCATGCCTGAAAATGGCATAATCCAGGTGAGCAGCTTTTGTGTGTTCGAGTGCTATTCAAAATAGTAAATAATATATGGAAAAAGTTTGTCTTCCCATCTAGTAAGTAGACAGTGTTGATCATTACTGCTCTCCCCAAATTTGATAGAGGCACCTTGAGTCACTGTGCTTGCTTCACTGTCCTGTGCAGCCCCCATCTCCTCTGGACCCTATAGCCATTACTGTAACATTAATGGTTGGACTTGATTTTAGAAGTCTTCTCCAGCCAAAATGATTCAATTATTCTATTACTGTTAATAGAAAATAAACTAGCCCCAGCTATACTAGCACTGTAAACATATCTGAACTTTGGCTAGTATGCATTAGGATCTGATGCCAGGATAGAGAAACCCAGTGACCCCACTGCAATCTATTTCTAAAAAAATAATTAGGTAGTTTGATGTGTGCTCTGCCACTTCATCATTAGTAGTGATTCAATATCATTAGCAAAGGTAATGACTCTCTACCTTGTCCCAAGACCATCTACCAGCTCTAGAAAGCTTCACCTCTCTAATTTTCTAGTATGAATTGAGTTAGGAAAGTATGGAGGGATGATCTGTGATTGGAAGGTAGTGCCTTAAAAGACTTTTGTAACTGGGTTCAATAAGTAGGTGAACAGACATAACTGATACAGTTTTTATCTAAAGTCACACCCACAGGGTTTTGTTTCAATACAAGAAATGTTGCTGGAGTCGGAATTTGGGTCTTTTTTGGGTCTTTGCCCACTTTGGTTGATTTTCTTCAAGTACCGAGTCCTAGATGCTTTTATCCCTGGATTTCAGCAAATAACAGATAATCACTTTTGGCTCACACATGCTGACGTTTTGAGTGCTTCTGAGCTCTTTGTGAAGCAAAAGGTAGTATGAGAGTGCTATCTCCTGCTCTCACTGCACCTCCTCAGATGCAGAATAAACGTCCTCAGTTCAGATGTCCTCCTTCATGAAAAGTGCTTCTTGGCACCTGATACCCTGGTGTATCTGTGTAACAGATACTGCCTTATCAGTACTGTTCAGCACAAAGAAATCCATTGTTTTTGGTGAAAAAGAACTTACATATATTAAATCATTCACCAAAAGAAGGTAGCTCTGAGGGGGGAAAAAAGTGTAGCATATATGAACTTAATAACCATGTCCCCCATTAGTTTGGGGTCTCACTTCAAGAGAAAACAGAAAATTTGAAATCATATCTAGATGAGAGCAACTTGTGGCCATTCAAAATAAAGGTGCTTTTCAGGGTTCATTAAGCACTAATCTTACCTTAGATTAAGGGGACAGGGGGGGAATCACAGGTCTAAGGTTGTTTAAAGAGTGTATTTCATACTATTAAGAAATTTAAGACAGAGACAGATCAGGCTGAGTTCTGCTTAATTTAAAAGATATTCATCTTGAGCTTTAGGCAGAGGTCTCAGGATACTGGGTGCCTGTCTTACAACAGTGTGCACAGGAAAGGAAAAAGAATTTGGGGAGAAAAAAAGAAGAACACAACCCTGATTCAGGCCTAATTTTCCTCAAAAAACAGCTTAAAAGTCTAGTATTGTACTCCCAAATTTGCCAGCTGCTCAAATACATATTTAAGATATATTTATGTTCTCCTAATTTATCAGCTGACTTGTGTCAAAGTGCAGTATGTAACACCCTTCTGGGCAAGTTCTGCTGGTCTGCAGGAGTTTTTTTGCTTCAGGATCTGCAGAGCTCACCCAGGCAGGGACTGTCTGCACAATAACTGCTTCCTGCATGCACACATTCCTCTGCCCTGGTCCCCAAGGTATCCTCTGACACCAGATACACCCCTATGGTGTCCAACAGAAGTGTTGCCTCTGACTGAAAATAGTCCCTCCAATGACAGCTTGCAGTAATCACAATGTGAAGTGTTGTACAGTGGTGAAGTTCCTTGGTCAAATTTGGTTGATAAACAGTAAACATTTTAGCCTAAAGGAGAGGATCTAATGAGTTAGCAAAAAAGGCTGGCACAGCCGTTTTGGAGGACTAGGTAGGGCATCCAAGAACCACCAGTCACCCAAGCCACCTGGTACCCTTCTCCCTCCCAATCTCAGCACAAAGCAACCACTCAATCCCTCACCCCAGCTGGATAGCCACCTCTCCAGGTGAAGCATTCCAGGGACTGGAATCCCAACCCCAGACAGACACATGGATCTCTCCCCAGCTCCAACCCTTCCTGACCAGGCTTGGCTGCTGCAGCCCACACCGACTCCCCTGTTCTCTGCAAAGACCCAACCCACAGGCACCACAGTGCTGAAACTATTCCAGATCTCCGTTCCATTGGCCGGGTGAAATAATCTCAAAACAAGGTCAGAGAGGAAAATGTCACCTTTGAAATGGAAGGAGGTTTCTGTAGCACATTATGGCGTAATGTAAACAACAATGACACCAGAGACAGCAAAAGTTTGCAGCTGTATTATAAACTTTCCTCCATCCCCCCCCTGCCTAGGAATAAGTCATCCAAACAAGCCCTGGCAGTTTTGACTGCTCAAGAAACTTTATGGCCAAGAGCTGCACAGATGATTTACTGCTGGGTCCCCTTTTTCCCCTCAGGCTTGCACTAAACTAGAAATTCACAATTGTTTCATGGAGGACAGCATACTTGCCTTCTCTTTTTAATTCCTTCTCATGAGAAAACTTGTTTTATAGCTCTTGTGGAAGAATTTGTGATGTCTGATTACAACACAGAGCTATAAATCCAAGGCTTAAAAAAAACCCCCAAAACAGCGTCTCTCTCCTTTTTTTTATTGTGCTCAGCAATAACACACTTGTTTTAATGAGCCAACTGTCTAGGTATGAGAACACTCGACTGCAGAGAGAGGGAAGATAAGACAAAACACCCTGCTGCATCCCTGACGTCGTTGTGATGGATGCTGTTCCAAGAAAGCACGTAGCTGGTGCTCAAAGCTGTTTATAAGCTTCAGGCCAGCTAGTTTCTGCTTGGGAAACAGCCTGAAAAATGAAGCCCAAAGCTGGCCCTGATGCTCTAAGGTACTTCAGAAGATACGTAGTTTCAAGTGCATTGCCTTCATTGGTCAGGGATTTAGGTATGGAAATATTACAAGACTCTCTTAGTTTATTAAGATAATGCTGGAAAATTAATTGTTTCTGTACTGACTTCAGTAAAAGACAAAGGAAATGCAATCATCGCATCGTTTTAGACAAATAGGTAAATAAAATCTGTATGAGTAAATGGAACTCACTCATCTGGTCTTTCAATGCAAGACCTTCTCAACCTAATCATCATCTTAGAACCACTGGGATGTTTCTGAAGCCCGTATACAAACAGTCCTTCATCTGAAGAAGTCATCCCATAACCTACATCTCATGGTCTACTCCTCAGGCTCTTTGCTAATACAAACACCAGGTTCCCTGAGCAGAGCACCAGCTGGTGTGATATTATCCCAAGGTCATGGTCACCATGGGAGGGGGATTCACTCAGGTCACCCCACTCGTCCTTCCTCAACCTTGCATTTGCCAAGCAGATTGGGAAAACTTTAACTCACTCTTGGGCACACCTTGGGCTTCTCCTGCTGCAGGTCCCAAAGATTCTGCTCCAGGGGGTGCTCTGAGCACCTCTAGTCAGCACAGACCATACCCTTTCCCTTCTCCAACTGCTAGGACCACACCAGCTGCATCCAGCTGCAAGCATGGGAGCTCATTCATTAAATCTGCTTTTTGCAGAGGCTGCAAATATGGGGCTATCTCAACTGTCACTGACATCTCAAGGCAATCCAGTAACTGAAAAATATTTGTTTCAGATAAGTATTTGCTGTTGGATTGTATTGAAGCATCATCTTTTTCATTGTATTCTGCCTCTCTAGTAGATGAGATACTGAGAATTAAAAGGAGATATTAAACTACTTTTCAAACACAAGTCCAGAAGTAAACACCAGCAGGTACAGACCCTTCTGCCCTGTAGGCAAATTTTTGCAGCAAGCACATTTTCAGAAACCAACAAAAGCCAGCAAATGACATGGGGAATAGGACCAACATTTAAACACAATGCAGTAAGCCCATTGTTTCTGGTTTCCTTTCCTAAAGCATGCTTTTTTTCCAATAGCCAAAATAAGACTTAACAAGAGTGAACTTGAAAAAATGATAAATCCTTTCCTATGTTATGTTCACTTTTCAGAGCTTCTTTCTATAAGTGCTGTGGCAATGCTGATGGAAGGACAGAAAGCAAGAGGCAACCTCTATGAATTACACCACAATTTTTTTTCCAAACACAGAAAGACAAGAATACATTTTGAAACCTTGTTTTTGAAGATTTTCTAATCCACTGAACCTCCTGGAAGCCCTGCACTGGAACAGAGGTTGCCCTGAGGGTGTACATGGCATTGCACACACAAATGTGCCCTGCAGCTTCCTTCTTCCTCCCTACACCATCACCAGTTTTGATAAACGCTGATTTGTGAAAGATTTCACAGCAAATCATTCTGCTGAAGGTGCAAAACTAAAGGATATAGATTAAAGAACAGTGATGCAAAGCCTTGTCACACCACATATTTCTAATAGTAAAATATTTTCTCTTTCTTCCTTTTTTCCTAAGAGGTGCAGCAAGAACATCAGAGGGAGATGTGGTCAAACGAAAGTTCCATGTCTTAACAAAACATTTTTCTGTACTAGGAGAGAAAGAAAAGGGAAAAGTACCCAGGGCAGGCAGGGCTGCAAAAGAAGGAGCTGGCCAATACCTAGAGATCTGCTTTGAGTGCTTTTCCTTCCCCTTCATTTTTCATTGAACAAACCCCTTCCACTTCAATTAAAAATATTCAACTGAAAAATTTGTAGTTTCCAGTTTCCAGCTTCAGGGTGTTCTCTCTCTTCCTCTCCAGGAAGCATTAAATACTATGAGACACTATAAATACAAGGAAGTCCATCTTTTTATTTCTTAAAGACTCCTTTTAGTTAGAAAAACATTACAACTATTAAGATAGTGTAAAAGTGGGATTGAAGAGACCTATTTTTAATGCTTAATACCTACTTTAGAGCATTATTAAAAGTCAAGTACTTGATGTGTAGATACCTTTGAGGAAGATATAATCTCTCAAATAGCATTCACAGATTAAAAAGTATTCAAACTGATTATTTTATTCAATAATGTTTTAATTCAGCTCTGAATAGCATAAAGGTCTTGGGGAAACAGCTTGTTTATTTTTCCATTCATTGTGACAAAAGTTTGACTACATCATGATTTTCATTGTTGATACTAATGGTTTATGTTTCAGATTTGTATACTACTGCTCTGGAAACAATGGGAGTGACCTTTTCAGTTAAGTAGCATCAATGAAATAGCAATGCTTATTTATTTAATAGAAAAACAGCCTTGTCTCAAGCTTGCTTTGCTCAAGATAGATCAGGATGTCAGCAACAGTTCACAAACTGCATTTAAATTAAAAACTCAGTTAAAATTTAAGTCAAAACCAAGTTTGAGTTCTATTCAGAGAAAGAAAAAAACCTTCTTCAATTGTTTAAGACACTTCTGATTAACCATAGCTCTTCTAAAATCAGCTTTTAATTCATTTTTCAACACCTACTGAATAGGAGTCCAATGATATTTACTCTGAACCAAAATTACAAATGACTTGTCCATTTCAGAACCTATGATTGAATCCTTGTGAAGTTTCAGGGAGTTCTAAAAGCAGGTCTCATATCTGGTGTCTGTATACAATTTGGTCTTAGTATTTTTATTTTTAAAAGCAGCAGTAACAGCACAAAACATATGCATGGTTTTATTTTTAATTCAATCATTTTTTACCATGTTTTCTGTGATACCTTGGAACTCTGTTCAGAATGCAGCAGAAAATGAAAAGTAATATGCCAAAAAGAAGTAGATGTTGAGACTGCAGGCATGGCTAATCCTACAGGGCTTAGAAGAGCAGTGAGATGTTCAGGAGTGGCTACCAACATGCACAGTGCTGTGTCTCTCACACCTGCAAGATCAAAACCCTTAAACATCGTATTTTGCTCTCACCTCTCCCCCATATATATACACATATACATACACACTCTAGATCTGGACTATCTTAGGTAGCCTTCCAAGCCAACCATGTATAAAGGTACATTTACTCTATTGATAGATTAGCATTTGCAAAAATAAAATCTAGGAGTTAAGGAAGATTTAGTATTTGATTAAAAAAATGGGGAAAAAAAGTCAGAATTAATTATCCAGGGAGTCCAGGATCATGTCACTTTTGGAAACACTATAAAGACAGAAGAATCACTGCAGGCTGGGAAAAACCAGGGTGCCTGCTAGGAAAGGAAACTGTTAAAGTAAACAAGATTCTCTCATTACAAAAGTATTTGAACAATGGTTAGTTTCAGTTTAGCTGCTGAACTTTTCAAAAGACTGAGTGTACTCATACCACAAGGTGTACCAGCCCTAAAAAGCCATCCATCAAGCAAGGCGAGCTGAATGCTTTTGCATTTGCTACTTGAGCTGCACAATTTCGAATCACAAAGTGTCCTAACTCTGGTTTTAGCCTGGAACTGCAACCTGTAAAGTTGACTATGATTTCCTCCCCCCCTCCACTGCCGTCCCTCACACCTTTCTTAACACACTTCACTTTTACTTGCAACTGCCTACACAGGCTGCAGCACACACTGCTGGCTCCCAAGGAAAACATTAGGGAGTGGGTGTGTTTCCTCAAGATTGTTTTGTGCTTAAAGATAAGCCAAACAGAAAACAAAGAGTACATTATAAGCAACTGGAATAGCAGCTTCTGAGTTTTCCAACGCTTAAATAAGTTTAAAGTAAAGTGGATATTAATGACAAACAGCCACTTTCTGGCTTAACAACTGCATCTTTACTGTTTACTGGGTGAACTGGGAGAGGACAGAGCTTATTGATAATGATGCCTTTGGCCACAGCTGTGATGTTAAGCAGTGAGGTGAGAGTCAGTGATACTGTCATGCACGTCTGCTGTAGGAAATGCAAGCTAGGAGACAGATAGCCAGGTAAAACAGAATGAAAATTGCCTAGGTAAATGGGGTGCCAGGTTTGTCACTTTTCATATCAGAGCTCCACAAAGGCTTTCAAAAAGCTGATCCTTTGGAGTGAAACAAGAGGTAGGAGAGATGTGTTAGGCAGGATATGCTTAAAATACAAACACATCATGCACTGACCCATGTTGCATAGAGTCTTCCATCAATAAGTTGTCTAACAAGCTTTTCTCAAAAAAACAAAACAAGCAAAAACAACCAAAAAAACAGAACTCTATCACCTCCAATGTTTCCAAAAAACTTCTGACACTTGGCAAGCAGAGCATCCAAGTTAGTGAAAGACCTTTTCTTTGTCTCATCAAATTCTTTTCAGTTCATGTTGATATGAAATTGTTAAAAAACTCCATTTCCTCTCCCCAGCCTGCCAAAATAGCAATTAAATGCAAAGTGTGGCTGATTAAAGTCTCAAAGCAACACAAAGTTTGGCAGGATTTTTGCTTTAAGTGATAGACTCTGCAAGTTAAACCATTTGTTTCTAATTCCATTATCTGGACCGTACTACCTGAGAACAGCTTGTAACACACAGCAGGGATTAAGAGCAATAATGAAGAGGAATAGATTAGAAGAGAACTATGCACCTGTGAAGACTACATTCAGGTATGGGTTTTGGGTGTTTTGGTTTGTTGGGTGTTTTGGTTTTTTTTTTTAAAAAAAGGAAGAATAAAGTATCATGAAGTTCTCAGAACCTTACTTTACTGCAAAGTTATCTATGGGCTTACACAAGAAGGATGTGGACCTGTTGGAGCATGTCCAGAGGAGGACCACAAAAGTGATCAGAAGGCTGAAGCATCTCTCTTATGAAGACAGGCTGATGGAGCTGGGGTTATTCAGGCTGGAGAAGAGAAAGCTCCCAGGGGACCTTACAGTGACCTTGCAATACATGAAAGGGGCCTCTAAGAAGGCTTGGGAAGAGCAGTTCACAAGGGCATGTAACAATAGGACAAGGGGTAATAGTTTCAAGCTAGAGAAAAGTAGATTTAGGTTGGACATTAGGAAAAAGGTCTTCAATATGAGGGTGGTGGATCACTGGAACAGATTGCCTAGAGAGGTGGTGGAGGCCCCATCCCTGGAGACATTCAAGGTCAGGCTTGACGTGGCTCTGAGCAATCCGTTCTAGTGTGAGATGTCCCTGCTTATTGCAGGGGGGTTGGACTGGATGACTTTTAGAGGTCCCTTCCAACCTGAAACATTCTATGATTCTATAGAATAACTTGCCATCAGCTGAATACTTGCTTGCTGAAACAAAAGAGAAATTAAGAGTATTATGGCTCTATGGGGCTACTTGGCAAGGAGCAAAGACACCAGCCCTAACACACAATAGTCTTTTACTGCATTATTTTTTTTCCCCAATATAAAAGTTTGGGCAGTGTTAGAATTGCTACCTGTAACTATCTACTGGTTTGTCAAGGTGAAAATACCAGCACTGCCAAGGATGTAGCATTTACTTAGTGAAAGCAACAAATCAAGCAAAGACAGAAATTGGAATTTCTAGATTTACTAAAAAAATACATCATCTGAAGCACTTATCTAGCAAGTAAGACCTCCAGAGTTTCAAGGTCTCTGGATCCACACCTGAGTTACCCTACTCTGGGAAATCAGAAGTCATTTGTCAACCTAGATCCACACACCTCCACAGACCAGGAGGTATGAGACTGAACATCTCTTTACATGAACCAGGTTTAAGAAATTATACAGAAGTCATGATAGCCACTCATTGGTCATGGCTTTTAAAAAAATTGCATCTATTAGCAGGCACAAAATTTGAAAACCCCATGGTCATACACTCCAGAACAACTGTGCTGCCCTGGGTTCCACCACAACATGGGAAAGGAGGAGAAGCAAAGCTACCCCCCAAACTGACCCCTTTTATTTGTTTCATGTGCTACCTTCACCCAAACCAGCATAGAAACAAATCTACTGGTTTGGGTTGGTTTTTTGATTTTTAGTTTTAATAGCAATTCACAAATGCAAACCACAAAGGAAGACAAAGTGAGGCAGAACACAAAAGCAGTCAAATATTTGGTTAGGTACCTTATGAATGCTCAAAGTACATTTTATATCTTGCAATTCAGGTAATTAAGTGTCAGATAATCCACACAGACTCTGCTTTGGCCATATTACAGGGATAATATTGTCGTAAGAATGATTGAGAACAACTGGCACAGTGTAACACACAGACAGCTCTTTGCAGCCTGCCAGTACTCAAAATGGGGAAAAGACCCAAAAATGCACATTTAAAATTAATGGCATAGGAAACCTAAAATGGCATGGATTTAACTGCATTAGAAGAAACAACATTTCTTATAACCTGTGTTCAAAGCTCTGCTAGACTGAGACAAAAACTGACTTTGTGAAGCAAGATATCTCAGAGAATACAGGAAGGAAAATATCAGGATTAGAAGCAAACCACTTTTTCCCAACTCCACAAAAACCGGTTTGTGTCCAAACATTTATCATAGGCAATCTAAGAAGAACCATTGTTGCCACCACACACCAGTTCTCCTACAAAGTCAAAATCACTGACATGACAAAGGATGTCGAATCCATCATTTTTAACAGGAAATCCCAAAGAAAATACACCTCTGTAAAATGCAACAGTTAGATTTGGTTGGCTTTTGAGTTTCTCATGACATAACTTGGTTCTTTCACATCTAGAAATCTTCACAAGACCATCCTTTTAGATGATCTCCCATACTCCTAATTCTAAGGAATTTTGCAGATGATACCAAACTGGGAGGATTGGCTGATTCATAGGAAGGCCATGTGGTCATTCAGTGAGATTTGGACAGACTGGAGAGCTGGGCAAAGAGGAACCTAATGAGGTTCAATAACAACAAGTGCAGGGTCCTGCACCTGGGGAGGAATAACAACATGCACCAGTACAAACTAGGGGTTGACCTGCTAGAAAGCACACAGCTTCCTCAAGACTTAGTTTGTTAATGTTTTCACAGGGTGGTGAACACAAGGTATTAAAAACAAACAGATCCTTTAAGGCACCTGAAAAGATTCCAGGCAAAATTATCCAAATTGAGCCTCTGCACTTGGCAGGTTTCACAGCTCCACAGTGCTGCTTCTTCCACCTGGAGAACTGCAAATGTCTTCAGGTTTTGTGGGACTAGGATGACATCTCTTCTTTTAAATCCTTCCTCAATAAGGATCAGACTTTTGGGCATAGAAAACAGCAACATTTAGACTTTAAGCAACAACATCTTTTGGGAACATACTGAGGTGGAGATAAACTGCAGTAGTGATTTCTGTACCTAAGCCTGAGCAGGTTTGCTTTCTCTTCTCAGCTCCCCTAGCACATATGCCTACAGAAGTCCCCATCCCCATGCTCAGCTTTTCAAGGAGTGATGAGAAGGAAAGGAGACAACTGCTATTGCTAATCTTTTTTGCAGAAGAATTTTAATAATTGAGGCAAATATTCAGCAGAAACAAGCCAGAGAGTTTCACTTGCTTCAGCCACTGGAAAGAGGAAGGAGAAAGGTCCCAGACCCTTGTGAGGTCTAAACAGTTCCTGAAATCTCAAAAAAAAAAAATACCTGAATGATACAAGTTTCAAGAATCACTTACATATTTTTCTATTTGCCTGTAGCAAATACAGACCACAGGAGCAAGTTGAAACCCTGCTTTTTCTTTGCCCAGTTATTCAAGTGAGGCAAAAATTCTCTCTCTTCAAGGTGAATAAATGCAACCCATAAGTCCTGCTTAAATATTGACACAGAACTGTATATTCCCTACTACCCACTGTTTTGTTAGCAATTAAAGTATTAGATAACAAGGCACATGTACACAGCTGGATGAAGAAACCTCAAATTTCTGAACAACGTCCCAGTTTTGAGAGTAGGCATAGAGTCAAAATGACCTTTATCTTGCCAGTGTTAACAAATTTAGATTGAGTACACAGATACCAAATTCCTTGCATGATTTATCGACTATGTAATGCTAATTTTTGTCCCCATACAATTTGTACAGTCTCATTTTACTAGGACCTGTATGAAGTAACATGTCAAGCATATGACAATATTGAAGATGAAGAGAGTCGTTGTTGTTTTTCTTGGTTTATTTCCCAACAAAAAAATAACTTGTGAACAGCCTGGTAATTGGAAAAGCACACACTTCATCTTGCGGATCAGATTGGCAGAGGCCTCCATCCATGGGCATTTTTAGGAGAAAGAGAGATGACAGATGGGAACAGTAAGTTTCATTCTGTAATTCAGAAAGGAATGAAAAGGTTGACATGGAAGACACAGGTCTGACCTCCTTTAAATACATCAATGAGAGGCACAAAGGTATAAGCATCAAGACACAGGTAAAAGTGAAACTCAGAATATAACCTAACTTTCCTATGTTTAAGCTCCTTGTTAGAAGTCCTGCCATTTCATCAAATTTCAAAACGAATGTATCCATTTCCAGACATCCACTAATAGTACTTGAATTATTTCCCTGTCTATGTAGATTTACATTCAATGTTCTGAATTTATTTTTCATTTGTGGGTCTAGTGTGGCATTAGGACATAATATCAGTCTTCTTCCAAAAACAAAGCCATTTTAAGAGGTTTCTACTTTGGCACTCTCCACATAGCCCTATCACCACTACACCACTGTGCATTGCCCTTCACTTGCCTTGGGGCAGCAATTTGTGATGCTCTGCTAGGAACTTCATTTGTCAAGTGATAAAAGAAAAAATTGAAAGCAAAAATATGGGTGCAACCTCTGTATGGACTGATCCCAGTACAATGGGACTCTGAGAGCCCTGGCAGGAATTAGGTGATGGCACACCACTCCAAGCCAAGGGAACTGTTTGTCAGTTGATCTGATGCCTCATTACAGCATTAAAAAAACCCTCTTGTATTCCAGAATAATTCATCTGAGTCTCTTAGCCTTAAAGTATTTGACAATCAACAACTGTATGTAGGAATAGACTGCAACTCTGTTTCATGGGATACTACTCTTAGACAGCAGCAAAATTGTAGTTCACAGGAACATGTTTAACCACACTAGTAGGAATAAGGAGAGGCAGTCATAAATAATGCTTGTATCCTGGTGAAAATGGGGTTCTTAAATAAGGTTCTTTTAGTAGCAATGCTGGTTTGCTGGGCTGTTTTTTACATGCTGCGTCTCTGACTCTCATTTCTACAAAAACTCAGAATAATTATTTTTAAAATTAACCAAACACAGGTTGGTATAAAAGAAATCATTGAAGTCTGCAATTGCTGGAATGCAGCTGGGAGGTCAGGAGGTCAGATGCATGCTCCCTCTCACTTCCCTAGCTATATGTTGGAATATCCTTCGCAAATCATACACTGAAAAGAATGTGATTTTCAGTTGAACATTTCACTAGAATTGTTGGTTTTCACAGGTTTGCTCAAATCTAAGGTTATGATGAGAAGCTCAGAGACTTCCTTAACACACTTGAGAGGTGTGCATTCCTCTGACCTCTGGGATGGGGCTTGGGCAACACAATGACTGACTGCATGGCCAGGGAATATAAATTTGCCCTTCTTGTCTTCCTGTCAATTTGTTACAGCAAAGAACAAACATTCCCAGTGCAGCTCAAAATCAGCTGGGATGCCTTAAGGTAGCTACAATGAATATGGAAGTATTCATTTAATTTTCCAAACCTTTGAAAATATGTGAGAGAAAGATCCATCACAAAGCAGGCACTTCACAGTTTACAGTTCTATTTAACACAAAACTGAGGAGCAGCTGAGGGAACTGGGACAATTCAGCCTGGAGAAAAGGAGGCTGAGGAGAGACCTTTTCACTGTCTACAATTCCCTGAAATGAGGTCATAGTGAGGTAGAGGTTGGTCTCTTCTCCCAGATGAGAAGGTGACAGACGAGGAAATAGTCTCAAGTTGTGCCACAGAAGATTCAGATTAGATATTAGGAGCAATTTCTTCATCAAAAAGGTTGTCAAGCAGTGGAACAGGCTGCTCAGGGCAGTAGTGGAACCATCATGCCTGGAGGGTTTTAAAAGACATGTAGATGTGGTGCTGAGGGACATAGTTTAGTGGTGGACTCGGCAGTGCTGGGTTAACCATTGGACTTGATAATCTTAAACATGTTTCATAAAACAAGAAGCACACCAAAAAAATGATCAGTTACTGAAAATAACAAGGCACAGGATAAAACCAGGTTTGTTCAGGACACCACTCAATTTGGATTACTAATAAGGAATGTACCTTGCAGCCAGAGAGGGCTGAGAGAGCACTTGATATGGGTACTGAAACGATTGGGTGGGTCTGCAGGACCAGAAACATGCTTTGGTTTTGTCTACCTGGGGGTCCTGGAGCTCAGGGGAGACTTGTTCACCCTTGATCTCCCATCAGTACAGCAGCAACACTTAGCTCATTTAACTACAGTCATCAAAATGCCTCACAGGCAGGCAGAGAGGATCTTTTAAGGCCTTGTGAGAGCTAATTTTCAGTAAAGCAGCCTGGGACACAGCACTGAACACTGGTTTGACCTCCTGTGAGCTCCTCACAAGGTAACTGGTCCAAGAACAATTTTTCTTCCCTCTTCACCAGTGGAGGGGAATGTGCAGAGCAGCAGAGCATCCCCAACATAGGCCATGGTTGTTTCTAGCCGTGGTTGGTTGTTTCCAATTGCAGAGGCTCCAGTCTGGTTTGGATAAGCTCTGGAACATCCCCAACCCTTCCTATTCCCATGTCTCCTCCCTAGCTAGCACTGCATAGTATAAAAGCTGCAATGATTGCCCAAAGGAACGTAACTGAAGAAAACTCAGCTGCTTTCAAGGTGGAGTATAAAGCACTTCGCTCACACCCAATACTGTGTGACTGTAAAAAGCTGAGCTCAGTCTCAGCACTGCCAGGGAGTCCAGCAGGGTTGGTGAAGCAACACCCAGCAGGGTCAGCCTCAAGCCTGTGCTACAGAAGCCACAGCAAAGCAGCAGAGGGGCCAGGTCACTGCACTCGCAAAGAGAATACTGAATTTTCCCCCTAGATATTATGTAAGTGAGAATATTCAATGCACAGGGTTTGACTCTGTTCTCACTCTTCCCAGCGTAAATGAAGAGTAATTTCATTGGACTACAATGAACCATCAAAGTCAGGATCAGGCTGGTAGGATATAAGCAACAGAAATAAAACATAACACAACTCCTGAAATTAAATATTGGCCACCATTTATAATTGCATAACAGCTCATCTTTAGACTGCTTGTTGAGCTGTAGGGACCCTAACTTGTGAGAACAAATATTTGTATGCATTCCTAGAAAGCAGGTCACAGCACTAGGTGTAAGTTTAAAACAAAATGCAGCCATAAATTAAGAGTGATAAAATCTGAATTAACAAAGAAACAAGTCCAAACAATGCCTGATTAGCTATAAATTCTGAATAGCTTGAATGATGCATGCCTAGTGACATCAACTTTTACAAGCCTATCCTGTAGAATTAAATCAGATTAACTGTTCTCCAGGATAATTTGCTGCCTGTGCATCATGGTTTCACAGCTTGGTGACTAAACCACAGCTATTATTGTTGGAGCACACTATCTGCCACAGAAGCCTGGTGGCCAGTCATCAGTGACTATCACAAATCAAACCTTCATTTTTCCTCAGCAGTTGTTAAAGGAATTAACTGATGGGAGCTTATAAATTTGACACTATTGCTATACAAGAAGAAAAGACCACCTTATTTACACAGCTTTCCTCAGGAAATATGTATTTCCATAGCGTGCTTAGGTTTTCATAAAAGAGAAAGACTTTGGAGGAGAGAGTTTAGTCACTTCACCAATATGAATTCATAGAGGTATTGCAAATTTTAATATTTATATCCCAGAGTACCTATTTCCCAACCCTGGGCCTCAGTAACATCTTGCATTTCACTGAAATAAACACATTCCTGCAACACTTCAAGGGTCCTTTCTAAAAAAGCACCACAATATCCACCTACTCAGTACCAAAAAAACCCCCGGCCAAGCACCTTCTCAGGAAGGTCACAGCAACACTGGATGGAGGCATCACAGGTCTGGGCCAACAGCCTGCTAGAAAGGGCACCCTGCACAAGCAGGGACAGGCTCTAGAGAGCCGAGACAACCTTCCTGAGGTAACAGAGACACACAACACGCTTGCACCAGGGCCTGGAGAGCTGAGACAACCTTCCTGAGGTAACAGAGACACACAGCACACTTGCACCAGGGCCTGGAGAGCCGAGACAACCTTCCCGAGAACACAGAGACACGCAGCACGCTCATCACACTAAAATCCAGGAACCAACAGATGCACTCACCTGGGCTGAAGACTGGACATGGCCATGGAGCAGGGCAGAGTCCTTCCCAGGGCAGGTGTGAGCCAGGGAGAGGAGCCAACAGCCCCACATGTTTCTCCTCCAGCCTAGAGCTCCACTTGTGCCTCTGCTGCTCAGCAGCCAGTGAGTGCCAGAAAAGGGCAGTAGTTGCCCTGATCTTCCAGCCCAGGGTCCAAAGCTGTCCCACTGTAGCAGCGAAGAAAACAAAAAAACAAGATTGATCAGCTCAAGGAGCAAACACTGGGGTCACAAGACAGAGGTTGGAGTGATCCACAGGAGCTGGAGTCCCTCCCTGTTAGCAGACAATCAACAGCCACAAGCCATAGCAACTCACACCTCTTGCTCAGCTGGTCTTTTACTACATCATCCCCAGAGCAACATGGCTTTATTAGACAGGCAGAGAGACTGTCTATATGTCCTTCCCAGCCTAGAGAACACATGCATACACACACCCAAAGCCACAGGCAGGGCAGCCCAGCTCCCTTTATATCCCACCAGAGAAGCCTTCTGAACAAGGAGGTACCAGCTGCAGCCCTTTTGCAATTACCTCATCACCTAACTCCATCCACCTGTTCATGGCTACAGCCACTTCCCCACCCCAGAGAGGTGTACGCAATCACACAGCTGCAATTCTACTGGAGCTCCTCAGCCTCAAAGTCCTGCTCTGGGCATCTCATCATCAACTCTGAGGTGTGAAACATCAAATATTTGGGGTCACCATAATGTTAAATGGAGTGTGAGGTCTCCCAGCTGTTAGCTATCCTACAACTAAAGTAATTACTGTGAAGGTTATAATAATAGATTACAACAACAAACTGCTTTTATTTATTCTGTATTTTATAATAAAGCAAAATGCTTATTCTGAATAATAAACGAAGCGAAAAGAGTAGGTTGCTGCTTTCTGTCATTTCAAATTTGTGTTTCAGGACAATAGTAAAGTATCAGCAAACAACCCAGAAAAATGAAAGACTGCACAACACCTAAATATCCCAGATTTCACAAAGGACAATACTAAATATGCTCTTAACAAGCATTCATTCTCAAAGCCACACCATTTCCCTTTCAGCAAGTACTTTTGGTATTTAGGCTGCTCTGGAGCAGCACACTGGGAGGGTGTTTCTCATTCAACTTATAGTAATTAGGAGAATAACAGCTTTAGCATGGAAAAGACATGCACACATGGGAGAAAAATCTAGTAAGGAGGTGAAATAAAGGAATGTGACAAGGAATTCACAAAATTGTTGGTAGCAGTGGTTTAAAGCTCACATGGGGAATGTTATCATACACCACAACACGACAACTATGATCCCTGTATGTACAGTTTGCTTCTCAAGGTATTGGCTCAGATTCGCCTGATGACACCACCTGGAAGACAACAGTAGATTTGCATTTGTGGGCTGCTTTTGGGTTTTTTCCCCCCTTCAACTTTGCCAGTACCAGGAAGGGTATCAACATAATTTTACTCATGGAATCACAGATGCAAAAAAGACTTTACACATTGCCCAGCATCAGTAGGTGTTGAACTGTTTCTCAAACCCTGTATTTTTAAAAGCTAGTTTCAAAATGACTCTAAAAACAATAATATCACCTCCTCTGAACTACTGCCCAATGCACAGCCTCCTGCCAGGCTGTGTTCCAATAGCAAGAGGTTAGAGCAGATTTTAAAATCCATTACGCTCAAGGGTATATCCAAAACTGTGAAGAAAAGGTTTGTTTATTACTTGATATCTTCACAGCACATGAAAATCCTGAACACTAAATATATGATTTGCATTAGAAGGCAGCTTTTTTTTTCTTTCTTTTTTGAATCACAAAATAATTTTGTAATCAAATGGCCAGAACCACAACAGTAACTTCATGATGTAGGAGCATGCCGTTGGTCCAAAATAAAGTGCAGCTCACAAACTCAAGCCATATAAACTGATGCAGTTTCCTTGGTTATTCATTTATATTCTTTTACTCATTTATGCCTGCTGATGCTCTCATTACTTTGGTAATTCAGAAACTTAATTGAAGACTTAATGTGATCTCAGGAAAGAATCCACAACTCTCAAACATCTGCAGTGGAAGTCAACTGGTAAATACAAAGATGGCATCCAGATGAGTTTCAGCAGAGTATAACTGAGGGTTTGTGCTTAGCTCTGGGACACATGTGAAACAATTTAAAAAAATATTAAAAAATTAAAAAAAAAAAAATCACTCTCTTCAGAAAGGTAAACCATCTAGCAATTTTGGATTCTGACTAATCCAGGATAGAAGAAAACAGATTTACTAGACCACAAGTGGGAATCTCAGCTTTCAGCCTTATATGGTTGGTTATTCCTGAAACTCCTGTTTCTCTCTTGATTTCTGTGCTTATTTAGAGGTGGAATGAACTCCCTGATTGCTCAAATGGATGGTCAAAATAATTTAGTATTTGACAGATTTTGCTTCTCTGAATGCTGAGACTCCATAGAGAGAGTCAACCTATTTCAAGGTTCTCATTATTAAAACTGCACCAGGATTTATTTTATTTCTTTATTTTCTTTATTTCATTGACTGGTCATAGAGCTGATAAATACTTTGTGCTAAAGCCATTTTATCTGAAACCGAACTGTAAATACAGTTTCCTTCCCACCCATGTCTCCCTGTCTCCTGTGATGTTTTCCAGCCACTGCTACCAGCTCTTCTGCCCCAGACAGACAGACCAATACCTGCATTTTGGACACAAGCACACAAAACTCATCTACAATAACAGCAACTTTATTCAGTGGCAGCAAAACTGCAAGAGTCCCAGGTCCCCTATTCCACTCGCATGGCTTCACCTGACATCTCCCTCCCCTTTGGTACCACCTGCTCCTTTATTAACTGATGGGACTATTCTCTGGGTGAGATGTGACCTTCAGCAAAAGGCAGTTGCAAATATATTTTCTTATGTTTTATTACCACAAAATTAATCTTCCGCTGTGCTTACGAGGCAAGAATTGTCACCATTAATACCTTCCTCCTTACCACTTCAGCAGCTGTTGTGATCAGCCAGAAGTGCTGCACTGACTTTTTTCCTCCCCTTTTTTTTGGAGAGCTGAATTAAGTATCTGTGATGCAAATGTAGTAAATGCAAAACTTAACTTCTCCTGAAGAAAATAATAATAAAGGTTGTATTTGTACGTGGTCAGAGATAACAAGACTGCAGTGCTCTCCAAAGAGGGGGGAACAAGGCCGAAGTGAATTCAGTTCAAAATCCAACTAAATATTCCCAGAATGCTTTGGCAAATACTCAGTAGGTCTAGTCTGCATCGTATTTTTAATCTGCTACGATTTCATATTGCCAAACTGATGAGACATTCCTGCTGTCTACAGTGTTGTCCACAAAGGCATCATCATAGTACAGAATTTGGAAGGCCATTAAACAGAAAAACTCTTCCAGAATTAGACATCAACTACCAGAAGTGATTTGTATATGTTTGCTATGGACCTTCTCCTCAGGACAACTATGGCTTGAGCACTGTTTGCATCACCATGAAGGTGGACCCAGAACGGTGATCCAGAGCCGTGGTACGGCCTGAATCCTCTGAACATGCTGCTGTACTAGAGGAGATACCTGCTCCGTGGACTGGGTCTTCTTTGATATGGGATAGCTAAGACATCTAAAAAAATCCTTTTCCTCAGGCCACCTCCACCTCATTTACACAGAAGCCCTGATTCGGGTGTACAGACACATGATTCACGCTCACCTCAATTTCCGTGGTAATAAAGGACATGCACACATGTCCTGGTTTGAGCCAGAATGAAACCAATTTTCCTTTTACTGATTTTTTTTTCCTTCAGTAATCTTTCTTTTAACTAGTAGCAGAGTGTTCCAACTAAGACTGATAAGAGTGGAATGTTTTTCTAACTGCTGGGTCTTCAGGGTCGCACCTTCACTCTGCCGGCTCAGACACTACGGGGAGATCTATGACCCCCCATAGGAGGCTGAGTTAGACAGACAGCAAAATGGGCCAGACATATTCCATTCCATATATCTATGTAAGCTCAGAGGAAGGTCAGAGATCACAGAGGACAACTTTCTTCCTGCTTATTCTTCCCCTCTCTTCCGTCCATGGCCAGTGTCTGGGGAAGACTCTGTCCATCCAACACCATTGACCCCCAGGCTCGAGCTTTCCTGACCCTCATCACTCTGCTTTCTCCAGTAGCAGCTCCGGGATTTTTTGGGACTGTTCACAGCTCAGGAGATGCTGTGGGAGTTGCTGGGGGTAAGGGGGGCTGAGAGGCTTTTGCACATATCTGAACGTATTTGTATATAATTGTACATATATTTTCTTTTATCATTAGTGTTTCATTAAAGCTGTGTAGTTTAGTTTTCAATCCAGCCAAGTCTCTCTCTTTTTCTTTCTCTTCTTCCCTGCCTGGGTGGGAGGAGGAGAGGATCGAGAGCATTGTTGTCAAACTGAGTCAAACGGTGACAACAAAGCAAGTATTGAAAGAGTTTGTTCAATTCATGCCAGGGTTTTAGAGCAGTGCTGTGAGGGAGAGGGAACCTCTCCACGCAGGACTTCCAGAAAGAGCACATTTATATGAGCAAGGCAGATACCTCTCCAGTCACATCTCCCAAGTTTTATTCCCACAAAATCTATTAGGAAAGAGTAAAGACTGCAGTTCTGTCTGCACTAGTGAGTTTCAGCCTTCCCTGCAGGCTTACAGTGTCCGTGCACTTAATCAAACACTTGATGAAAGAATTAAAAAAGCCAGCAAAAATTTGTTTTGTCATAAATACCTGGAGCACAAAACAAGAAACAAGTTGCTTATAACCACTTAAAGAACACTGCTGAGAAAGATGAAGCAAATTATGTGTATGGATCATATTTTATCCTCTAATAAATGATTTACAGTATGGTGCAGGTGGAGTGAGTTAGAGTAGCAGGAGATAATCGTTCCCCTTCTGCTTCAAAATACGGTTGTTCCTTCTCTCCTCTTTCTCATGGCTGTGATTACCTAGGGATAATTAGATTGTTCAGTAGGAGTTAAAACAAGGACAATTCCTTCAAGCTGGAAGTCTGGTTTCTATCCTTACCCATTTCGTTTTGCAAACTACACTCGGCTGTTAACGCCTCCTGATCTTGGTTTGCATGCCTGGTTATCACAAAAAAAATATAAAACAAAACAAAAAGTCTGTCAGTGTAGTTAAGATTGCAGTCACGGCTAAATTGCTTTGGATGGCTTTTTAAACTTCCAAAAGTCCTCACCCAGGTTCCTGTGTTGCTGCTGACTGAGTGGGGTGCCTCATCCAGGCAAGTGCACTGGCTCCTTTTGGATTTTGGAGGCTGCCAACATTCTTGTTCTGTTATGTGCCAAGTTTATATTATTATATCTATAATTCTAAAAAATGTTTTAGGCATCCAGATACCCTGCTGCTTATAAGTGTAACTTGAAAGTAAACATCCAATGAGAAGAATTTATCTGAAGGCTGCTCCAATCACTTTGCATGAATTTAGGGGTTTTTTTTGCTTGTATGGCTTACAGTTCCAATGTCAAAATTACATTTTTTATCAATTTGTTTTCCTCTTTATCTAACACAAAATGTTCCAATCTAGTCTAATTGAAGAGCTGGTTTTGCACATACAAACAGGAAGCTGCTATGTTGTGTGTGAAGGTCACCCCTACCCCGAGAAGGCAGTTTCTTCAGGCAGCTAATTCCACCCTTCTCAATTATTTTCGGTGATGGAAGGAATTTAATCTAGTAGAAACTGGACAGAGAACTGGTCTGAAAACTTTCAACATCCTGCCAGCTGAACTCATAGCAGGGATACTACTGTGCACATCCAAGGTCTCAAACTGCTTGCATCTTAACAACGTATCTGAGAAAGCATAAATAAAACATGACAAAAACTGTCTAACAAGTTCATGAATGCTTGCATTGGTTTAATTAGATCTCTGTCTTAGGACAAGGCAGAGCCAGATTCCACACATATGAAAGAGTAAGCCCCTCTCCAATGAAATCAACCAAAATCATGTTGGTATGTTTCAGTCAGTCTCATTAGAGGAGCTAAAAAGAAATTAATGTTTCCACTGGAGCAAGTCATTATTCAGATAAGGCAGTATAACAGCAATGACGTTTTGGCAACACACCGAGCTCTCCAGAACCCTTCGTAAAACGCAGAGAAAGACAGAGCAGTTTTTGTGCTCCCTGGCTATCTGCAGAGCTGAGTGACAGATGAAACAGCAGCACACGAGGCTGGTCAGAGAAGGCTGAACTCAAGTGGGTCCTTTTCACTGCCTGCCAAAATGCAGCAGCCTTGAAAGGTTCCTTTAGGAAGAGGATGATTTACAAGTGTCTCTCAGAGTCCCGCTGTTCCAGCTGCTTCTCAGACTCATGACTTCAAACTACAATCCAGCTGCTGGTATTTTCATTCTGATTAAGTTTTGAGTGTTTTTTAAACAAAATATTTTCATAGAGCGACTATTAAGAGATTTCATCGTGATCTGATTTCAAACAACAAATGCTTACTGAATTGCCAAGACTGAGTCCGAGGGCTGAAGAAACGTGTGTTTGGAGATTATGAAAATGCTAAAAGGATTTAACTTGGCAAGCAGAAACCTGAGAGCTCAGTTTGACTCAAGGGATGCCAAAGTACTGAGGGCTGTGGTAAACAGTAACCCAGACCTCCTCCGTAAGCTGTCCATTAATAAGGGACCTGAGGGACACATTATAAAATTAACAATTGGAAAATGTAAAAGAAATCCAAACCCAGCAGAACATGTGCAGTATCCAGGGTATATGGTCAAGGCAGTGGCTGACTTCAGAAGATGATACTGCAAAGGCACTGGAAGTGGGTTATTTGCTCTAAAATAAAATTAGGATTCATTTTGTAGGAGGTAAGGTGACAGCCAGTAAGGTGGGGATGAAAGCTGCTTGCTTTTGCAGCCAGAAGTGTGTCTGTGGGTCAGGCACATGGGACTCTGGGAGCTTTAGCAAGGATGAAGGTCCCTTTTGGGGCAAAAAAGCAAATGTGGAGGACAGGCTTCTATCCCCATCAACTGCTTATTCCCCTGACGCTGCTGCTGTAGACAGAGAAGCTGTAAGTGGCTGGTGCTGCACCAGGGAGCAGGAAAAGTGTTCATGGGGAGAAGGTGAACCTTACAAGCAACTTTCCTCTCAAGGACTCGGTGCTGGAGTTGTAGTGCCTTTCTCCAAAGTCTTTCTAGAGACAAAGCAGCCCTTCTGGAGACAGCAAAGAGCAGCAAGCTCTTGGACTTGGTGGTCCAAGAATCTGACCCAGAATTGCAGCCAGTTAACCTCCTATCACAGCAAGTTTAGAATATGACATATGGAAACGCTTACCATATCACACCCGTTACCACAAGATTCCAGAGAAACCAACATTTTTCTATGAATTACGGGAAATGAAAATTGCCACAGCGAGGTGCTCCTTTCTGTAAGTTCTGACTGTAGGAACGAGGCCACCACATGTCTGCCAGCTCTGGAGCCATCTTCTGCCCAGCTGGGACACCACATTCCTGTGGGGTAGCTGCATGTCTAAAAGCGGTCAACATGATCGTTTCACGTGGAGATTCACTGCAACTAATTATTGTCATGAAATGGCCAAGCACGTGGGGGATAAACACACAGGAGTAATTTCGTACAGATTCATGGTCCCAGCATTTGAAACACTCTCAGTTATCTAGAGGTCTGTGGCTCTTCCACCCTCCAAATATTCTTTGCCTTTCGAAGAATGGCATAAAGTGGGGATTCAGACAGAGACAACTTCCTCACTGCGTTACTCTGGCATCATAAGAAAATCAGTCATGTGGCTACTGGCAAAAGGCCTATTTTTAATGGCATCCTCTGTGCTTAGATTTTGCTGAGAGAGGCCCTTGTTACTTTTTTTTCTGATGAGTCTTGGGTACTGGCTCCTTAGCAGACTCAAAAGAGAAAAACTGATAAATATTGTAATGAAAGGTAAATTTACAAGAATGATCAATGGGCTTTCTTGACTATCAAACACAGAATTAGGTGCCAGAAATACTAAAAGATTTATTAAGTGACGTAACACATAAAGCAGAAAAGTTTATTTTCTTTTTAAACTCTGATTATTGCTGTGCAAGTTGACTCCCATCTTCTTTCACGATCAGAAAACTGTCATATTTTTTCCACTGGGTTAAAAAGCTCCTGGGACATCCCTCCCCCAGTGTGTATAGGAATATATTCTAGATCTCCTATGTAAAAATCAACTCAATATGTGGACTTCATAAGGAGCACAGGCACTAATAGCTGATTATCTTTCCCTTTTCTTACTATATGAGGCGCACATAGTAATTTACACATGCTTGTAGTCACAGCAGATATAACAATATTGACACTGCATTTGTTAATGTGTGTAACCTCAAGGGATAGTAAGCATTTCTCCTCAAAGGATATCCAATGGATAGAAGAATAAAACCTCAAAACATTTTTTACTTGCTACAGGAATATTGCAGCTGCTGTAAGGAAAAAGAAATGCATTCAATAGCAAATAATTTTTTTAAAAAATGCAGTTAAACTATCTGCTTGATAGTAGTTTTCTGGAAGTCACTTGCTGGGGTATGGGTGTACAAAGAAACACTGTGGAAATCAAGAGCTCCATAGCTATTTGCAAAAGCGTTTACAAATTCAGCATGCAACTTCACCATGTTTGTATGGCATCTTTGCTATTAATTAATGAAGCAGGAACATTCCCCCAGGAAGGAACATACTGTTCAAGACTCAGAGGAAAAGCAGGACATTGTGCCTGCAGAAACCATACAAACCTAGTGACTTACCACTTCATCATCTGATGCTCCTTTTACCCCCACTCCCATCCCTGGGCTGAAAGCAAATCTTGGGATTCTTGTCTCCCCCTTGGTTCTTTATTTCTTAAAAAAATACATTTAGACATCTAGGGGTCTGAAGATAATGTGGAAAATAGTACCATCTTGTCTTTGTTTTCCCTCCACGCTTCTCAAAGCCCCAACTCTAATGACGTTTGAAAAGGATTTCACGAGCACTATCTGGAAACCTCAGCTGAACTGATTGATTGTGTTTAATTGCATGTTGGTTTCACAAATGCAGCGCCATAAATCTACTGCTTGTCAAACAGAGGGAGCTGATTAATGGAGCAACAACTGTCTGCAGTTGAGTTACAAAGAAATCTTGAGAAAATATGCAAGTCTTTGAGGCTGGGTGTTTTTTAACTACTGATGTGGCGTGTGCTCTGGGCTGCGGGTGTGAGGGGAGGAGGTGGAGGAGGCTCCAGCAAGGAAAAGAAGGAACGTGGTGCTATGAAAAGCAAGGGACTGCTGCCTCTTTCCTTCTCATCTATCTGTCATGAGTGAAACGAAATGAACAGAAAACCACAGCAGATTTTTCCTCCTCGAGTATTGCAACACCAACGACAGGGGAGCTCAGCGCACACGCTACGGAACTGTGCAGCCAACATACATATGTGGAAAAAGAGAGACTGCAAGATCCAAGTCTGGATCCAAAGAACATACTTCATATTCAGGGCAGGCAGTGTTGAAAGAGAGACCAGGCATGAAATTCTGGGGTGATTTTAATACTTGTTCAACCATCCTGAACATAACTGTTGTTTCCTGATTCTGAAGCCAACTGAGGATCCACAGAATATTTGTGAACAATGAAGCAAAAAGTCAAATGAGGAGCAAACAAAGTGCTGCCAAATGCTAAGGGGAAAAAAAAACCCAACCCTTTTAAGTCCCAGTAAATACCTTTCTCCTTCAGAATTTTTATCTGGTTAGTAACTTTTTCATTGGCTCTTCCAGAACCCTGTCATGATTACGTCTGTTAAATTACTACTGAACATTCATATGGCATTAGCTTCATGATTTAGCAACCTATAGGGCTGGACCTACAAACATCCTTGTACAGATCTAGTCTATATAGATAAATAGAGAGAAATATAATTTTTTTACTGAAAAATACCAAAAAAGGGTCATTGGACATTAAAAAGGAAACCCATGGATCATACTTCTTTGACCATCTGATAAATAAATATTACATATCCTCTGACATGAAGTCTTGGATTACATCAGCTGAAAAAGTCCACCATTTGTTATAACAGCTGCCAGGGAACAAGTCTTGGAAATTGTAAACGAGAGGGAAAATATTAATTTGGAAAAATATATAGGCAAATTTTTATTACTTACAATTCTCCAACAGAAACCCCTGGGTTGTTTGTTGTGTCTTTTTTCATAAATCAGTAACCTGAAAAACACAAATGCTTTTTCAAAACAATCTTATTTAAAAGTAAATGAAGCATAGTTGAGAAAACCAGTAAGAAAAGAGAGCATTCATTCAAGTAAATGCTTCAGGAAAGTTGGATGTGCCAGGCAAGCTGCATCCTGGCAGTTTCATTTCAACCTCATTGGCAGCTCCGCAGGAGATGAGCACACGGGCATTTGGGCCGGTGGCTTCCTGGAGCTGATGAGGAGAAAATTAAAGAGTTTCATAAGGAAACACTTTGAATTCAGAGCCAGTGTCAGCTGTGTAAGTTTTCTTCTCTCACTCTTTTCTTGCAGTGTTTTGCTCACTGGGACAGATCACAGCTCTCCTTCAGCACACGTACATCTTCTGCACCACCAGGATGAAGGGTGCACCAAAAAGGTCCTCCATCTCTAAACTAATTTTGCAGAAACTGCAAGCTGTGGGCTCTGTCCTGTCCTCTCCAAAAGCAGCTGGCCAATCAAAGAACACAGGCATCCTTCTGCCACGGAACTTAGCTGCTCAGCTCAGGAACCTTCACCTCAGGCCGGGTGCACGTACGTGTGGTCAGAGTTCCCTCAGGAACACTGGCACTGTCCTCTCATTGTGGCAAATGGTTCTCAAGTGCTTTTGGCATTTAGGGCTTCAGGCATAACTCTTGAAACTCAGGTCTGATGTAAGAAGATGAAACTCCATTTTGTCCAGTGGAGTTACACCTCCTCCTTCCAGACCCGGATGTATCCTGCTCTTCTGAACACCATCATTCCCAAACACCATTCCCATGGCAGATCCCTCACTTACTGAATTTAGCACTACAACAGTATTCAGCTTTCAGTTCATCCATCTCTGTGGCAACAAACTTGGAAAAGAAAGTACTGTTTGCTTCTGAACAGTCCTAAATATTATAGTTGTGCCAGGATAACACATCTAGACAAAATACTGCACCTTGGCTACCTTCTCTGAGATGTCTTTAAAACAGTCCTTGGCAGTACAGATTTTTTTTTCCTTGAATTGTAATTCACTTTGTTTGCAGTATAATGGGCCATAGATTTCTCCAGGCAGCACTGACACCAGGGCTCTTGCTTGGCATCCATTTTCTCCACTACTTTTATTGCCTCAGAATTCAAAGGACTCAGAATTCAAAGCCACAGCAGAAGAGATGAGTTGCTCCCCTGCCATGAGGAAGTAATAGTCCTCCCTGGAAATCCTTCGAGGCTTTGGAAAAGGTTGCCCATTAATTTACTCCTTCAGGAGAGGAACCCTCCCCAGTGCTGGTCAGTGGAAATGGTACCAAGCTCCTCATAAACCCTCCTGAGATCTACCTCCTGACCATCCTCACAGTGGTCTGGAGGAGACAGTGTGTTTTGAGCCACAGGCTGCATCAGGAAAAAAGTTTGTCAAAACTATTGAGCTCTGAGCAATATGAACATCACTGATACTTGCAAGTGTGTTCCACAAGAAATTCTGGTCCTTGGAGAAAAACTTACCAGCCTGAAGTGGAAACTAAACATTTTAAAAGTGTAATTATTTGCAGTAGTTGGGTGTCACTCCGAGTTAATCTAACTATTGTCTTGATAATATCCAAAAAACTCTATTCTCATGTTGACATATGTATTATTGTCTACTATTAAATAATTGCAAAATAAAATTAATTCATTTCCTTCTGACAGGATGACTCTGATAGGGTCATGTCATTCTGATAAGGTCAAAATACTTCATCTTCTGCAAGACACTTGTTCTTTAGAAAGCTTTTGACCAAACGTTTCCTTTTCCACTGAACAGGAATGCAAACAGAAAAACTCTGGCCAGCTGTGATAACGAAAAGGGAACTAGGACCCAACTTTTAAAATCCAAATGCCTTAACAGAGGGGATCTCTCTCTTGTTAAATGTGTCACAAAACTGAATTTACTCAACAATACATCCCCCTGACAACCTCAATGGGAGCCAGTTCAGCTTTCCAGAACTCCTCTGCAGACCTGGGTTACCTTGGCCAATAACACAAATTTGCAAAATCACAGAAAAGTCTCAGCTGGAAGGGACTCTAGAGGTCATCTTGGCCAACCTTGAGTCGAAAGCAGAGCTTTAGATTAGGTTATCCAACAGCCCTGTCACACCAAGTCTTGAGCATCTACAGCCAGGCAGATTCCACTGGTTCTCTAGGCCACTTGTCCCAGTGTTCAAGTGGTCTCACAGTGAAGGAATTGGTTCTAAAATTCATCCTCTCACCCCTTGTTCTGTCTCCATGCATCCCTGTGCAGAGAATGAATGCCTCCATCTTCTCCCTCCTTTAGAAATTTTACAGAAAACCTCATTAACAGGAGTTTTGCACAGGTAAAAGGGGATAAAAACCACATTTGCTCGATTGCTTTTAAACTGTTTGAAACATCCAGGATAGACAGTGATGAAAGCTCAGAAGTACAGATATATTTATGGGCTCAGAAGGACTGACAGTCTTCCCAGGTACAAATTGTTGGAGGTAACTTGTGCTTCCTCCCAACAAATTTATTACATTTACTGTGGAAAAATCAATGAAACTTTTTAATAATAATTAGATTAAATTATGCTGATACGGAACTTCCTGGCTACAGAATGAACAGATCACATTTAAAAATAGGATTTGGTTGACTTTTTTTCACTTCTATGGCATTTTTTTCCTTCCTTTCTATAAATAGCAACTTTTTGCCCCAGCTTTTCCCTCGAGCGTGATAAGCAATGTCAAAACACCCAAGTGAAGGTTTCTGGAAGGTTTGCTAAAGGACCTGTCATCTCACAATTCTTTACCTTTCCTCAACATTAACAATCCCACACCAATTCCAGTAGCCACTTTCTGCACATACTTGAAGTGTCCTGGACTACAGAAAGTCTCCAAAACTTGCCATTCAGCTTCTGCATGACTTGAGCTTTCCCATTTCAGACTTGGAGGACAGGAGGAAGCATGACCACCAGCTCACTTGACTGTTGGGTTTTGCTTGTGGTTGAGCCATAGGAGATAGTGTTGGCTCCAACTGGGGGAAACTCAATGGCACCCATCAGTTCACTGCTTCTACCATCAGAAAGGCCTTTCCACCCAACCTGGATGGGTCTTGCTCCACCTTTCTAACACTGGATCTGGAGCAGAGACCTTCATTTGTAAAAGGTATTTTACTCTTAACAGCAGTTTATATACCCTGATCAAGACAACTCCTAACCTCCTCTTCCTTTAATTAATTACATTCAGATCATAGAATCTTTCACTAAAAAGGTCTCTAGACCTCAGGGTTTTGTGGTGCTCTTTTCTCAAGGGCTAGACATGCAAATTGCTAGATTTACTAGATTTTGTTCATGTTACTTCCAGAAATAAAACCGTAAACTTGTCTTTTGACAAACTTGAAACTGAGAGCACAGTTCACCTCCCACTTATGTGAAGAAACAGATACTGAATATGTAAACAACAGAAAAAGGGACAGAACAGAATCTGTCACCTTATCCTATGTACATAATCCATGCTATTTACTATATTGTAGTAAAAAAGTGGGGAAAAAAACCCCAAAACAGGCAATATGAACTTGTTTATGGACCTGAGCCACTACAAACCTGTTTTTTACAGCCATATTTTCTCATGTATTACTCAGAGTTGATTTGAATCAATACTTAAACAGACATACAAAAAGCAATTAGTTGCTGCAGGAAACTGGTTATGCACAGAACATAATCCTCATTATCCACATCAATATACATTCATTTCCTGATATAAGGCTAATCTTCATTATTGCTCATGTTATTAATGGTAACTTTATTTTTAGATGAGATAGCAATCCAAATTCCTAACTCCTTTTTCTCATCAAAAAGCCAAAGGCAGGCACAGCACTACAGAGTATTTCCCCTTCAGACAAATTTCAATGCCAGATTTTATTTCCTGCTGCCTAGTTTCCTCTTGCAACCTCACACACAGAGGATGTTCTGTTTCTCCCCCAGTTTGTGAAATCATGGTCTACCTACCTCTAAGGGCCAAACCTAAATCTTTGAGAGATACACCAAAAATGAACAAAAGAAGAGCAAATATATTATTTAAAACAAAAGCAGGGAAACCAAGTAAGTTTATATTATTGAGTAGCACCTTTCCATTACGTTTTGGAGGGTTTACTGTTATTTTAAAAAATCTTAAGTAGTAAAAATGCATTTAAATTAATTTAAATCCAAGCAGAGCAAGATTCAGGATCTTCTACTACCCTTTAAGAGAATCTTAAAAGCAAAGGAGTGTCATTAAAATACTGTGGTCAGACAGTAGCTACCATTGCTGCTCACAGTAATAGATGTCATGGGGAAAGGGAATTGTTATTTTTTAGCAGAGCCAGTGGGAATTTTTCAATCAGATAATTCTCAGTTGGAAAATGCCAGTTTTTAACAGGCACTTTTTTAGAAAGTTCTTTGGGATTGGTATGGGATTGCTGGTCTGAGCAGAAAGAGACAAAAAAGAAACCAAAGCATAGTTTGGTGTCTGGAGCACTTTTACAGCATGTGGTGAAGACCAGGTTCAACAATCCTTTTCTGGCTAACCTGCAACAGCAATGTGACCATGAAGTTCCCATTTCTGTCTCAAGCACTAGCTATTCTGGTGTGTCTTCCTTCTGTTTTCAAGTAAAAAAAAACAAAAATTTTATACTCTTTCAAACTGCTATGATTTTAAAATCTCCTATACAAATGGTCCCCCAGCCTCTCCAGAATGAATGAGAAACCTCACTAATTAGGAGACTACAGCCTGACTAAATAAAAAGAAAATATATTTTATGTCTACATTATGAATATTTCAAACCATTTTCCACCAAATAATGTCTCACTTCACAAACACCAAAGATTGTACATATGTTTACTCAAATAACCCAAGTTATTCATGAGCAGACATTTTATAAGACAGAGGCAAAAAGCATTATTCCTGAAAGAACTGCTTTGTAATATAGGATCTATGATAAGGTCAAAAGGAAGCATTTCTGGATGTGTTCCATCACTTGATGTTCAGGAAACCATTTTGTATGACACGAAGGATTAGGAAAAATAAGCTGTATGACATTTATTTTGTCGTTTTAACATTAATATCTGTAGAAACATTTTATTGTCAGTACAAAAGTTAACAGATTTTAATACTTCTTATACCTAATTTTTAAAATTTTTTAATTTTTTTTTTTTAAAAAAAAACAAAACAACCAAAAAACACCACCACATAAAACAGTGTAATTTGCATTCATATTGCATGGCCATATCAGTGTGAGAGTTCTGAAAGTAAAACCACAAGGCATCTGTAAAGAGACACAAACAACAGTGATATTTCAGCAGAGGCCAGTGCTATACTTACTGTTATGGAATGGATCAGAAGGAAATACTGGAGTCAGCATGAATTAATCCCTTAAAAAGATGCTGATATTCCTATGGCAAATTGTCATTATAAACAACTTCTCTCTTTTTAACTTAAGTTACAATAGAGGGATAGTCTAAAAGGCAAATGATCCAGGCCAAAAGATCTGGAACCCATTATCCAACCCAGGGAAGAGAATTGTAGTTAATTTGATGCATGTGCAACTCAGGGTAGAAGCTCAGCTCCGTGTAGAGCAGTACTTTCTGCTGTGGTTATAGACAAATTCATCTCTTTCCTTACTTTAGGAAGCCTCTTTTAAAATTTTCTTCCCTTTTGGTGGGTGTGTGGAATGATGCTGCTTTTTGGCCATTGCTAAGAAGTGAAATTGTTCAAGTGACAGGCAATGAGAATAAAAGACTTTCTTGTTAAAGGATTTGGTTTTGAGAAGAATAATCATCTGACACTGCAGTTTTTAAACACAAATAAATCAAAAGTTTAATTCCCCCAAATTAGTTATATACTGTAAATATTTCTTTTTTTTTTTTAAAGATCTGAAAACTAGTAAAGTCTGAGCAATATATCTACTAGTTCTCTGTGCTGCCTGCATAGAAATGCCATTTAAATTACAAAAACACAACAACCCTATAAACGATTAACTGTTTTGTACATTACCAATTAGTTAATAAATTAATGATATACCATTTTCCCTGAAAGCAAAGTATTTTCCACCTTTGGATGGTGAAAATTAAGAAATTCTGTGTAAGAACAGCATTTAGCAAATAGCTGTTAAAAAAGAGACTAATTTGCTAGGTGGATTGGGACATCCATTTTTAAATCAATACAAAAAATAATTCATTGTAAATATATATAATATATATTTATACATATTTTGAATATATTTACATACATCCAGCACCTATATACTGCATTTGTGCTCTGTAAGTGTGTGCCAACATATATTTTCTCCAAATATTACAAAATAAACAAGAAAGGCAGACCCAGAGTTTGCCTCAAGTCCAACTGGTCCATTGTACAAACAAAGTCTGTTGCAGCTTACAGGAAGCCAGAAAATTGATAGCAATGGGGATTTAGACACAGCTCATAAACATTCTTCTTTGTTGGGAATATTTGAAAGTTGCAAATGATGAGATTCTTTATGTAGGTTCTGACTGCTTTCCTCCAAGTTGTTGTTTTTTCCTTTTCCTTTTTTTCCATATATCATATGTACAAGCAGAAACATTAAGGTCCCGGAGAAAAGATTTTGTTTTGTATATGGTAGGTAGCTTGATGTTCTGGTTTCTTTCTTCCTCGACGTGACTTATTTTCATGTTTTAACACTTCCATTCATGTGTTGGTACTTGGGAAGACAAGGTTCATAAGGCATTGGATCAGGAGAGAAAACAGAGTCATCACCTGAAGAACACGAACTCCTCGTGTCAGGGTAACTAGGTGAATACTGTTCAAGAGGTCCACTGAGATCCAGATACTCCTATGATAAAAAGAAATAAATTGCATTTTTAGACAGTGAGTAAAACTGCCAATAACACGTTACCACTGCTCTGACTTGGCTTGATTATACAGTGGGTAAAACAACAGCTTAAAACGACACTCGTTTCTGCAACGCAATTGCATTCGACGCTGCCTGTTGCTTCCATATCCCATAAAACAAGGAGCCTGAACAGAGAAAGAAAAAAAACAACCCAAGAACGTGGTACTTTTCTGAAGTCCAACATCACCAGCATCAGCCGCGTCAGTGGAAATAAACATGCCAGCCACATCAAAAGCAGACTTTTCACTTGCAATGATAAAAATGAAATTTCATCCTCAATAGAACCGTTTTTCTTTAGCACATGGTAATGATTTAGAGAGGGGAAAGTCACTTCCAACCGTATATTCCTTTGGTCAGTTTGAGTATCTGTTTTATATTCTGTGATATTAAATTTGGGTTTAAACATGCAGTGGCCTACGTGCAAAAAAAGAACTGGAAGAGAAAAAAAAATCATTCACCAGATTTGGGTTTTTTACAGTACATATTAATGTGTGTGTCCCAGAGTAGCCATGACCAAAGCAGTCATTAAAAAAGGAAATAGTATCTGCTGAATCCAAGTTTTGGGTTAAGGCTTCTTTTGCTAGAAACAACAGTTTTGGCAGAAGAATAAAGTTATTTTTCCCCTTGAAATTTTCCTTCTCTTTCAACTTCTAAAGGCAGCTGCATTCATTTAAATGCAATCTCTTCATTTGCTAAACCACAAGTTATGATGGTACTGACGAGACAAGTCTTCCACCTCAGTCAGTATTTTTATGCTGCTGTGCTTAGGTTTGGGGTAATTTAGTTCTTGGTTAACATATTTTAAGTCAGAAATTCAATCATTACTTTATTACAGTTTAAAAATGGTCATAATTTTAAAAGAGAAGGGGAATGTAAGTTTTAAAATGCTGACAAGTACATTAGGCAGCAAGAAAAGGCAGTTTGGATCTAGGATTACTGTCTATCTTGCTCCTTAGGCTTTTAGAAGATCCACAAGGACAACCTTGACACATATTTATATATTAGCAAACCAGTCATACATGACCAGAATTAATCAAGCACTTGCTGGACAGACAGAAGTTGAAATTATTCCAGTATTTGAATAAACAGGGCTTGGTTCATCATATGGAAAGGCTTGTTGTGATTGAGTTATGAATTCAGTATTGGAAGTCAGAGTCTTATCCTCTCTCCAATCTCCTTATCCAATGTCCAGGGGGAAAAAGGGGGATAAAATGTTGCCTGTATCAGGATGGTTCCTGGTGTTGATATAATGACACAGCCATGAGGCTAACTCTTGGTGACTTCTGCTCTTGTGGATTGGGGAAACTTCGCACACCAATCTGGGAGACATGGGGAACAGGGTCTTTTTTTTTTTGGGGGGGAAGCAACAACAAAAAAATCCCCCCAAAACCAAACATCAACAAAAAATCCCAACAGGTGATGAGCCAGCAGGGAGAAGAAGAGCCAGACAATACCATTTAAGCAGAAATAATTATTTGCACAAATGCATGAGATATTGCTGGCTGCCCTAGGAAATTTTTGAGTTGTTGGGTAAACCAGGTTGACCCTGTATCAACAGTGTCATTTAGGGACAGAAGGGACAGTGCCACTGTGGAGAGGACAAGCAGATTTATTGTCAGACTGGTGCACAAGTGAACCTCCTCTTCAGGAAAACTGTGCATATTGCACAAATCAGAGATCTCAAGCTATGGAGGAAAATGGGACACACTGGAGTTCTCAGGAGAACTGAGTGAGAACATGATGACTTTTCAGGAACACAAAATGGGCTGTAAAAGACAAGTGAACTAATTTGCTTTGTGTCCAGGGTAAATAGGACAAAAGCAATACGTTATGCTGAAAGATTAGAGATTAGAACGATCTTTCAAGAAGTAAGGCTGATGAAACAAAGCAACAGACTGTCAAGGGGTGATGCAGGAATAGAGCAGTGGAGATCTTTGAGGCCAAGTTACATAAACATCTTGTCAGGAATGACAAACGTATAGTGGATCCTGCCATAGGCCAATCAGATGGACTGGATGTTTTCCTGAGCTTTTTCCAGCCATTTTTCCTATTATTCCAATCATTTACATAACCCTTAAGGCCTTTTCAGGTTACCTTTGAGATCATTCCAGGTCCATGAGCTGTACAAACTTGGGAAGGCAAGATGGTTAAACACACACACAAAAAAGAAAGTGATATCCTTTCCCAGGCTTGGAATTGCAGCCCAGAACCTCCCTCTTGAATTTGCAAATGAATTTCCAGTCCAAGCCACCCAGCACTCCACAGTGGCAGCCAGCCCACCTCCAACTAGTCTTGTGAAATCAGATATAAATTAGGCAGGAAAAGCAGCAGCCACTGCTGGATGAGGGGGGAAGATGGTAACAGAACACAGGGCTGTGTTACCAACTCCGCAGGGAGCACATAGTCCTGCCTCATCTCTGAGCCACCCCTGAAGGTGCCACGTCTTAGCGTAAACCTTACAAAACAGAAGCCAGATGCAATTATAGCTGCTACTGAAGCCAAAATCTTTTTCAACTGACCTTCTGGGTAAATTATGATCCTAAAAAAAGGCATCCCTTTACTCAGGTTCTCCTGTCATCTCTATTGCATACAGCCTTTCCTAATGCTGCTTAATAGTATTTTTTCATTTCTCCAACAATTCTGAAAAATTAGAAAGTAATGCTGAAGACCAATATAAAGCCATATAATTTTTTTTTCCTACCTTCCCCCCTCCTTATATAAAGAAGCACTATAATGGTAGCAAGCCTGAAAAATTTATTTTGAAACACTCAAAACAAGTTGTTGTAACTTTCCTCTGTAAGTGTTTTGTCATTTTTTCCCCCTCCCATTATACATATAACTTCTCAGATTTGCTAGGAACTTGTAAAGTGATTCTGGGACACCAACATTTTCTCTCCAAAGAAGTTTCCACCAAAAGAATCAACATTTCCATCACTCGTGATCGTCCTCAGAGGTGCATGTGATTGACTGATAAGAGAACTGATTCCTGTGTGAATACCCTAATCAGTGTGCTCCTTGCTAAAACTAATAATATCTCAGACCCCTGAAAGAATGCTCTTCAAATAAACCCTTTTGCATTCATATATCCCGACCTGAAGCAGTGCTAGGCAGGACCTTTGGATAATTGGATGGCTGTTTGCACGTTCCCTGTGGGTCCTCGTTCCCTCCACAGAGAGATATTTCAGTGAACCTAATTCACTCTCAGACTTATAATCTGAAATCTACCACTGTCGATTTCTCCTCTTCTGACCTAGATTTCATGGCTGGGAATCAAGAGTTGATAAATGAAAAACACTATGAACTGTACATCTCTCCTTCAGGTGAAATTCATGTTGAAACATAAACATTGCCTCTCAGCCTTCCTCAATACTGCTACGCTACAAACAACAAAAGAAGCAATGAAAAAGAAACCAAAACACTTTTAAGGTGTGTTTCTGTTTAGTTACATAAATTAAGGCATAATGGCAAGAAACTAAGGATTTCATAGGATACATACTTTAGCTGTGTGTAACCTCAAGAGGACAACAATAAACAGAACAAGAAGAGAACTTGAGCGGGATTTCATAATTGAATAAATTCCATCTGCCTCCTGAACCATTTGTTGTGATCAGCTTATGGAGGGAAACAATCTACCTACCTCATTAGTTGTGAGAGTGAGAATCCGATCCAAGTCTTCTACCAACTGTTTAAAAGTCGGTCTGTGTGAAGGCACAGCATGCCAGCAATCTCTCATCATCATATAGCTGTAAGAAACACACATTTTCTTGGCTTAATTAAAATCACGCGACCTTCTCGCAGACCTTTTCAGACAGTCAATGCTCCCCATCACACATAAAGCTCTGAGCACCCACAGCCCTACACACGGACCACTGATTTCCCCAAAATTGTGCCATTTCTACATCTCCCTTGCCCAGTGTCTAAATTACCCTTTTGTGGGTTCAACTCTGTAACCTTCTGTCCCCGGAATTTCAATGGCATTGAATTACACACGCTAAAATATTTCTGCACGTTAGGGATTGTGGTCCTTGTGAAGAAATTAAAATAGGGGAAAAAATTAAAAAAAAACACTTAAAGGCTATATTAAAATATCAGAAAGGGAACATACTTTCCCCTCATAACCAAGAAATAATGCTGTGGTAATAATGCGAGGCCAGGCTGGATGGGGCTTGGAGTAACCTGATCTAGTGGGAGGTGTCCCTTCCCAGGCAGGGGGATTAGAACTAGATGATCTTTAAGGTCCCTTCCAACTCAAACCAGTCTGGGATTCTATGGTAACACAGAAATTCCCAGATATATTTTGTTTTGTACAAAACCAGCCTGATGTAACTCACATATGATTAGTGGTATGTGGGCCATTTAGGAATTTTTGTGTTCATGAGATTTAAAAAA
This sequence comes from Apus apus, assembly GCF_020740795.1. NCBI lineage: Eukaryota > Metazoa > Chordata > Aves > Apodiformes > Apodidae > Apus > Apus apus. The sequence goes on along the minus strand of NC_067285.1, from coordinate 5,264,319 downwards.
AAACAAAAACAAACACAAATATGGGTCTAAAAACACTGACTTGTAGATGATCTCTTCTCTATGGGATCACACCAGAGTGTGTAAAGAAGTATCCTCTGTCAAACATTCTCTGAAGACCTTCTAGTACCTTTATCTTTACATAGCTATACACACACTATATCTCCAATTTTAGTCAAGCAATTCTGAAAATGTTTGATCCACGTGAATTCAGTACAGTCTGTGTCCTTCAATCCTGCTACAGCAAACAAGGGTCCTTACAGTTCATTGGTGCAGTTGGCAGGTTTATCCATTCGGTGCCCTTCTTTAAGCAGCTTAAAAAGTTCCTCCACTGGGATTCCTGGGTAGGGTGATCCTCCTAATGTGAAGATCTCCCACATTAGCACACCAAATGACCAACTACAAATCAAAGAGAAAACTGCATTAGTAGATCTGCCTTACTGCTGAAAACAGAGATGTGCTTGTGATTGCACTGGTTAACAGCTGGACTTGATGATCTTAAAGGTCTTTTCCAACTGAAATGATTCTATGATTCTAAATCGCTTTTAGGAGATGCTTAAACCAGTGTCTGCCCAACTCTGACTGTCCTGAGCAGGATGCCAATCTGTGAAGCAGATCAGATGCATGGGCAGCATGGAGAACAGGGACTGACCTGAGCATGATCTCAAACACACTCTTTGCCTTTGCCTGGTGTGCTCCGAGCACCTGAGTTTCCAGGGCTACTGCAAAGAACTGCATCTTCACAGCTTAATTATTTACAGAACTCACAGTTGAGCTGGATTGCAACTATGTAGCAGAGTATCTTGGAAAAAGCAGACTATTCAAAACAAAAACTTTTTGTATCATTCTGCTTTTCTATTATATATATACATAACTTTTTTTTAGATTTTTTTTTTTTGTTAGGAAATGAAGAAGGATAATGTTAAGCCAGTTTTCCTGCCTGCTTGCCACCTCCTTCAGTGCCTGTCTCATCATGCCTTGCTGGCTACCTGGGGCTCTTTGGCAGGTGGTTTTGCCAGGTGAGCAACAGCCTACAGCTTGTGCTGGTTCCTCAGCTTCTCTGCAGCTCTCCTAGCTTTGCAGCAGTGTATTTTAGTAAACTGTTTGCACAAACTTACAATAATATTATCTTTAGCTGTCTTCAAAGCCACCATGGGGCCAAGAGCCTCCAAGTTCCAGCACTGGAACCCTCTCTCTCCATGGCTGCTGAGCAGCTTTGACTGACTTTCAGCCTTGAACCAGTGAAATAGTTTACTTCACATTCACCTAAACATTCTGCCAAGTTGTTGCTTTAGAACAAAAGATTGATCCACCCTTAACCTGTGTATATAGTTTCCTTTGTAAATAATGTAAAGATTGCAGGAAAAGTCTCAGTAAATGCTATTCTTAGGGAGAGAGCAGTTTGTGAAGTGCATGCAGGTTAAAGAGGAGATACCTCTTACTTTCTCCACTCTGCCCTTTTTCTTTTTAGCCCTGCACTGACATGCATAACCTTTTACACCTGTGCTGGGAAACATCCAGCCCTTTACAGTTACCATCTTCTCCTGGAGAAATAAAAACCATAAGATCTTCATCTGCACTGTATAAAAAATACACATCTACTTCAAGCGCAACACACACGAGCACTGTAGCTGGGCCCAGGAAACTGTACTAGGAAGCAGAATAAATCCTGGGGGGTTGCATCAGCCAGTGACTCTGTGCACACATTACAAGATTTTGAAGTGTCAGAGTTCAATGATTTCCTACTACATGTGAAGTACTGCTGGGAAGCAACAGTACTTCTAAAAATCAGAGAAAACTTTTCCACTATATCCAGTCTATGTTTTATTAAACTTGATCTTAGCACAAAGCTTTATAAAAACTTTACAGGAACTTTATCATCTTTCTTCTCTCTCTCTGTTTTCTTTTCTTTTTTTTTTTTTAAACCTGAAGGAAGTGCAGACTATGTCAAAAGCCAAGCAAATTAGATAGACTCTTTGTAGCTGCACATCCGTAAATAAGTTCAAGGGGGGAAACTTCCGCACTGACAGAAGGAGGTTAGCATTTTCCACCTTTCATGTGCTTTGAAGCTGGGCAGATTAGTAACAGAGCACTGGTTAGCAGTCTACCAGAAAATCCTCACTTTCTAAGGGCAAGTCCTATTGCATCTATTAATACATGAAATGGAATGAAAACACTTAAAGGTAAAGCACATCGTGAAAATACATTTGAAATATCCCGAACTATAAAAAATACAAACCAAACAAACCCTCCTTCCCACGCCCCAAAACCCCATTTAAATAAGGCCACTTACACATCACTTTGATGTGTGTAAACTCTGTCAAACAGAGCTTCTGGAGCCATCCACTTTACTGGAAGCCGTCCCTGTAAGTTTGGAGGGGAAGGGAAGAAAAATTAAAATGGTAGCAATTTACAGGATGATTTCAACACTAATTTTTTCATGAAGATTCATAAATTCTAAGAGAGCAGTCTAATGCAAAGCAGCACTTAATTTATCTTTACAATTTTCAGGGAACAATACTAAAAGAGTAGGGAGACCTTTAAGCAAAATGCATATAAACACTGAAGACAAAATTAAAAGCATTGGGGACTCCCAAAAAGTTCCCAGACTGCTTGCTAGGAGAACAACAGGATAAGCAGACCAAAATTAAAAAGATCACTTGACAATGGTTCTTTGGAGACAAAAATACCCCAATCAATAATCCCTTGAAAAATAAGCCTGCCTGCAAAAATCAGCTGATCATCAAACCCAAGAACTTTGTTTTCCTGTTCCTGTACCTTTTGCAATGACCGTGAACTCACACAGCCACAACTGCCTGTTGCTTTGCACACACATTCTGCCCTGCTCAGAGCCCAGGATTAGCACTAGAATTGATATGAAGAAGGTTCAGTGCCCTCCAGCAATGATGGACCCACACCTGGTTGCTCTCTTTACAAAGTAGGAAGATATTATCACTAAAATGTCATTAATCACTCAGTGCTTTATTTTCATATATAATTAATAATAATTAATATTTAAAGTCTGGAGCTTATCAGGATCTTAAAAGATCCCCTGAGAAGGAGGTGTGTAAGCTGTTGAAACCAAGTATCAATAACTACATGTGAAACATTTTATCTTCTTGATTTGGCACCGGTTAAACAGCAACATGTTGACAGATTGGGGAGTAAAAATCCATTTTCTTAATCTCTACCCCAACTTTGATGCTCCAGCCATAACTTGTACATGACAACCCAAGTACAGGCAAAAGGGATAAAGCTGTATGTGGTGTCACCACCCATAAACAGGATTTTTATTATGATTCTTGCTGGCACTGCTTAAAAAGTGTTTTTCAAAATCCTAGTCTTGGTACAAAGTAGCCAGAATCAACAAGAATATTTCCACTTATTTCAAGTGAGTGGAATCAGGGACCCACAAACAAAAATCATCTTATATTTTAGCAGTTCTAATAAATCATACAATATACAGCCCCTGTGGTTATCAGTTTAACTGTCACTGTAAGAGGGGACAGAAATGCTTATGTCCTTAATCCCTGTTTTCTGTCTGCGATGAAAAGTGAGGCTGATGTTCAAGAAGCCCATTAAGTTTATAACCATAGTTTTGAAGTGAATCATTGAAAGAAAACACTTGTTTCCAGAGATAAGAAAACCATCCACTTACATTAGTAGTCTTTTTATAATAATCTATATTGTTGATGTCTCTGGCTAAACCAAAGTCTGCTATTTTCATGACATTATTTTCAGTAACCAAAACATTTCTTGCAGCCAAGTCTCGATGGATACACTGGAAAGAGAGGGGCAAAAAAAAGGCACAGTGAAATAAACTGCTGTAAAAGTGAAATATTTCTACACCACCACTAAGTCTCCTTTACAGATTTTAACCTAAATCCCAATGTGGGAGTCACACATGAACTACAAGCCTATAAAATAGATTGTCTTAATTACTGTAATCTATCCCCTCAGCTGGTGTGTCCAAGTTGAACTACTGCCATTAGAAGCCTCTTAGAAAATCATGGAATACTTCAGACTTGTATTTTGCTGAGGCTGAAAGCCTGGGTGGTGGTGACCCAAAATGTGCCACTCTGTTTGAGATTCACTCTCCATTACACATGTCCAGGTACAGGTATTGCAGCACTGTCATTACAAATGCTGTTAATGAGCCTTTTATTAAGTAGCTTCCCTTAAATTATATCAGCTCACCAGAGTCAACAACCTGACAGTCTGGATCCGTGCAACCATTTTTAATAGAAAAGATTTTAACATGAGATATACCCACAGTACATAATTTTAAACTAGATGTCTAGGGTGTGTATTTACTTCAACCATGAGACCATAACAACTGAATTTTACAAAAAAGAACACCCCTATACCAAAAGCATACAACCTGGGCTGGGCTGTTTACTTTTCAAACAGCTCTGATACTGAAACTGGGAGTGTTATCTCCTCAGAGATTTTTCCTTTATGTCAGCATTATCCCAAAAATTTGCAACTGATTCTTTTCACTGAAAGGACGTTGTGACTGCTTTGGATATTATTCCTGTGTTTAAGCAGCCTTATTAGGGCTGCTGGCAGCAGAAGCACGGTAAGAAACATTGCATTTGGAATCCCCCCAGGATATTCAACCTCATTTCAAGTTAAATATCTTTTTTTCTTTTTTTTTTTTTTTTTAAACTCCTCAATTTTGGATTACTCTTTATGTTGTCCTCTTTATTTCAGCATATGCATAGACATGCTGGACTGAACCACTACAGAAAAAGCTGTACAACAGCCAGTTTCTTACTGGCATTGTAACTTGCCCCAGCAATTTTCTGAGATCTCTTATCCTGCATGGCTAAAATGAGCCTACGAAGCTTCAGCTCCTCACTGGGTTTGTCATGGGGAACTGCCAGGAAAAACCTGCTCCAGCAATGCCTTTGTGTGCCCAGGACCAGACAGCAGTACATGCTTTCAGCATCAAATCTGTCTTCTAATTCAGCATCAGCAACTCTACGGTAGCAGAAACAACATAGGCTAGCCTTCCTACTTCCCTGCCCCTTGTTTTCAAACTCTACAGGATGATCCTCTGAGACCCTAGGAACTCAATTCAGTTGCCCAAACAGAAGTACACGGTGTCATCAGAGATGCCCTGTGATATCCAAGGTATCTTGATGAGACTACCAGGGATGCCACAGGGCTTACAGCAGACCAGAGCAGCAAGCTGGGGTGCCACAGAGAGCATCTGAGACGGCACACGACACCTCTGAGTGAATACACCAAATTCAAACCCTGTTATCTTCTGTCAGTATTTCTGTTTTCTCATACCCTAAAGTTTTAAAACTGAGACTCTTCCTATCCTCAAAATGGTGTCATTATTGATCTCCATATCTGAGAGATTTTTAAATCCAACCCTCCAGCCCTAACAACTTTGTTTCTTTGCAATGATCTGGGCTAGTCCCTCTACTTGAAGCTCCTCTGTTGTTCTTGCACTGTTCTGGAATGATGGGGAAGACACATCAACAGAATTTTAAAAAGCATCCATCCAACTTAGGAACAATATCCAACCTATAATTGCTTGTAAGGCTAAACCTTCTTGTAAGACAAAAAGGAGCCCAAAAATCTTCTTTACATTTTTTTTTTTTTTTCTTTCCTTTTTGGTCTCACTGAGCCATTTATTGGACTGAAATAACATGAACATTGGCCTTCTCACAGTTCCTGCATGATGAAAGTAGCGTGAGAAGACCAGCTCTCTCATTATTCCAACTCAGTAAATGGATCCCTAAGGGTAAAAGAACTAGTGAAATACAAACAGAAACGGTGGGATATTTGAAGAACCAGAATGCAGAGTTTCACTGTGTGCTGCCTTTGTTTTCCCCCTGCCTTGTGCAATGCCTCTCACATTCTGTCAAGCTCAGAGCAGCGCCGATCAAGTGTTTTTGCAAAGGAACTGGATCAAGGATGAAATGGTTCTGCCATGTGCACTTGTGTGAGCACACACCTTCTTGCCAGTCTCCTACTTCAGAGCTTCTCAGGCAGACACTTGTTCTTAAGATCTGCCAGTCAAAGACTTATTTTTTTCCTTTCACAACAGTACTATTTTCTTGGGACATGGCTCAGTGCCAGGCAAATGTTTCATTAATCTTAAAAGAGATATCCTAAGGTGCTTTATCCAGCACAATATTTGTGCTTGCTCCAGTACATGATGTTTGTCTTGTCTTGTATGTCTTCCTGTCTACATTACTGTGCTGAGAATTACTATTTCAAAACAGAAGGATAAAAGCAAAATTACACCTCGCTTACTCCTCCCTCTAACCTCTACCAGTGCAGAAAAGCAATAAAAAAAATCATGACTCCACACAACAGGAATGGAGGTTTACACTCAGCTCTGGTCTTTGGTTAAAAACAGTTCCATACTTGGACATGGAAACAACTGGAAATCCGTACATACCCTGCTAACCACTCCACACCTTGCAGGACATGTTTATCATCACTATCTGGTGCTCTGGTTTGGCCACTGGGTCCAAACACCACCCAGGGTATTCATGACTGCTTGTCCACCAAGCCACAGGATGTTTACAGAGTTAGTTATACAGGGCTCTTTAGGTTTCATAACTATAATTTAATCAAATTACTGGTTAAAAAACCCAACACACCATTTGAAGAAATAAGTGTCTAGGGACATGACTGGATAAATAAATTTTCAACAAGCTGCACTACCAAAACCCACTAGTTTTAAGCAAAGTGCCTAATTTCAGTGACTAATTCTCTCCGTTATTTTTGCTTCCTCTGTTCACAGTTCCTGCCTTGGCACCTTCTAGGCCTCTCAACTTTGCCTGTTATCATTCTGTAAAATCCTTCTGCTAACTGAATTCATTTATTTTCCATCCCCAGATGAGCTGATCTGGTCCATTTGACTGGAAACAGAAGGCAAATGGTGCCTGCTGCTGTCTCATGGGTGGAGTAACATGACTGGTGCAATCAAATGTGCTTATGAACTCCCAGTGCAGGTATGTACGCAATATTTACCTTAAACAATCCATTCTGGGCCTCATTTTAGGAGTGTCATTAAACAGAGATTAATAACTTAAAGCGTATTAATTTTCCCAATGATTTTTCCAAAGCAGAGAGAATGCAATTTGTTTGAGAAAGGTTTTTCTCCTGGCAAATTCTTCAACACAACCGAGTGGAGAACAAAACTAAACTAAAAAAAGGCGCCGGATAAATACACACCGTGAGCTTTGTGTGGCTCTTGCTGAGTTCTACCTACTTTTTGTGACGCCAGGTACTCCATGCCTCTTGCCAACTGGTATGTGCATGACACTAAGTCCTTGAATGTCATCTGCTCTTCTGGGACCCTGTTGATATCAAATGAATACTCCATCCCGGGGGGACGGCGTGCTCGGAGGTACTCCCGCAGGTTTCCCTTGGAAGCATATTCCACTATCACGTACAGTGGACCTTTGGAGGAACAGAGTGTGTGAAAACAGAAGGTTGAGAGGCAAAATGTTTCATTGTAAGGAAGCTTTCAGCACACTCTACCAAATGAACTAAGATAATCAAGGTTTAACTGTGGGACCAGTAAGCCCGATTTGAAAGCCAAAGAGGTCTAGACTTAGCAAAGTGACTGCCCAGAGCTCCATAGCAGGATAGCAGCAGGGTTACAATTAGTGGCTGAAAGTGCCTAAACCCTGACCCAGTGCCTGTTCCTTCCAGCATATTCCATGTATGGAAAAGCAAGCATTTTTCAATCAAAAAATGCCACAAGAGCTCAAACATGGGGAAAGTGCTTCTTGTGAATTTGATGCCATTCTGCATCACTTTACATGACATAATTACCTCTTCCTAAATCACTGTGTTCTTTACAAAGTACAAGTGCTCATTTCAAACTCATGGGATACAAGTTCCACTAAAGCAGGGCTGACAATTCACAACAACAGGCATGGGTAAAAGCCCTTGTAAAATGTCCCTTTTTTTCCCTACAGCAAGGGATCTGAGAGTTTTCCTATGGTTTAGTACCCTTTCTCATATTAAAGCTGCAAGTATAATGAGAGACAGAAGTTGAAATATTGCTGCTGAACTGGGGAAGTATCTAAAAATCCCATCACGGCATGACTGCTTCATTAAAAACTCTTGAAAAATTATGATAAATGAGATTTTTCACAGGCCTGTTGGAAAGTCCTGGCTTACATTCTTTTCTCTACTCACCATCCTGGGTACAGGCCCCAAGGAGATTGATGATATTTTTATGCTTCCCAATCATCTTCATCATCTCCATCTCTGACACCAGGTCGGATAGATCTTTTTCTGTAGCATCATCTGTACAAGACACAGGTTCAGTTCATATTTTCTAATATGCCAACCTGAACTTCACAAAGGCTTACGAGCTGGTGTTAAGCATGTGTGCTTCAAAATGCAGAATAGGGGACTTGTCTTCCAGTGTACACTGTATATTATACAAATTTGTATGTTATATCCTAACAAAAAATATTCTCGACCTCTTTGATGGACTGACCACCTCTTCATTGTTATATTTTAAGAGGGAACACAGTAATATCAAGACATAAAAATGCCATCCTTAGCTATCAAACCTTCAATAACTATGCCATTCCTCCAAACTAACCTTATAATTAAATTAAAAATAAATAGGCACCAATCACTTGGAGTGAATGGGGTAGGATCTACACATGGACAGCCTCTGACATGAACTAAACTAAAAGCAGAGACACCCACATGATGCTAATATATCTCCTGGCTCCTAAATACTCACTGCTTAAGATAAACAGGCTGTCATGGATGCAGATTTACACCCCAAACTGCTGAAGGCTGAGGTCAGCTATGTGCTCTTTGACCCCCCCCACGATGACAGATATCAGATGCCACAAAAGAAACTTTTTTGTGGATGAGAACTGCCGTATCACCCATTCTGATCCCTAATCACCCCATTTTCTTACCTTTCAACATCTTGACTGCCACAGTCACTGCTTCTTTTGGCCTGTCTTTATCAATCCCCACCGCTTCGGCCATGACAACTTGCCCAAAGCAGCCTTCTCCCAGGGGTTTACCCAGCGTCAGCCTAGAGGTGTAAACAGGAGATTAACACACAGCATCTGGTGAGGGGATGCAGCCAGTGAAATTCCAGAGCTAAATATAAAAACCTTTCAGCAACTTGCTGTAGCACGAAGCGTTTATCGCACGGAACTAATGGCACTCTGGGTGTCCATCAGCTTTCATGCACATTGGAGTATGTTTTCTTAGGGATGATGCAGCAAGCATCTCATAGGGGCAGGTCAGTTGTTAAACCCAGTTTTTAAGCCCTCCCTCTCTTTTAAATAAAACTGTGTATTCGATGGCCAGTGACGAGACACAGTTTGGAGGGGCAGAGCTTTTCAAAAGCATCAGACAGTGGCCGAAATTCAGAAGCAGCCAGCAGCACCCAAGGTCTCCCTGCCATTACAACATGGCCAGTCATCATCTTTTCTCACGTGGACAGTTAAGAGATGACAGAAAAGTTTCTTTGTGTGTGTTGCACGTGGTCGCTTTCAGGCAGCTGCCGATTTGTGTGGTAAAGGGTGGTATTAGGAGCAAGGGGATGTTTTAAATATTAACTCCTGTGGCATAAAGGCACAGTGCAAGACGAAAGGAAAATAAAACGTGCTCTCAGGCAGTTAAATTTTGGCTCAAAATTCCTATTATTGCTTTCTGTCTGGGGACACAGGCCATGAACATTTGCCTAAAGATCTCTTGAGCCGAAGGGATTAAATGGGGCAGAGTCAGCAAGTCAGTAGGCCGTGCGTTTGGGCACAGCCACAGGTAATTATCACACCCCTTTCTCTTTCTTGTGGCCGATGAGGTGTCCAGACAGATGCCTTCTTGTGGCAGAGAGGAGGGAGGATGAAGGCAGGAGAAGGGGAAAGAGGCGGGTGACATGTGCAGGGTGAAGGCTCAGGAGGGAATACAGCACCGGTGGAGCTCACAGGCCTCGAGCGGCTGCCGGGAGCTGCCACAGCCACCAGCCCCTCTCTTGGAGGAGCACAAAGACACTAAGGCACCACCTTCATGGGACAAAGCCCTTGGCAGGTCTGAGCATCCCTCACAGGCTGCCTTCTCCAGGGCCTTCACACCCACAGCCAGGTCCGACAGCTTCGTGCACCCCGAGTGAGACAGGAGGGTTCGTTCACCCACGGCTGGGTCTGGCACGGAGGCTGTTTCTTGGCTCAGGGTCTTTGCTGCCACAAGGGTCATGTGTGAGAGGAAGAGAAGATGCCCCCTGCACCCAGGCTCTGCTCAGGAAGAGGGAAGCAGAAACTAGGAGAAACTGAAATTCCCTTAGAATCACAGTATCAATGTAAGAAATCTTTTTAAAAGAGCAGTCAGTAAGTGGGCTATGCAAAATGCTTCTTGCAGAGAGCATAACCTGGTTGCTAAACCTGCTCAGCTGTAACAGACTGACACAGAGATGCCAACCTCAACTGTAGAGATGAAATAAAGACACTTCAGAGCTTCTGGGCAAAATCCTGGTTCCAGCCTAAGTGCTTAAGGGCCACATTCAGGCACTACGACTTGCAGAGAACATCACGTAACTCCAGAAACAGTGCCACAGCAGATATCATGGAGGGTGCTTGGCAGGTTTGATGCTGCTAATGTTGCCCAGTGCAGGGGCCAGATTCAGATAAGCATTTTTATAATGGAGTTCCAAAGGTCTTCACATCATTCACAGATATATGTAGGGACTCATTCATAAAAGCATGGACTTCCCATGTGAAATACAGGGAGAGGTTGTTGCACTATCAACAGAAGAGTGTTACCCCAGTGCCAAATGGTTTGAAAATCCTGCATATCTGCTCAGGCACAAGACAGAAGTTAGAGGTGGTTTCTTCCCAGAGTAGCCCACAGGCTCCTTGTCAAATGTAGTCTTTGCCTTGGTGAGAGTTCCTCAAGCTGTTTTGGACTGGTTTCTAAAGCAAACGTGAGTTTAAAAAGGTGCCTAGACTGAAGGGCAGCATGTGCTATGTTGAGGTCATCCTGCATTTTCTCCAGAACTAAAACTGAATTTAGCATCTTGGCAGAGAACAAACATTTGCATTGGAAACTGGTTAATTTATGTCCTATTGCCCTGCTAAGACGAAAAGTAACAAACCCCTCATTGTGTGCCTCCTGCCCCCCAACCTAATAAACTGCCTCTAAATAGCCTCCTTTCATTGCAAATCTGCTCCACCTACGTTTGTGCTGAATGTTGGTTTTAAAATGTTTAGCGCTCTAAAATTTTCCGCATTTAGTGTATCCCCCCGGGGTATGGGCTGACAGAAGCACACATACAGGCCCCCACTGTTGACCAGAATACTGCAGGTGGCAATTACAGCATTTTGCACTAGTTTTCAGCTACATCATTAATATAATTTCCAGAACAGTTGTCAGAAAGGTTCAAAACTACAGCTTTTCTATCCAAAAGTTACAACTCTGAACTTTGAAAGAGAACTGCTCGTGATAAGAGGTGTTATTTTCCCAAAACCACCTTTAGACTCCTTAAAGTTAGCACTAAGTTTAATATATAATCATGGTCCTACCTGTGTTAATATAATATCTCTTTTACATGTCTTTTTATATTAAGAAATATGGTTACAGCTTTAATTAGATTATTCAGCAGTTCATTTTGCATGTTAGCCAACAGACTTTGAAGAAAATATTATGTAGGCACACGAATATGCATGTATCAAGATTCAGTAGGCTCTGCCTGAAACCTCATACTCTTAAGCCACAGAAGTTTTACATATATATGTAAACTATATGCAAAATGTCCCACTAAGTCAAAACCCATCATCTCCTTTAACACATGCTAATACAAAATCAACAGAAAAGCCTAACAGAAAAGATTGTCCAATACTATATTCTAGACTTTCTCTATCTTCTACATGATATTTTATTAACTATTTCATAAATATTAAACAATGAAGTTTAATATTTCAGCTAAGAAACTTTGCTTAACATACAGAGGCTATTGCTTGGGAAAATCTCAACAATGCTTGTATGTGGACATCTCTCCCTGTCTAAGTCATACATTTTGAAATAACATTTCAGATTCACTCCTTTCATAACAGAGGATTTGCACTTCAGCAGGGTATCTGAAAACCTACTAGAAATCTGAACACATAATCAGTATGACAGGCAGGGAAAATTCACCTTCTGTTTTTTAAAAAAAAAGACATTTCAGGTAGCGGAATTGGATCTTGGTCTTCAGAGGCTCAGGTAGTTGAGATTTTTAACTAAAAGAAACCCTGGGAGACATTGGGAGAGAAGTTTCCTCTCATACTGTGTCATGGCTTTCAGGCATGTGTGTGTAGGCAGCGTTAAGTGAAACAGGCTACTTACTTATCTCTTGGAAACTCCCATTTTGGGTCTTCTGGCAATTCATATTCCGAGACCCCTGCCAGCATGGGGGCATCAGCAGTAGAGGAGACACGAGTAGTTATCCTCACCAGGGGTGTGTTGGAATTCATGGAGGAGCTCGAGTCGGCTGACACCTGTTGTTGCAATACAAGATGCAAAAAGACAAAAAGGCAGAGATGTAATCTTGACCCAAGATCAGAAAAGCAGCAGTCCCTGATAACCAAGCCAGCTCAGAACAGTGGTAATAGGAAAAGGTGCCTGAATCTACAGTTTTGTTTCTATTGCAGTATCCTCACACCTTCACCCTCACTTGTAAGCACAAGACTGGCTGCCAAGGCTTTAAGTCTGTCCCATAGGTCAAAACTCATATAAGTTTTAAATACATTCACTCAGAAGACAAATTGAATAAACTTTCACCTCTTTTTGCTCATCAAATTAACACTTTTAATCAACTGAGAGCATTTCACCACCTTCAGATACCTCAGTGAGCAGCTTATGCTGTGAGCAGAGGTTACCAATAAGCTCTCTTCTTACACTCATTTCTAGTTGTCTGTGTCACCATTTCTTTCCCCACATCAGCACACAATTTACAGGTTTTTTGGTGTTACTCTTCAATCAACATTTTTAAACTTTTAATTGAAAACCAGTATTTTTTAAGAGACTCTCATAATTTTTGACAGTGCCAATGACCAAGATCACGTGCATCCTACTGTGTAAGAAATGCCAATTCTCTCACATATTTTCTAACCATCCAACACTGAAAGCATCAAAAAGCCATCACAATACTTGGGGGATACTTAAGTTTCTCAGTCAACTATATTCTTAATTAAAGATTCTGCAGACAATGTGGAGAAGAGCTCATAAAAATAATTTAATGTCCAATGCTTTGAAAAGTAATTGACTTTGGATGAGGATTTCTCATTGGCCTCAACAACAACACATTCTCCTTAGAGCAATAAGGTACTTAATGAAGCAACCAAACTTGTCTTCGTGTGAACAGTGTATCCTCCATAAGGTTCTTCCCTCACACCTGCAAGCAGCAGCCTGCTGTCTGCTGACCTGGGAGTTTCAAGTGAATATGAACACAAAACAAAAATGCTTGAATTGCCAGTCTTGCCCTCTGTTAAGTGTGAATCCTTCTTTTCTCTTCAGGCTACCACACTCTTGGCCAAGCCCATATCTGATGGCTGAGGTGGGATGGAGGTTGTGTTGCAATTGCCATTGCTGGGATTTGTCTTCACGTCAAGTGGCAGGAGGTGCTTCTTGGCCAGCACTGTTGGGACCCTGTTCCAGGTGGAAGCCTAGAGCATCAGAGTAACTACCACTCTCCACCTTCATCCTCATCACTTGGAGTCAACTTTAACACTAGGTTTGCGTATGTAAAATGTCATCAGGCTACAATTTTGTTCTACACATCTTATAACTAGATTTTAAAAAATCCCAATTATGAGGAAACAGACCCTGGTAGCACTAAAGGGCTGATCAGTGACACAGAGTGACATGAACACAGAATCCTTCTTTCTCTTATGACACCTGGTCAGTCCAACTTAGTGCTCTCCTATCTTGTTCCAATTAACAATTACAGTGTCTCAGCCCAGGGAATTACCCGAGCTCCTCAGAATGGGGCTGAAAGGCTTTTGTAACCATGTCATGCTCTTACACAACATATTTTGACAAGACAAGGCTAAGACACTCAAATTTCTCATCATGACTCTGACAACCTGTTTTGTTTGAGAGCTCTTTTTGCAGGTCAACATCCTCAAACCCATCTCATCAAATGGGGTTGTCATCTTGACAGGTTTTTCTGAGATCAGAGATTAAGACTGGAAAGAGTTTTCCTAAGGAAAAAAGTGTTAATGATCATTACCAAAAAATTAACTTTGGTAACCAGTTTTGCAGCTTACTGACAGACTTTTCTTGATGTCAGAAGCTCCAGCTTCTACATGTGAGATGTGGTATCTATGGAACAAATGAATATAACTGCACAAATAAGGCTACCATTCAAATACACAAAGTGGACTGCTGTTCCCCTTGTCCATCCAACCATGTTAATATTTACTTTCAGGAAGTATAAGTACCTGGAACATTCCTCTAGGCTAAAAAACATGGTGACCACTTGGGATACAAACAGAAAGCTACTATTGAGGTGGACTATGTAGCTCTAAATAAATCAGTAAATGAATCACGAAGAGCCCTTTAAGAGAGAGGCTGCCAAGCCCAGCCTAGAGGGGACCACACCTGCTGGAGCTGAACTGCTCACTCAGAGCTGCAGGGCATGTCAGCATGAGAACCTGGGCTGGAATTAGAGTTTTACTTATGTTTTTGCTCATGTTCATTATTTCACTATAGTTTAAAAATGATGCTTCATGAAACGAACCTGCTCAGCACTAAGAAACATGCAAATCTCCAAGAATAATGTGGCAACTCCTCTGCTCCTTACAACTTCCCTTGAATTTCTGATTTCCATTTTTAAATCTCTCACTGCAGATCTACTACTCTACAATAATTTCCTTCATGTTTCCAAAATCCACCCATCAGCCACTCTACCAAGACCTTTATTCAAGTACTTACTTATTTATCAATTTATTTATTAAAATTGCCTTTACTTTCTCACCCTCCTCTATCATTATAGCTGTTGTTTGCATGGGACAGGCATAGAAGGCATGGAAGTGCAGCTGCAAAATTGAGATTACATCCCTTATGTATCAGGGATACATACAATGGCCCCAAATGTTCTGGGATCTCTTTTTTTTTTTCATGAGTATAATATTTGTATTAGACACTGTTCAGATCTCTGCCAGAATTTCATCTCTCACTGGCTCTTACATTCACAATTCAGCAGTCTGAACATGGTTAAAACCTATAAATGTAAACTTGCAATAAACTGAAATACTCCAGTGATGCATTTAAAACACAGAAGTTAAACAGTAATAACGTATATGAAAGAAAACCAAACCAACAGATGAAAGACACTGCCAATTTCCCTTTTGACACCATTGCACATTTACTTCACACAATGACTAGATGGCTGGCCAGAGATGCTGTAGGTCAAAGTGCATTAAAGTGGACAGGAATTATGAGAAATCCAGAGGAAATACTCAGTGTCTGGGAGAAAAAAAATAGATGCACTCCCAGGGAATATTATTCTGATTAACTGGAGCAGTGCAGCTACAGGAGCTCACGGGCTATAAAAATCTGCTCCAGAAAAGCTGAAGCCAATCCAGGCAGGCCTGTGGTTAGAGGAAATGTTGTGTTTCAAAATGGACTTTCACCTTTTTTGCAACAGTTAAGAATTCTCTTTGAACTCAACCCTTCAGCATCTTCTTTCACTGCCTCAGAGCACACTATAGAACACTGAGGAACACCCTACCTACCCCAAGGTCAGTTGACATGGTCAACTTCAATCTACATGTATACATTTAAGTAACAACATACTGAAACCCATTTCTTTTCCCCATCTTGCTGCTTTCCCCCTTTCACCTGCAGCATTGCTCCTCACCATGCAGGTTCACAAACCTGTGACACTCCTGCTATGAGCCCCACATTTCAGGGTGTGGAGTTGCCTTCCAGTATGTGGATGTTCTTTTTGCTTTCCATTAGGCAAAGCTTCAATGGACAAAGGACACAGGCACAACAGAGGTCACACTCAGTTTTTGCAGCAAGCTTGTTCATGGCCAATATAAAGACACCAGGGCCACCTTGGTTCTACCAGGTGCCAAGAAGCAGCAGGTGGACATCTAGTTAAAACACATGAACTTACTGCACAATCACCTAGCTCCCCAAGATGGGCTTCTTGGAGAGAAAGGAACAAAGCAGAGCCAGGGCAGAGAAGCAAGAAAGGGCACCTCATGTATGTGAATTAGACATCTTCAAGGTCTACTCACCGTGTTGGTAACACCTGCTTTCTATGATTACACTACACTAAGCAGGTATTTTGAGTGCTTAATTATAGCAAGGCAGAAGTCAGCTTGACTTGAGCAGAACACTGAAAGAACCATTGAGGTATACTGTCAAGCTCAACAGGAAGGTGGATCTCCACCATAAATATTTGTGTGCTTCCTTTCTGCTTTTAGGTGGCCAGAACCAAGAAAAGACCAGCCTCAGGCAGATCTTAAGCTCCATATCTGCACTTCGGAAGGAGAAAAGCCCACTGTGTCCAAACCTCACGCTCCAATTCATTATGGTATCCCCATTTAAACAACTTATTTGTCCTTCAGCCAAAACACTGGATTTAATCAGCCCTGAGATAAAGCTTCACAAGCATTTCTAAGCAGCAGATCATTTAAAACAAACGAATCTCTGCTGGAATCTGTAAATGCCATGTGGCAAAATCAGCTGCAAAGCAGTGTGTAATTGTCTGTAATTGATTATGAAGGGTGTTTTCCTCCACTGATGATTTTTACCATATCCTGATCTGTCAGTTCTGGCCCTCATGCTGGGAGAGTTTAGCAGCCATGCAGTGATTTCCTATAATTGTCAGTGTTTTTGAAGGTTCTGCTATAAAAGTTAATTTGAAGTCAAATGCATATATGTATTTATAAATAATCAGTAAAGCAATTAGCTTTTCCTAGAAATGGTCTATCTGAGTGCCTGGATCTAGGAAAATAAAAGGTTAAACATACTACAAAAAACTGAGGATTCCTAATGTTAAGTACTGACATTTAAAACACATGCACCAACCCTTCATGAAAAGGACTCCTTTTAAAACACACAAAACCAAAATAACAAGTACTACTAGTCAATGGTTTCCTTTTAGAGAAAGCCAAGGATAAAGCAAGAAACTAAAATATGCATTTAGGTAAATTCCTTTCAATGTATCCTACTGACTGTTGTGCATTCATCTTAGTATTTCAGGGTCTATTCCTTAAAATGAAATACTGTTCCCTTACTTGCTCTGGATTACTTTTCCTTTTGTCAGGTTCCAGCTGCCACCATCATTCTGAATTAGCTATTTTGCTCAGTGAGTTCAAGTCTTACCTTAAACAGATCAGTCTTTGCTCATCACGAATGTCCTTGCTATCCCTTTATGAAGCATTAGAATCAACAGCCACAGTAGACAGAAATTAATGGGAATGTATTTAAAATACTAAGCATAAAAAAAATCATTCATCCCTATCTAAGACACTTATATACACCCAAGTTGTGGGAGTTCAAATTTGATAGGTTAACTGTGATAGTACTTGACTTTGGGCAAGTTGCAAGAGATGGGACCTTCTGTAACCACTAGAGCAGCACTGTCTTTTTGTCTGTTTAAATTATAATTTATTTGTTAAAAAGGGGAAAAAAAATAAAACCAGTTCTACAAATAGATGCATATCCTATTGAAGGCTGCTCTTTACCCTTTGGTTCAGTGAACCTGTTACCTGAAGCCTCTACTGCAAATCGGGTTATGATGTTCAATCCTACACATACCTCTTCTCACTCCCTTGGCAAGCTGGGACTTCTCTGCAGAGCACGGCTAATACCAACAGAGCACTGCACCTCTCTGCTTTTACAAAGAGGAGGAACTGCTTGCTGGATTTCCCTATTAGCAGGTTCCAGTTCAAACACTTAAGTACTAGGTCCTAGTGAGGCCGAGGCTTGTAGGGGGAGGGAACTGGTAATTCATCAGGAGCCTTCCTATGAATGTGAAAAGAACTGCATTTTGGCAGGAAAAAAAAAGTGCCTGCATGTGGGGAATGCTAAAATCCTATGGTAGCTCAGACTAAATAGTGGACAAGAATCCAAGCCTGCAAACCAAACCATATGTTACTCAGCAAGACTCTTCTCCCACTTAGACAAGATGGCATCAAAGTCATGCAAACCCCGCTCAGTGAACCAGGATTATTTTCACATCCAGATCCTTAGGGAGCCTGACCCAGCAGCAGAGAGCTTCAAAAACAATTATCAAGAATTCCTCAATCTATGGCCTCATTTCTCTGGAATTCCAACAAATCCTATCACCCAGCCTGGAATCCCTACCCAGCTCAGACTACCTGCCACAAGCACCTCCCCTGCTTGCTCTCACCTACCTCTCAGCATCTCAGCCACTCTCTATTCCTCCCTTGCACAGCACAAAGCAAGGACCTTTGTGATCAATAGATAGACAGAGGTTTAGTGACAAAACCTGCCAATCTTTAAACACAATTCTCTGCAACACAACTAAACTGAAACAAAGAAGTAAGCCTGGTGGTGGAAAAAAACAGAGTTGAATAATCCAGAAACACACACCTAGTAAATAAAAACACCACCTGACTTATTTTTTAATTCTTGATTTGTGACAACAATTCCAATAACCAAAACCAGCTTGAAAAGATGCAGAAACTTGACACCTGCTGCTGCCTCAGAGACCAAGATGACTGGTAACAGAAAATTTAAGTAATCTTCACTGTTATTGAGCAAGTTTTTAGGGACTGCTCATCTCACCCTGCCTTTGCAAGCTAATACAACCAGTGAAATGATCCATGAAATTATTGAAACAGAAATACAGATTTAACACTTAGAGTAGTTGTATTCTCCTCTCTGAACATCCAACAGCAGCGAGGCCCTTCCATGAGAAGCTCCTGTTAATAGGGGAACTGAGAAGTGGAATTTTTGCTTAGGAGCCGAAATATGATTCAGTTTCAAATATAGATTGTTTTTCAAAAAACCTTTCCCGCTTTTAAACGTAAAATGTCATTTTTGCTAAGAAAATCTAGAAAATCAAAATAAACCAATAAAACACAATCTGACAAGCATGTTGTAAGACAGACTTTTTCCCCTCTGCAAAAACAATAGTTTTGGAGAAGGTCCATATTGCATCATTTCATGATCACTAACTAAAGTGAGGGCAGTGGTTGGCACTGCTGTCACATACAATAAAATAACGCTGTCCCCTGAGGAGCCATTTCCAATTGACACAACTGAGCTCACAACAAACCCTAGGGTTTTTTTATGCCATCAACTTATCTCTGAGTCATTATGATGCTTTTATATTTAGGCAGAAATCTAATAAATGTCTTTTATCTAAGCAGTTGACATGCATATCTCTCTTTGGTTAAGTACACAACATTTGAAAAGGCTTTTCTTTGTCCAGAAAGCTACACAGAATTTTAGCCATAGAGATGTGTAAATTCAGCTGAGGGCTTCTCATCACTCCTTCTGATACACTTGGAGGCAAAAGTCCCCCTCCTTTCATAGTGATCCTCAAGCAAGTGAGTAAAGTCGTAAAATTACAGCACCCTCCCCATTAAAAAAAATAAATACCTGGGTCAGACAAAATAAGAATTAACATTTTTGGTCATAAAACAAACCAAGTAATTTTCGGACCAAAGTTCATGTCCCCCACCTCAAAATTTGGTAAAATACTGCACTGCAGAGGAAGATGCTAAAGCATCAGTAGAGAGATTTCTCTGTAGCATTTCTAACTAAGGTGATTCAGAAACCCTGAAAAAAGGGTTCAGGAAAAAGTAATGAAGTCTGAGCTCCCGAGACCAAGCTCCACACTAACTTAGGCCAATTGTGCACTTAACCACACTGAAGAAATATTTTTAAGAAACTATTTTAGAAACTATTTTTTATTTTTAGAAACAACCTGCAGAAATTCTGGTGCACCTATTCATGGTTCAGGTGGACTCAAACTGGACACTGAGATCCACACCCCTTGAGCAGAGCCTGGATCCAACCCCTGCAGACGGTCCCTATTTGGAACAAGGAGGCTAACCAAAGCCTCAGACACCAACAGTCCTCCACCAGGCAGGGCTGAAGCCTGGGGATAGATTTGGTGGGTTTAGAGGTCTATCCTGAAGACCTTCTGCAAGGAAAAAAAAAATAAATCAAAACATATTAAACTCCAGCTTCAAAAGAAACAAGTCTTTCAGGAGAGGATAGCGTGTGGGAATGGAAGCTGCTTTGGCAAGTGATGGCCTGTGACAAAGCCAAAGGCCTGCTACTGGTTCAACTGGTTTGCTACTCGGGGTGTTGCCCTCTCCAGAAACACCCACTGCCAAACCCAAGCAATTGTAAAATACATTTTATGCAATGCTGTTGTGTGCATTGTAAATCTGACATTTGCTTTTGTTCGTCCCTCAAAAACATCGTCTTAATCAAACTGAGATCTGATAGAGTATTTCCCTTATTTTTACTTTATTTTACTTTATTTTCTATTTTGGGGTGGTTTCTGGATGCTTGGCTATGAAATTCCCTCTCCTCAGTCTTCAAAATTCTTGCTGAAAAATACCCCTCTGTAGCTGGTACCTAAATACTGCCATAAGAGTCACCTTAGACACATTATACATACACAATTAAATAAGGATTCTGTTCCAAAGCCATTAAGTCAATAATTTTTTTTTTTTTTTTTTGCATTGACTTCAGCGAAGTTATAGGCTGCTAGTACAGAACAAACTCCACTTGGGACATTTCTCCTCTACCATCCCTGCCATTTCCTTGTCTGAAAAAACACACCTTGCTGCGTTAAGATGCATCTTCTTCCCACGCCACTCTTGAGGTGCCAGAGGAAATCCCACCCCCTCCTGCAACCTGGCCATTTCTTCCCCTTTCTGAAGCTTGCATGGGAAGGATGTGCTGGCTCAGTAGGTTGGTAAAAAAGGGTTTTTTAACTCTTTATCTACTTTCTGTTACCTGTCTGCGCAGAGGGATTCGCTTTGTCAGCTTATGGACGGCGGGCTGGCTGCTGAAATCGGGCTTCTTGGTGGTGTTCTTCATGCGACACAGGATGACTGTCAGCACCATGCAGACAATTAAGAAGACCCCTATGCAGTAAATTGCTATTTCCAGGTAGTCTGGTGATGTCGGGAATTCTTTTTCTTTTTCAGGAGCTGGATTGGAAGTTTTTAGGAGGGAACAATCATGCCACAGAGTTAGCACACGGTACCAGCCGAGTTCAGTACAGTGCTTGGAACAACATGAAAAGGTCAAAAAAATCAGCAGTGACTGTGTGACATACAGAATATTGTGAATGTTTAGGCCAGCTTGCAATCTGAGAGTAATTCACCTTTCCAGATCACTGCTTTGATTTCCCAGTTTGCCATTCAGTCTAAACTTGTGCACGTATGCATATGGATAGAGACATACACGTGTCTGCCCAGTTAAGTACATACATATACATTGAAATATTGGATAATTGAGCCTAATTTTAAAGGAAAAGAAAAAAAAACTGAAGCATTCCAACTAGGCTCAGGTTCATTTTGTTGCTTAAGTCAAACTTCAAAAGCAGTGTCATACTTTTTAACCAGATCAAGACATATCTAAAGATAAAGTATCAAATTATCTAGCCTAAAAGAAAAGTGGCTAAATTCACAAACAGACATTTGGGCTTGAGTCTGCATTGCCTGAATATCCAAAATTTTCACCGGGAGCTCAAAATACAGAGGGAAGGCAGGATGAATTGGTCACTCAGCATGCTTCTAAACTCAGGTTAGGGATTTCAAGAGTGAGGACCATATATTTCAAGTAACCTCATCAGTGGTTACCAGTCTGTGAGATTAGATTTGAGCAGGAGTGGTTCTACAGAGCTGTTAACTCTGACTGAAACCATTTTAAAATTATCTTCAAGACAGTTACATGTGCAAACACTGTCCCTAATTCCTTATCTGGGATTCATCCCCCAGATAAACAGCATTCCACAGCAATCAGAGGTCACTCCACAAGCAATGCACGTTCAAGCTGAAATTTTCTTGTGCCTCATTCTAGGCTTATAAAAGTATTTCATTCAAGAAAATCAGGTTAAAAAAAAATATATATATATGCTGTTCAAGCACTTGCCAAATGCAAACACTGCTAGCAGAAGCAAGCTCTACACCAGGATTGCTTTGCCTGCTTGGTGACAGACCACACAGGCTCGGTGCTCACACAGGAGTGAGATGTAATAAAGTTGCCTCGTTCAATATTTTTTAATAAAGGGTAAGAAAGTGGGAACATTCCTCTGCTGTAATTGAACCAGAGCAATATGCACATGCAGGTTTTGTACCTTTTACTTTGCATTAACAATTAATAAATGGTAAGCACAAGATGACCCAGCAAACCTCAGGTGGTTCGTGTTTTTTCAAAGGAACTCCTAAGGCAGCTGCCAACAGTTATAAAGGACAACATTTGACTAGTGTCAAAACCAACTAGTTACATCTTTTAACAGCTGATAACAATTTTCAGGCAAAACAAAAAAAAGCACATTGATGTTTGTTTCTTATAAGAACAGAAACATCATCAACCCCAGAATAGCAAGACATGCTTTGCAGTAAAAGCAAATCACTACTTGTTTCCTCAGAGCATGCAATGTTTAAAGATGCACGGAGCTGATTCCCAAGATATGGAAGGCACTGCTTCTGTACACAATCCATTGTCATTAAAATTAGAATTTCCATAAGAAATTTGGATGAGAGATAAGTGAATTTAAGCACACTAAATGGCTCAGAGATTGTGATGAACCATGTAAATGATTGTGGCCAAATTAGTCCCAAAGCTTCCAAAGAAACTTTGAATTTCCTCCTCTTGAAAAAGTTTACAATGATTAATGAGCTGATTTTCAGTTATCTCACCGAAGTGCTAAGGAAATACATCTCCTTGGCATTTCTGGTGAACATTGAAGACATATAAATATTTCAATTGAGTGCAACAGACATATTGCCTCCACACTATTTTGTTATTGTTGTTTTTAGGTCACAAATAAGTGACAATTGACTGGCTTGAGACAACTGTGTTTAAAAAAATAAATAAATCATTGTAAAAGTCCTTTTCTGAGACAGAAGCCGTGCTAATTCTGCAGCAACCAACAAGGGGGGAAAATCAAACAAAAGAGGAAAAACCACAGAAAGAGAGCAGTGTATACCTGGCAGAACTGTCAACCATGCAGTGTGAAAGGATATCCCAATAGAATTACCCGCCAAGCATGTATACTCCCCAGCATCCTCAAAAGTTACATTCCGTATATAGAGAACCTCAATTTCTTTGTCCGTGGTGTTAACACCGGCAGCCTGGAAAAAAACAAAAGAGGGAAGCAAGAGAAAAAAAGCTAGACATTGAGAGAATTCTTGTGGATAGGGAGATGGAGCCACAGGGCTTTGCACTTTGTAAAGGCAGAGGTGTAGAGATGCAAAGCTCCTTCCCCATCCACAATCCCTCACCTAAAAGGCGTTTACCAACAGGACCCAGCTCACCTCAGAAAGTAATCAACACCCTTCACCAGACCTAAACTCACCACCTAAACATGCATGCAATCAAATGACATGGAAAAATTGACCCACAGCTGTTTTGTTTTGTTTTTTTTCTTCTTTTTTTAATAGAAGGAAGTTGAAAGAAAAACAAAGAAAGCAAAGTAGGACAGAATGTGGTGTCCTTCGCATGTAGTTACCTGTTACAGAAGAAAGAGTTTACTCTAAAAATATCCTCTGAAAGGATGAAAAAGGCATATTCTGCTCCAAAGGACACAACTTGGTAGCTGTCTTAAGCAGTGTATGGTCCTTGCATCATCCACTGCACTACAATTGAATACTGTAAACTGTGCAGTGTTACCAAATCTCAGTTTCATCTGAAGCCTCGTAATATTTGGTGACTCGCTTAGAATTAGAAGCACAGTGGAGAAAATAGGAAGGCAGCTCAGGTCTTGCTCAAAAAAGAGCAGTTGTGGCTCTCAGAAATGTGGAGAAAAACTCATCCCCCAAAGGTTCAAAAACCAGGAGATGAAAATCAAATAGATTTTCCTAAATCTTAGGGAGTTTAAAAAATTATAAGCTGGAAAGTTTTGTTGCCAGTTTTTATTGTTATTGAAGGGTTATTTCCCAGGTAAGAATAAGTGAATAGCACCTGGAAAACCCTTCACCCTGCACAGCTGCTGTTGATGTGGGAAGTTATAAGTGACTAAACTGACCTGACTTAGGCTTCAGCGGGTACTTATGAGAACATTTCATATATATACAGGCAGATGTATATATATAGATATGCACTAATTAGGTCACAATTACATTATTCGATGAGTATCCCATACGTGAGCTGCAAAGTATGCAGAATTAACAACAGAACGAGGCATAAACACACAAAGACAACAAACACAAGAGAGAATAAAGAGCAGCATCAGAAACCAGTGCTTATGGTACACACAGAATACTGTGGGAATTTTTCCATGGCTGCTGGTGTAATACCAGTTGCATCACCAAAGGAGGATTACACATAGACCACAAGGCCAAAGAGTTATCCTACAAGCTGCCTGCAGTCTCCCAAAGCACCATTTTTCCAGCTTCTACATCCAGCTTGCTTTAAAAAACGTTGTTACCTTGTAGACTTGGCAGAACAGAGAGCCAGGCAGACTGGTTGGCCTCCCCTATATAATTGGAGACCTTACAAATATATTCTCCAGCGTCCGCCTCTGTCACATTGTACAGTGTCAGCACTTCAGCATTGGAACTATTTATCCCCGAGTGCTAGAACAGACCAATAACACAGGAGAACAAGGTCACTGCTGCCCAAAATGGACACCAATCTGTCTACGGTCCCACCACCAACACGTCATAAGAACACGCCTTCTGCTTCATACAGGTATCAGCACCAAAACATCGAGGGTTTGGGGGTTGTTTGGGTTTGTTTTTTTTTTAATCTGAAGTATCACAGGAGGATGTTAGAAAACAGCAGCAGTGGGGAAAAAAGCACCTGGGCTGGTACATTGGAACATGATGGTCTAGAACTGGCTGTCCTGCCTGCCAACACGCTGAGCTTTGGCAATGCCACCCAGCTCAGAAAACTTTGTGGAGTTTCCTTGGTCAGGCTTGTGTGCCAGCAGGAACGACACCACCGATACGCCGCGGCACGCCAGCGAAAAATGGACATCTCTGCAGGCTCAGCATCCAGAAAACCCCTTCCTGCCAATAAATGTTGGCAGCAGGTGCCACATTACTTTGAAATAAAGAGGCTGAAGAAACACGAAAGAAATGGAGCACATTGTCCTGGGTATGTTTTGGATGTGTTCTACCAAAACATAAATGTCAATTATGTTCTTTAAGAGGGTTTTCCTTTTTTTCTTAACAAGTCATGCCTGAAACATTCAGAAATAAAGGACTTTATGGCAGTGAAAAAGAGCAAAACAGTGTCTATTAGCTACACAATTAACAGTTAGACTATCCAATGTTTATGTAACTCATTATTTCATTTGTAACAAACATTTCCATTTTCAAAAGCTGTTCAGATCTCAAAATTCTATTAAAATAAATGCAATGCTTTTAAGAAGTCGTCACCACCGCCGGCACCTGCCAAGCCTTACCTTTAAAACCTGAAGATATGGCAGTCCATCTGGTCCATATTTGCTGCCATTCTTCTCGACATGTTTGATCCACTGGATATGAGGTTGAGCATCACTGTAGACTTTGCAGACAAACTCAACGTCACCTCCAACGACTGCTGAGGCATTTGCTGGAAGGCCGGCTTGGAGGATGGGCCTGTGTGGGGATCGCTCTGGTCGGGTGGGGAGGGGGAGGGAGAAGGAGCAGGAGAGAAAGAGAGAAATAAAGATACATAAATAAGCAGAGCTGCCAAGAAAACTGTAAGTGAACTCCAGCCAAAAAGCCCTGTAAGCCTGTTGGCTGACTCCTCCGAAATAGCACTGCAGCCAAAATGTGTAACAAAAAGTACAGTTCAAAGAAGTGCTTGAGCACTACACTTTTAACATAAAGAAAAGCCATTGGGAGGGAGGGGAGAAACTGTGCTTGAAGCTTTACACATTTTTCATAGTTCCATTCAGTAAGAATTAAGTAAAATACTTTGTTGTTGTGTTTGTTTTTGGTGGGTTTTTTAGCTATTGTAGTAAGTACTTCTGAGTTCTAAAACATTCTAATTGGACTAAACCTCCACAAATTAAGAAGAAAAAATGATTGATTAACTTTGAAAACTGATTAATGTGTTAAAATAAACCAAAGGGAATTGCTGAAAAGTAGCAGCACTGAAACTCTTAACGCAGGGGACACACATCAGACAGCTCAGCTTTTCAAAACACTCTGACCAGTGCTACCGCAATAGCTGCTCTCTACTTCACCTAGACACAGCAGCTGAAATACCAGTTTGTTCTTATTCTGAGCAGAACACCAGGAAATACAGAGTTCCCTGGAAAAGTGTAGAATATTTATTGTAAGCCAATAAAGTTTCTAACCTACGGACTTAAGCGTTTGTCAAACGTCCTTGTTCAAGCTGACATCACTGAAGATAGTGAGTACATCATCTGGGTACCCAGAGAGCCACTGCAACATTCCCAGCCCAATCCTGTGAATATGCATTGGATATACACAGTCTTTCAGCAAAGTATCAGATGGAACTCTTACCCTCAGCTCTGGCAACGAGGCAGCTTCCCATCACCCTCCCTAAGCCTGATTTAAAAGCTGCTGACATTTTCAGGGTGGTGGGCAGGGCTGAGCCCAGCTCCCCAGCTTTCACGGCCATCAATATTTTTGCTGGACTAGGCAAGTGGGAAAAGCATAAAAACTTTTCATTCAAACATCACAGAAGACAAAGTCCAGGTTACCTCATTTCTTTATTACCTACTGAGCAAGACAGGCACTGCCACCCCCTCCAGAAAACCTTCAGAGAACTGAAGCTTCCTCAGCCTAGCTGGAAACTCACCTCCTAATTCTCTCAATCTCTTTTTCTAAGAAAGCAAAGTTACTGCTGATCTACCCATACATTCAACCCATGAATTAGAAGCGAAACACCCATTGCCCAGCCCCTTCTCCCCAGCTCCAGGAATTCTTTTAAAGATAAGTAAAACTGAGCAGACCTAAATATTTATTTGTAGAGGCTGCACGCTGCAAAAGCTTCACCACTACGAGCCAAACCAACTGACTTTCAATCAAGTGTTCCTTCTCAAACATACTAGTTTCCAATAAACTGTTTCACAAGCAAACATTGCGAGTGTAATAGCAAATAATGATGCCTGTGGAACAATGGGATCTTTTATACAGCCCAATATATTTGGCATGCAGCAAACATCTACTGGGAATTTATTCACTGAGGCTACGCTGGCAGCACACTACAAAGCAGCAGTCTTATTTTACTTGTGGCAAAAGTGCATTTGTGTTGCAGTTATTAAATTATTCCATGGCTACATGTGTCATTTTCAAAGATCTAGGAATGGTGTAATATTTTTTAATTTGTAAATTACAGTAGAACATATAAATTACTATTTTACAGTTCTGGAGAGAACTTTTAGTTTCTCACCTTATACTGAATAAGCTCTAATTCCATCTCCCTCGCTCCTTCATTTAGGTAGAAAAACAGCAAGCAAAAATCTCTCTTTAATAGAAACCTTACACCATCTTCCAAAACTTATTACAGCTGCCTTCGGTATAAAATGAAACCTTAGAGAATGTTATTTAAAATGTTTTTTAGAAGTCAGTAGGCCTCATGTTTCATTTCTTCACATCAGGGTTTGATTTCCTTTGTGACCTTATTCTCTGCCCTTAAACAAACCAGAGAACGAGGCCTGAAACATCTTGGAAAAGTTCCTACTATGCCAGCATCAACACACAAAATGTGTTTAGTTTGTCCCCATAGTCATCAATGATTTAATCTTTTATTGTGACTGTCAAACATTTCCTCTACTGAAAAAGAAGAGGCAAAGCAAAGAAGTAAAAGCAAAGTTCTTACATTCTTGATCCCAAACTCCCTTTAAAAAGTTAAATAAAGCACATGCACATGTAGAGGCAAAACATTTGTGAAATTTCTTATCTAAGGGTAAATGGATTAAAAACAAACTGTAGTTGCCCTCCAACATATGGAACAATAATTAGAGTTCATCACCTCCCCCAGATCAGCAAAAGGGAGGACTTCTATGCCCACACAGGAAAACAACACAGAAGAACATAACCAAATTCAGTGGAGTTTCATGACAAACCTGGAGTCCAAGGACCAAGAAACACACTCAGTGTTGGAGAAAATAACTAAATATGGAGACATTCCCACTAGTCACAAATGACCAAGTGTAATTCCATACAGCATCATTTCTTGGAAATAGTCTTTTCAGGATGTTAGCCTGCCTTTCCTATTTCTCTGCAAACCACACACATCTAAGGACTCTGCTTCAGCACAGGTACTGTCAAAATCATATTCATAAATCTCGCATCACTATTTAGGATTTAAAATAGGAGCTGTACATTCATAAGTAGATATCATCACTCTAACAACTGGCTATGCTAACGTTAGATGAAAACAGAGTTGTTGTTTTTACTAAAGACTAGCAAAAGAGTCAAAGTTGCCTTTAAAAAATCTTAAAGGCAGGTGAAACTAATTTTATCATCAGCCTTACAAGACCTGATAATCAGGAACTATAATGACCACATACATCTAGTTATTTCACTCAGACAAATATTTTCATAAAAGTCAACAACCAATCTCAGTAGTGCTGTAGCCCTACTGATTTCAATATTCCCCTTGCTCATTTATGTTGAATTAAATCAGAACATCAAAAAGCAAATTATATGATTCTATGATTACTATTTGACCACTGAAATGTCCATGTTTCATTCACTGTTAACACGTTTCAAAAACAAGTCAACAGCATATGCTACAATACAGAAAATCACCCCACAGATCAGCTGTCTTCAAGCACACCAAACATCATAAGGACCATAAAAAGTAGTAGATACTAATTTCACTACCATAAATATTAGTTACTTAATGAACTACACAGAGACCTACAAGGTTTTTTCATAGATACGCCCTGCTTTCTCAAACAGACCTCCCTGGTTCAACTGAAATGCAATAGAGGTTTAAAAGTGAATGCAATGGATGTTTAAACACTTTTTAAATTTCAAAATATTTTCTATATGTTGATCTGAAAGTAACTGAGCCAAACTGATAAGTAGTATACATCTCCATATGTTACATTTCGATTTTATTCCAGATTCTTCCCAAACTCTAACCTCATAATGCTTTTTAAAGACAAAACATGTTTAATGCTGGATACCATCTTGAGACAAGACACCAACCTGCATTCATTTCCCCAGTTAAGGTTTAGATACAAACCCAATATCACCCCCATTTGATGACTCAATTATTTACAAAAGGTAGAGCAAGAACAAGAGCTCATGTGAAGAATATCATAGTCAAGACTACAAGCACCTAATTTTTACACCACTCATAAACATGCCCAGGACTTGAGCATTTCTGCTCAGAATTGCTTGAGCAATTCTGCTTGCTTATCTACAGACAAACAGACCAGCTATCTGAAAAGAAGACTGATAATGAGACCTGCTCAATGGCTTAGAAGAAACTGTCATTTAGCCTGTTAATGTTACAACTTCAGAAGACCTTCCTCCAAAAGAGAAAGCTGCAAAGAATCCAGGAAAGCTGGAAAATTCCAACTTTCCGAACACCTGGCACAATGGAGGGAGCAGCCAAGGAAGCTCCCAGCCCTGCAGGACACCTGGGGATGGGTGGGAGCCCATCCTGCCACAGATGATGGAAGAAATAACTGCAAGGACTATCCTGGAAATGACTGCTGGAGCCTGCAAACTTCACAAGGAGCCCTAAGAATTGGCTCTTTAAGTTGTTCCTCAACAGGTGGTTCCTTCAGAAGGGCCTCATCTCTCTCCCATCCTTGGCTTTATCTCCTCCAACTTTTTTGCTGATCAACTGCAGCCACGACAGAAGGAATTCAGAGAGGAAAGAGACAGGAAAGCCATGATGCAGACAGATGTGGTGAAGATGAGGGCAATAGGGACCAAAAACCAAGTTTCACAGCCAACAGATATCAGAAGATCCAATCCCACCACTCTGGTCCTAGTGCAGGGACAGAAAAACCGCAGGAAGAGAGGCTGCCCGCCAAACACGCCAGCAGAGGGAAGATGTAGGGCAGGATTTGCTGGTGCCAGAGGCCAAAGTGGAGGGTATTGTGCCTGAAAGTGGCTGTGCTGCTGCTGGAGAGCCTTGGCAGGGAGAGGAGACAATAACCCCGGAAGGAGTGAGTGGCTGGGGCCCATCCCCAGGCCAAGTCTCCTTAGCAACCTGGCTGTGCCAGGGGCTGAGAAGAGCTCTGGTGATTGTCTATCCAAGCCTCCTTGTCACCCCAGCACAGACAGTTCAGGACCTTTCATGGGAGCTAAAAGCCAGAACCAAAGCCCATTGAAGTCAGAGGGAAAACTCACATGGAATTCAATGGGCTTCAGATAAGGCATCCGATTCATTTCAACAAAAAATGAAAACTACTCTTATTTTTCCTCCTTTTGAATGTGCTTGTTTCCTTTCCTTGCAAATGTGTGATTCAAGTGCAGGCCAGGAAAATAAAAGCTGAATAGCAAATGCATGAACAAACATGAGTTCTGGGGACAACCGAGAGATCCTCAATTAAAGGAGCAGGATGGAGAAAAGAAGTTATCTAGCTCGTTTCCACAATTTTTAATTAGACACATTTATCTGACTTTAATACCAGTTTTGAAACTTTACTGACTCTGAAGGAGTCATCTTGATGGCTGCTCTGTGGTGTTACAGAGGGCTCCCTCAAATGACATCTCCCAGCGCATCAGTAACCTTTCTGGATCAAGAGCCCCTGGTAGAGACTGTGTGTGTTCGGTCTTCACGGAATGAAAAACTAAGCGGTTCCAG
The DNA here is from genome assembly GCF_020740795.1 of Apus apus. Lineage (NCBI taxonomy): Eukaryota > Metazoa > Chordata > Aves > Apodiformes > Apodidae > Apus > Apus apus. The sequence continues at coordinate 5,233,416 of NC_067285.1, read as the reverse complement.
CTGTCCCTCTGCATAACTGAAAACACAGACCTTTCACGCCCTCTTCTTCACTTGCCCTGGTCAGAACAGCACATTCAGCTCTATAGTTGCTTATTTTGCCTGACCCGAAGCTCAGGAAGTCTACAGCAGCAGTCTGGACATCACTGAGGGAACACGCTGCCCATTCCCAGCCACCTTCCTTCCGATCGTGCAACATCTGCTGCTTTGGAAAATGCTAATTATCCTGTAAATTACAGGTCTCAAAAGCATCCTACAGTGTTTTAGGCCAGACTGTAATCACAGCCTCTTGCCTTGGCTTTGGCAAGGCAAGTTTTCCCAAACTCACAAGACTGACTCCTCAGCCTTAAAAAAAAAATATCACAGCCTTTTCATCACACAGTTGGACTGAAATTTCTCCCCTATCCAGCATTATCCAAGTTCATACAAAGGACCTGACGTGAAACTACACTTGCTCTCCACACCCCTAAGGTGGAGTGGCAAAGGAGGGGTCTAACCAAACAGATGTCCCCAGAGGAATTTCCTCCTTCAAGGTAGCTTTATACATATGGGCCAAGCCAAACCTTTGCTTCCTTTCTCTCCAGCAATTAAGCAATTGCTGAGGGGGGGCCTGCACTCTACGAAATGCTGGAAGGAAAACACAGCTAACCTCACTACTTGCTCCACGGCATGGAGGAGTAAGGTTGAGTGCTGGTGGCTCTTTCAAAAGAACAGAAACAACTGAGCAGGTGTAGGCAAAATGCCTCTGCTAATTCATGTCACACACTATATATACATGAGCCAGGAGCTGAGCAGCTTCCACCAGCTGAACCTTAGTTTGCTTTCTTTTCTGCATAACACTAAGCACTGCATGTTGTTTATGGCCAATTCAGAAGTGCTGCTGAACTGTCATGTTCCATTTATATGTACATACACACACAAATCATCGCTTCCCAGTAATTTAGCCACACCAAGGTAGCACCCATAGCAAGTTAGGGACAATGCTCTCTTCCCAAACTCTGCACAATCAGACTTTTAAGGCTACGAGGAATAACAGATTGCTGTCATTAAACACTAAGAGATAAAGACCATCCCTGGCAAGAGCGCTTGATAAAGAACAGGAGCCTCTCAGGCAGACTAGCTGAATAGCTTAAGGATCAGACCAGCATTACCAGTGCTGATGAAGTCATGCCTTACAAATTTTGGCATCTTCTACCAGCAGGCAACAGCCAACAAAAGCTCATCCTCTTCAGTATTCCTGTACAGCAGGAGCCCCCATGTACAGCATTTCCTATTGGCCCAACACTACTCAAAGAAGTCACCTCAGTGGCCAAGAGCTCCAAGAGGTATCACTGCAGCTGGAGATCCTCACAAATGAACCAGGAGAGGCCTAGAGCAGCACATGGGTCTGCTCATGCAGACAGGAATGAGGGGCTAACCTCCATAATCACCTTCTAAACTGCTACTACTACTAACAGAAGACTGTTATATAAAATTGAGGCATTTCTTTCTCCTCCTGTGTCACACATTCATCATTGCAAACTACTGTGTCCAAACCTCCAACTCTGCCTTGGTTAGTGGACCAGCATCAGCAGTCAATTCGAAGGGAGACTCCAGCAGGGAGCCAGACTCCGTATACTCCCTTTTGAATACTTTTGTATAAAATTAAACACTTGAACACTATTAAAGAATTTTAGTTCTAAAGATCAAAATTTCACCACAGACACCAAAAGCAGACCCATTTGCTCCCCACAGTAAAGCCTCTGCCACCCCATCCAAATTCCTTGAGCCATGCCCCCTTTAGCAAGGCTAGTCAAGTAAAAGATTTTAAAAAGGCACTGCCTTTAAAGAAACTAATAAGGTGTAATTAATACAGACTCTTGGTCTCACCACCTTCACCTCTAATTTGAAGTAATGACACAGGTTCTCCAGCAAGCAAAGCTCCCACTGATGTTATCCCATCTGTCTCTTTGGATAGCTCTAAGACATAGCTTGCTGTCCTATGTGCATTTTAACTAAAACCCATCTTCACATAACACCTTTGCCACATGAAGTTCATCTGCACACCTCTTCCTCATATAGCAGCAAGCTGAGGAAAACAAATCAAGCAAGACTGACTAACTTGCCTTGCTATAAAGCCTGTCGATGTCATGAAAACAGTGGGGAAAAAAAAAAACCAAAAATCACAATCAGAACTAGTTAAAAGCTACTGTCTGTCCTTAAATCAAAGGCTTACATGCTGTGGGTTTCATGAGCCCTAGGGAGCAGAAAAATCATAGCACCAAGAGTTGTACACTACTAATCCTGGAGTTCACTTGCAATATCTCCCACACAGTGCATGCATAAGCAAAAGCTTCATAGACATCTGAGCAAAGCAGGGAGGGGCCTTATTTTGGTGTGAAAAATCATGAGAAACAGAACAATGAGCTGAATTTTTTGTTGAAATTCCTTCCAATGTACCCTAAAGGAAAAAGGCTACAAGAGACTATGAAAAAAACTTGTGACTTCTCACAGACAAGTGGAAAAATGTTATTGTTCTGGCTGCTTCCAGAGACTGCATTAACTTCTACACACAGGGATATCACCCTTTGTGCTGTGCACAGCTCCCAGAGCTCAGCTGCTTCATAACAACCAGAGACAATGCTGGGGTCCAGCATGGTTGGACTGGGCTCTCCAGCAGGCTCCTCTGCCAAAGGTTTACTGTGTGCCTGGCAAAAAGCATCTCCCCCACAGGGATGATGTCCTCTCCCATCTGCAGTGGGTTTAAGTCCCCAGTGCACCCAGCGATGCCATAAAGCACACACTGGGAGTGGTTATTGCTGTTGTTACTGTGACCTGACTGCATCGTTTTCATCCTCCAAATTTCCTTTTCTGAAAACAGCTCTGCCTTTCAAGTAAAATGGAAAAGATTATGTCAACCTTTAAAAGCCCTCATATTTCTACACCTCTCCCCCTTTTCTTACACAACACATCTGCTCCATTGAGGACCACAGGTGTGAAATTATGGGAAGGACCATGATATTCTCCTCCCCTGCTAGACATGGCTGATGGACCATACCTCTTGGGGCAGAAGAGAAGCTCCAGCTCCCAGAGTTTCAATGCTCTGTGCTGGACCACCCTGACTCAGTCTTAAGACATGTCCATGTTGGACCTCCCTCAGCCTTCAGGCTAGCCTGAAGTTTGCCATCAAGTGGTCCCATATCAGGAGAGGACATGTCCCATATCATCAGGATCACACTCATTTCTGCAGCACAGGACCAGATGCTGAAGAAAACTGTTCTTGGGAAGACCCTGATTATACAAATTTGTCATTTTTCAAGTAATTCAAGAAAATCCAGGTAAAGTTTGCAAGATGTAACAACTTTCATAGCAAGTGATGAGGCTGGCTCTGCTTGGACACAAACTTGGTGCTCCAAAACAAGAAAGTTTCTCTCTGCTATTTCTGCAGTTCTTGACCTCTCTTCTTTACCCACGTTTCCAGCCTTTCAGCACACATCCAGCTTGCTATAAAGCCAAGCACAGGAACACCATCACCAGCTTCTGACTGAGCAACAGGTAACACAAATCCCTTCTGAGAAAACATCACTGAGGAGTAGGGGGCAAAAAAATAAATTAAAAAAAAAGGTCATTTGTTGTAATATTCATTCAAATATAGACATAGGTGGGTTTCACACATAATCCAGTTAGTGCATTAGCACAGATATCCAAGGAAATGTACATTTGAAACCAATTGCCAAAATGATATTACGTAGCTCAGTAGAATTTCTGCATCTAATCCAATCGAAGAGCAGAAACACTGCAGAGATAAACACTAACCTATCCCTTGATATTCTCTTGTAAAGGCAGAATACAGCTTTAGAGCAACTATTTTGATCACCTAATTTGTGAAGCTGAATAAAAATTCCCTTAAAAATATACATTATAGATAACCATCTTGTAAAAATGGAAAAAAAATTACTTTATTCCAACTAAGACTGTCATGTTGAGTTCTTCACTCAGCTCAAGTTCTGACAGTATCAGCGTTTTTTGTTCATGAACAGTCAAAAATTTCAACATATTCATGCAACCTTCTAAAAAGCAACCTGAAAAAATCTCTTGACAGAACAATTCAATACTCAGAAGTGCTTAAACTATTATTTTTAATGTGGCTTTTAAATTATAATTAAATTAGATTTCAGTTTATTTTTATGTTTAAATTAAGCAACTGCTGTTGGAGCTGCACCACGGGAATGGTAGTCATCCAAAGATGACCTAATGAGTTAAAATCCTGAAAATCTGTCAAATACAGCCACCTCTGGATTTCCAGTCCCACAGGGATTTGAACAGCAGTGAGAGGATGCCAACATGAATGTTGCCAGTGCAACCTTTAACAGCCACAGAATTTTACATTCTACTGATTTGTCCACATTTTGGTACTGTCAGGCCTCTCACCTTCATATCCATCTCCCCCTGCTATGCATCCCTCAAGGTTTTTTTTTTCTCCTACACTGCAAACCTCTGGGAAGACCCCCTAGACCCTTTCACTCTTGTGTCTTCCTAGTGCCACCAACCTCAGTCTCAGCTCGTTACAGTCATGCACAACACCTGAGTGCCATATCCATCCACATCTACCTCTGCTACATCTCTTTTAATCCTAGTTTAATCCCAAAAAACACTAGTGTGTGTGGTCTCAGGCTAGGATTGCCCTCACCCACCACGAGCAGCTATCCCACTGCAGCCACCAGACTGTCCCACAACTGAGTTTCCTCCCATGCTCGGGGAAAACACCAAGAAATGCAGGTGCAGGATATTGATTAATAAGGCAGCCATGATGAATAACCTTGTGTTTGCCTTTAATATGGTCCCTTCATCCAGTTTGTATCACAGTTCATTTAAGATTTTTTCCATATTTGTGATATTTCAAGCTTCCCCCCCTCTTTTTTTTAGTTTTTCAGCAGATGCAACTTAACCAATTTACTGCCAATTACACAACCAATTTTTTCAGCAACAAAATTGTTGAGAAAAGTCTTGGCCCAGATTGAAAAGCCCCTATGCTTAGACAGAAACATGGCTTTTGATCCATGCCAGTTGCACATCTAACAAGGCAACAGTCTTGTTAGCATCTTCAGACAACTCCTGCAAATTCCTACTTGCATTTGCACAGGTAGGATACTGCATGAATTAGAAGGCACGATTATAAATGATAATAACGGAGCTGAAATAATATCCTGCTCATCATTCATCAAAAGAAAGAGAAATACCTGCCTGGGGGCTGTAATAAGACAGAAAGTGGGACATGGAGACCAGTCCTCCCCCCCAGCAGACTCTCAGGAAGCATTCCAAACATGACAAATTCACTGTTCACCCAGCAGATGAAGTAATGACACTACTATTTGTCCATAAAATATAATTTAGCCAGACTACTCCAATGAAATCAGAAGCTTTAACACTATAAAACTAGGGGGCTGGAATATTTTTACCTTATTAAGAAAGGAGGCAAAAAAAAAAAACCCCAAAACTATAAGCTTTCATTTTCCCTTTAGCTGAACCATCACACTGCAGTCTTTGTTTCCAGGAGTGAACCACACGGCCTCCAGCGCTAAACAATTTGCGTCATTACTTCTCAGATGCACACACCTTGCCAAAAGCCCAGTGCCAGGTGTAAAGTCCACGCTCAGGCTTATCAGTACACTAAAGAAAATCTTCTTCCCTCTCGGCCTAACCAAATACCCGAGGGCAAGCATCAGTGTGGATTCCTTCATGTTTCCAGCCCCTGTCTCATCATGCCCCACGCCGCGAGCACTTGGGTGAAGACGTCAAGCCAAAGCTTGTCCGTGTTAAGAGCCAGTCAACAACTACAAGCACATCTGCCAGCAGAGCAAGTTTAGGCTTGGTTGTAATACCTACACTTAACTTCTGCCAGGCATTAGTGATGCAACGTCCAAGGCATTTATTTAGCTGGTGTCAGTTCCTTTTTCGTATGTAACATGAATCCTAAAAATAATTCTTTGGAAATTAAGGAACGTACTATAGTCAAATAAAAACTAACTCGGAACTTTGTCGCAACAAAACAAGCCTTGGCAAAAAAAGCAAATAACAATGCATATGTTTTTATGAATTCAGGAATGATAAAATGGAAACATGTCTTTAAAGAAAAAAAATGTGCCTGTGCCATGTTCACAGTTAGAGACTCTGAAAGCGCATGAAAATCCAAAAATAAAAGAGACTAGAAACAAAAGTAAAGTTTATTCTTCTGTCTAAACTAAGGGAAAACATAAATAGTGAAACAGCAATAGCAAACAGTTGATTCTATTTTAATTGGATTTTTTAATAACATGCTGTGAAAAGCAAGATTAAACTTGATCCTAAAGTCCTCTAAAACCTCCAAGACTTCAGAATAAAAGCATTTTTCTGCACACCCATCAGTAAAATCACTCATACATGAGATTTCTGGGGAGAAGCTTTAAGCTGACAGTCGTTTAAAATGCTTCCTGGATGAGAAGTTATTCTCACACTGTTTTCACATGAAAATACGAATTACTGTCAAGGGACAGCTGCGTGGTGCTCTGCCACCTCTGGAGAGCACTCCTCGGTAATGAGAGCCAAAGGCAAGGCTATTGGGTAAATCAGAAACTGGTCAGCTACACTGTCTGCAAAAGGACTTTACAAAGAAAAAAAAAAACCCACACGTATTTTTCACATGCTATGTTCATTTTTATAGTGAACAAAAGGGTCTTCTTGCTCATTCTTTGAAGATGTGTGGTGCTACAGCAGCTGCTCATGAAACCCAGTCAACAAGGTATTGCCCCGAACTGCAGCTGAAACCAAACCATCTTTTGTTTCCCTGGATGGTGACCTTAAATAGGACAGAAATGGCTACCTGCACTAGGAGTGTTGAAAGACTAACCTTTTTCTTTTTCTTTTGCCATTAAAATATAAATTCAATTAGTTACTTCCATGCTCACACAGAGCTGCTGCTGCCGCCGTGCTTGTACTCTGGCGCTAATTGCAATCCAAGAGTGATCTAATTAAACACAAGTCTCAGTGGCTGCATTCCCACGTGGCTTCCTACAACCCGGATTCACTACAACACAAGTCATAAGTGAAAACCACCTCGTTCGCCATCGTCCTCCCTTAAGACTGCATGACTTTACACACGTTTAATGAGAATGCAGTGAGTGCATTAGTAAGCCTGCTATAAAAATGTGTGGGTTTACCTACTGTTAAATACAAAAGAACAGAAAGGCACTTCAGCTGTATGTATAAAAAAAAAACCAAAAACAACAGCTGATGGGCTAAACTGTACAAGTGAAAGAACATTCTTTTAATTAAGGTACGGGATTAGGATTCAAGTACCAGCTTTACTTTTTGGCTCTGCCACCAGCTTCCTGTGTGACCCAGGGCAAGAAATTTCAGTGCTGCACAGCTCCGTTTTTCATCTGTAAAACGGACAGTGACATTTCCTTCTCCCAGTCCTTCCACGTTTCAGTTGTAAGCAATTACTGTGAGCTGGAATGTCGCCTTGGACAATAAGTATCTGATATTAATTGAAGCCTCTGGGTAGTAACCCAATAAAAAGCTACAACCTGTCTGTTTCCCTTTTGCAGGATCCTAAGGGAGTTTCTTACTGGCACCATTTGCCACTACTGCAATCTGACACATTTGAGTCCCTGTATAACTTTTGGTGGGGACTTTTTATAAGGGCATGGAGTGATAGGGCAAGGGGTAGCAGCTTTAAACTGGAGGAGGGGAGATTTAGGTTAGACATTATGAAGAAATTCTTCACTATGAGGGTGGTGAGACACTGGCCCAGGCTGCCCAGAGAAGCTGTGGCTGCCCTGTCCCTGGCAGTGTTGAAGGGCAGGTTAGATGGGGCTTGGAGCAACCTGGGCTGGTGGGAGGTGTCCCTGCCCATGGCAGGGGATTGGAACTAGATGGTTTTTAAGGTCCCTTCCAACCCAAACCAGTCTGGGATTCTATGATTCAGCCTGCTTAATCCCTTGTTTTGAAATGGAGGAGGAGAGAGGAAAAGGCAGTTGACTGGGGTATCCCAAACATCGAAAGAGTAACTTTTTCCAACAAAGAATATCCTGGCCAAATGGGCTGCACAATTCCCCACTAACACTGTCAACGTGCACATGTATCCTGTGTGATTCAGACAGGCTGCCAATGACCTGCAGATTTTTTCTTCAGTATTTTCTACTCCCATTGTAAAAAATTCAGTGCAACAGTTTTGCCAGGTTTGTAAATTTGAATTAGACCATCTGAGCTCACTTGACTATTTTAAGAGGGTTCTTGCAAGTAATTACAAGGTAAAAATGAGAATACTTCACACCTACATTCTGAACTGAAAACTACTCAGCCCTGTTGGCTCCAAGCTTTTAATTGTCAAAAGAGTTCAAGGTTTGGAAAATTATTGGCACCAAGTAATACTGGATATTCCTAACTATTATTGTGTCATTATTTGGCACAATTTTTGCTGGGATACCTCCCAAATCTGTGACATAATCAGAGGGTTCTCTACATTACACCATATAGTCAGATGCTCATGTTAGTGTAATATGTTACCATGTTTAATACCATTTGCTATTACTTACACTTAATCAACTCTGGAACTAGTTAAACCATATAGGAAAAGCAATTTCAGAGGCTTTCAACTGACAGTTTTCCACACACAACTGGACCTAAAATTATGACCTGAAGTTTCTAAGATATGGTCTACATAGGCAATTGCCTTTAAACAAACATCCATAACTCTCCACAACACTGGTGGAACTGAAAAGTCGTATGAAAACAGAAAAAAAGAAGGGGGGGAAAAAAAAAAAAGGCACAAAATTAACTTCTGTAGAACCATCTTAACTAGAAAAACTGTCAGAGTTTCCCCTTCTGGCCAAGTTTAATTTACTGCTTCAGCAATTTTTATGCCCAACCTCCATGATTATTACAAGCTTTTGGCAACATAGAAATGGCTGAGCTCTCCCCCTTTAAGGTTCAAGTCCTAGTGCAGTATCTCTTGAAAGACTCATAGTAAATTCAACACAGGTATCTTAGCACGTGCATTCCCACACATATGTTTTCAAAGCAAAGTAACAATTAGACCCTTTAACTCATCAAATTAAAGGGTGTAAAATGATTAAGCACACAGAACTCAAAGATGCAGACTGGGATTTGCTGAAGTCACTTTTGGACTTCTGGTTTGCTATCTCACAGGGTCTGAGCATCAGCAAATGCTGAATATTCACCCAGGGAAAATCAGCTGGGTACCCAGAACCCCAAATCACTAGTCACTTTTGAAAAACCTCACTATTTACTTTTCTGCCACTCTATAGGAAAGGAATAGACATTTAAATAAATGACATAATCCTTATTACCATTCCTTTCATTCATGCAGGTCACTATAACTTACTGCCAGGAAAAATAAACTTCTGCATAATATTCCTCAATGTAAGACATTCAAAAGGCTCAAAGGGGGAGAGGAGGTGAGAGGGCTTCTGACAAATATTTGCTCAAGTGACCACATCATCCAGGAACACATTTGCTAGAAAAAAAAAAATGGGTGAAGAAATTTATAGTGACGATGAATCATGCCAGACTGGTGCTGGGGTGGTCACGAGGAAAAGGAGCAGGGGATAGAGAAGGGAAGGGGAATTTTTAATCAGTTTTCTTTCAGCAAGGAACGCCCCCCCCCCCAGTGTTGCAAAACGGGCTTTCTTCTCCCCCATAGCCTACTAGAAAACAGTTTTAAGTAAAACCAGAGAACACCAGAACACAATTTACTCCCACCTTTGGCAGCCGTTGCTGCTGCACCCTCCATAAACTTCATTTAAACAAGCGTTAAAACAAAAATGGCTTTGCCAGTCGTTCAGCTCACCTTAACAATACCCACAGCTCCCTCTGAGGATGACAAAATATTGCCAAGGCTATAAAAATCCTCACTGCTCTCAGTGTTGACTACCTAAAACCACATATAGGTGAGCTGGGTGGTTCACAGAGTGGATTTGAAGATGTATTGGAGCTACTGGTAGGACTTAAATCCAATGGCATCCCTATCACAAAATTATCTCCTCCTTCCTCTGCTCCACAAAGCCCAGTTCTCACTGGCATTTTCAGGGGCAATTTGTTCATGTTTTTCTGCCTGAGAAGCTGGCACTTGTTTTATTTTGGATTTGGGGGTTTCTGAAGATTTAATTGGTCCCAGACAAAATTAGATACTACTTTTAAAGAGCATACAAACCAATGCAAGATTCTTATTCATGTAAAAAACAATCAAGAAATAGAGAAATGAAAAATTTGCCACTGTTTTGGTCATATAAACCCAAACTCACAGTTAAGATTCTTCACAGAAGATAAGTTGGGCTGTCAGTCACCAGCCAAAAATAGCTTAAAATTACCAAATCAGTTTTTTTTGCTTTCAATACTGATTGACCAAAAGTTTTTTTTCATAGAGCTTGTGATGCTCAGATCATCCCACAAGCCTGGAGAGAGCAAAGCCCATTCCAGACATACTTCAGAACCTGCAGCTGAGATCCCCAGAGGTACTCCCAGCAGGTCCGATTATAGCAGCCAACATGATTATTTTTGGACAGCAATGTCTCCAGAGTCAATAAAACTGCTCACACCCACCCAGGCTAATCAGGGAGAAGTAGGGGTGAATGAAATTGGTTCCTGAGATTTCAAGCCCTAATTTAGCTAAGTACTTAAATAAATATGTGTAAGCCTTATTAAAGTCAACAGGATTTTGGTATTATTAAGTTAATATTACTGAGTACGTGCTTAATGGTCCCGCTGAATCACAGCTTTGCTACTACTAAGAATTCAGACAGCTTCTTAAAATTTGCCCTCAAGTAAAACCATTTATTCACAACTTTTGATGCCTACAACTCCAGGATTCCTCTTAAGGCCAAGCAACTGGCTACAATTGGATCTGTTACACCACTGTGAATAGAAAGTCTCTCTCCTGAAGCTCCAGATCCACACTGGCTTCACCACAAAGTCAGTATCTAGCTTTGCATTTTAAAAACAAATAATTTCAGCTATAACAGCAATCTAAAGGATCACTTGACACAGTCTTCATAACTGCAGTTATTAGAATTCATTAGTACAATTGTACAAGTAACAATTAAAGTTTAATACTCGTTAAAATTTCATCAGCATTCCTTAATTGCTCATCACAGTAAGTTTGTATATGTATTATAGCGACTAGAACTCATTTGCACACATGAATATCACACCTTTCCCAAGACAGGGGTAGATCATTCCTACAGACATAAGACAGATGAACATATTAGGTTGTGTAATGAAATCTTCTCTTTAGAGTCCTGCAAAATCTTCTTCAAAATTAATGCAAAAACGTATCAGCTTAGTTCTAAACGTTTTCATAGAGAAACTCCTTAATTAGAAATGTCATCTGAGATGTGACAGAGTTACTTACCAACAACATCGAGATGGTACGTGTGGTTGATGGATCCATACTGGTTTTCCACGATGCACGTGTAATTTCCTTTGTCAGAGGGGACCACACTCTCCATGATGAGACTCCAGTGCTGGTTGCGGACCTGGTGGATTGTAACCAGAGAGGTTGGGAACTTGACTAACATAGTTTCACCCTCTCCTCCTCCAAAGGAACTGTTTTCTGAGTAGTTAACCTTCTGTAGTCTATGCTAAAAGGCCTTGCTGTGCTCCACTGAGATGTGTCAGAGCTCAGGAGAATCAGTGAGCCCCATGAGCTGCCCCTGAGCAGTAGGTATGGCTGGGCTCCATACCAAGGAGCTGTGGAGCACCAACATAGTATCTCGGTCTCCAAGTCTCAGTTCCTCAAGAGAAACAGCAGGTACAAAGATAAGCATCCTTCCTACCACCAGGTGAAAGTCCAGACTGGAAGCTTTCCAACTGAAAACCTTCCACAAAGGAGGCTGCTGTCTGCAAGAAGCTACAGTCCAGAACTATGGCACATAGCAAACCAGGCTGGCTTCAGTGAGGCCTACAATGGCAGCTCTGCTGAAATAATTATTTATTATTTTACAGGCTGAGAGTTGGGGCTGTTCAGCCTGGAGAAGAGAAGGCTCCAGGGAGACCCTGTAGTGGCCTTCCACTGAAGAGGATACAGGAAAGCTGGGGAGAGGCTTTTTACCAGGGTGTGTAGTGATAGGAAGAGGGGTAATGGTTTTAAGCTGGAAGAGGGGAGATTAAGGTTAGACATCAGGAAGAAAGTCTTTACTGCAAGGATGGTGAGGTTGCCCAGAGAAGCTGTGGCTGCCCCATCCTTGGAAGTGTTCAAGGGCAGGCTGGACAAGGCTTTGAGCAACCTGATCTAGTGGAAGGTGTCCCTTCCCATGCAGAGGGGTTGAAAGTTGGTAATCTGTATGGTCCCTTCCAACACAAACCAGTGTATGATATGATTCTATGATTTGACAGTTCTGGACATTTAAATACTTTATTTCTTCCTCACCAGGCAAAAAAACAGCTGCAGCAGTGAAATCTTTCACACATTCTGATGTATTTGAAAGATATATTTTTATATACACACACACAATGTTTGGGATCCCTCCCACAGACACAAGAGTGGCCACATCTCTTACTGCCCTGGGGTACCACAAGAAAGAAATGAAGATGCTGCCCCGTTAAAAACACCTGAAGAACATCCTCGTGGAAACAGAGCATAAGGACATACATTTATTTCACACTTCTCAGACAGAATCTATTAGAGGTGCTGATTCATTTGAACTCAAGTGGAGCTTTGGCATTGGTCTTGTAGAGAATAGGATCCAACCCAATCCTGGAAGGATATGGAGCCATCCGGTACACATATATATTTCCTGCATCATAAACTGGCTCCCAAAACGACCTGTTGCTGGTTGTCCTCTAATCCCTTGTTTTAATGTTCAGATTTTTGACAAAGATCTTAGCATTATGTAGCTGTAATGCACAACTTTTAAACTGCAAAGTAGATATTTCAGCAAATGGAATAAAAATACAATCTGGTACAGTCATTTTAATCAGCCAAATGGAAAGCAGTAATTCAGTGCAGTCCACCAGGAAAATTTATGGACCATTCAAGTGACACTTCCAGTAACTACACACTCTTAAAAGATCATTACAACTATAGGTCTGAAATCCTGCTTTCTGCCTGTGAAGGTCTTTATCCAGCCAAAAAAAGGCTACACAGGGCTGTGTCCCTGGTGCCAAGAGCTTAGCTCTGGCTGCAGGTAAAAACGTCTGCAGTTCAAAGCTTGGAAGAAAAGAGTACTCTCTGTAAGGGGCTCCTGGCTTTCCTACCTGTGCCCCCCAGCCAGTAATTAGATCATTATCTAGTAATTACTATGACTGTCCAGTTACAGGCTAATAGTATTAGCTAGCAACTGGCCACCCGGGCTTTGAAGAACAGAAAATCTAATGAGACACCAGCAGCAGGTGAAGGGCATGAATTTTAACCAAACACCACAAAACGTGTGGCAATATGACCCCAAAATCTTCAGCCTAAACTTGCAGCTCCTCTTCCCCAGCCTCCCATCTTGCTGTTATACATCAAAACTGTATCTTGATTTGTTGTTTTGTTGTGTTTTTTTTTTCATACTATGAGGAGTTAAGAAATAAGTCTATAAAGCTAGAAAGTTTATCAGGGTTATTTTATTGTCTTGTTATTTTATTAAGCAACCTTAAAAGTCAAAGTTTGCATCAGGAAGAATTACTTTCAAAAACCACTGGTAAATAATAAATACAGCAGCTACATATTTTAAATATTTTACTTCTTTATGAGTTATCTGGGGGCAACCTTGGTCAAAGTGACCTGAACTTTTTGCCATTACAAGTTACATCACACTTCTCAGAACCAGAGCAAATGCTTTTAATGTATCTGACTGCACAACAGGAAGAACAGATCATGGTTCTGTGGAAGTTAAAGCAAAATAAAAATTGCTAACAAGCTGTAAGTAATTAATTTGATGGGAAAACACAATTGTTTAGCATTCAATAAGAAAACAACTAACTTACAGCCACAAGTGGATATACTGGATAGCAATATTAAAAAGAATTTGTGCAATTTCCCTTCTTGCAACTCCAAGGAGAAGAGATAATATCTTCATAATAAAATAACAGCTTAAGCCTCTTCAGTTTAAGCTCAACAACTGCTGTAGAGGCCCAAAGCATTTATTACACATCGTCACACAACTGGATTTATGTCATGAATCTGGATTCAACTAGATTCAGCTTGCTGGCTTATTGCTTTCTGCTCACCAGTGCAGCATTGTAATGCCCAGAAAAAGCCTCTGCCGGGGATGACGGCATCTTCTCCCACTGAAGATTCCCAAACTGAGCCTTCCATTCTCACCACACATCCCTGCACACATGCAGCTCACAATGCCCTGAGCATACAAGCCTTCTTAACTGGGTCTTCTTAAACAATGTGCTGTCACTCCCTAGTCCCAGTAAAGCCTGTCTTGGGGCAGCCAAATTGTGACAACCAGCGCTAACATCACACCAGTTTACAGAATCACAGAGGCGTTCTGGCTGGAAAAGACCTTCCAGATCACCAAGTTCAACTCTACCAAGTCCACTGCTAAACCATGTCCCTCAGCTCAGCACATCTACATGTGTTTTAAAACACCTCCAGGGACGGTGATTCAACCGACTCCTTCGGCAGCCCGTGCCAGTGTTTAATAACCATTTCAGTGAAGAAGTTTCTTCTAATACCCAATCTAAACCTCCCCCGGTGCAACTTGAGACTACTTCCTCTTACCCTACATAACAGCTAGTTTCAAAAGAGGTTCAAAGCTTGAACAGCACACGGCTCTGACAGCAGCATTCTGTGTCCAGGTGAACTACAACAGTGATAGTCATATTTGGGGGAAGAAAACCAAGCCAAACAAAAAAAATACCTCACTTTGGTGACTGACATAGCAAATAAGATGGTCTCTTTGGTAATTCAGGTTAAAGCCATTAGGTCTCTCCTGGTTGCTCACTGGGGCCCTTCTAACTCAAGGCACTGGTCCCACAGCTCTCCAAATACTCCCCGGTAACTTTTCCTGGGTAAAACCAACCAGGTCCACTTAAGATGCTTTAATAGATGACTTAGGCTCATCCAACAGCTAGACAATATTAGGGAGCTCATGTGACCTAAGCCACTAGGAAAAAACAAGAGGGCAGCAACAAGCCACGGAAAGTAAGAGCATCTTCACCATATGGGGTCCAGCAAAGGACAAGCATCCACAGCCAGTGATGTATCAGTTGCAGGAATCTCTTCCAGGTCTCCAACCTGACTAGCTCCTTGCCAGCCATTATCCTGCCATTTCTCCTATTTTTGTTCCCTGAAGCCCTATTTCATATTGAGTTCTTTCAAAATCCTGGAGAATACCCACACAGTCCCACCCACCCCATCACCTGGTCCTCAGGACACCCCTTCCAATTGGTCATTGCCTTTTCTTGACACAGGGAAGTTCAGGGAACAACAGCATTCCAAGGATCAAATCACAGTTTGACCCTTCAGACACTTCATTGACACAGTTTAATAACTGGGTTTGCTTTTTGTTTTTTGATTGTTGTTTTTGTTTTTTTTTTAATTGCTTTGCAAGATTTATTTTCATGTTTTATCTGTGTGTCATACCCAAAAATGATAATTTGTTGAGATAATAAATATAATCTCAACATGATTTTTTTGTCTGACCAGGTACAGACACTTCCAGCAAATTACTGAGGTGCTTTTTTTGGTCATCTTCTCCACCAATTTTTAACCAATTCGTTCAAACTATTCCATTTTCAGGCTTAATTTTCAATGTCAAATGCATACAACTGTACCCTTATGGTATAGTTTGGAGCTTGAAAATCTAAACTGGAATAAAAATTTCAATAATATTGGTCAGAAATCTAAGCAAGGGCAAGGAGTGTTTTATAGAAAATTTTTGCTTTTAAAGTAACATATGAAAAATGTGGGTATCTCTATTTTATTTGAACGTGTCTTCAGTGAACAGATACATCATGAAGTTGTCACTTAGCAGAACAGTGGTAAAAAGGGGTCAATTTTAAATGAATTTCAAAAGAAAAGAAGGATTAAAAGCCAAAACACGATTCCCCACAAAATCAGCACCATTCAGATGTAAAGAGAACAAGTGCAGAACACCCACAAAAAAAGCCATAGGTGTTTACAATTCCTATAGACTCTGAACTCTTTACTCTGTATTTACCTGGCTGAATTTAAATGTGTGTAAGATGACCATAGTGATGAAGCTTATCAAAATGCATATGTGAAAACACACACCAGTTAATACTTAAACAGTAACTGATAGAAGTACATTTGCTTTCTGGGTGGTGTACAGAAAAGGAAAGGCTCCTGTGGTGTCCCATGGAGGATTTATATTATTCTCTCATAGAAATTATAAAATGCCTTTAAATGCACAAGCAAGAGCCATTATCACATTAGAGACAGATTAAAAAGACTAAAAAGGATTTAGACATTCAATAACTCAATGTTTTCTCCTTGCTGTTCAGACTTGGTGCAGACTGGAGAAATAATACAAGGTTTGATATTGAAATTCACCACCCAGAATTAGTCACAGTGGAGGAATTTTGCTCTGGAGGCTATCTTGGCCAGCACATACACCCTTCTGCCAGCCTGCCCGAGTGCAAATTGACTCAAGACATTCCCTAGTCAGAAGGACAAAGTGCTACAGGTCATTATCTGATTGCGATAAAGAGAACACAAAGAAGAGATTTCTTAGCTCGAGGAAGCAGGAGAGAGGTGGCTGGAGGATTACTGGAAAGCTTCCCGTTTTCCTTCCCTTTACTTTGCTCTTAAAGTCTTCAAGGGATGATTGCCTCTTCCGAAAGGACAGCTGGTGTTACCTCAACTGGTGACAGCAGGTATGACCAAGCTTGGTTCCAGCTATTCTAGTCACTCAAAGCATTATGAATGTGAAGATCTCCAGCAGAAACACTTTACATGTGGCAATGTCCAGATTCAAGACAAGTCAGTGTACAAGAATTTTCATAGGCTGCTGAGGTACTTGGCTGATGACAGACCAAGAAGCAAAGACTCAGTTCTTTCTGAGAACTGCTTCATCATGAGTTTGTCACCATAGTGGTGCTAGGAAAATACAATTATCTCTTTGTTCCAGAATAATTGTGAATAAGTTCCTCTAACAAGAAGACACAGCCTTCAGAAGCTCAGGAGACCTGCTTCTTCTTTAATGACCATTCACTGAAAACAAACCTCCATCTTAAAAAGATGGTTATTCTAAACACTGACAGAATCTAGAATACACGTAGATTTGATAAGTAGAATGACAACAACAAGTAAGTGCTACCAGATCATTTAAAATTTGATGTATTGCTGAACAACAAGGAAGTCTAAAACCCACAGCTGTTCTCCCTCTTTTTTTTTTTCCCTTTAGAGCAAAGAGATCTAAAAGTTATTATTTAGAATTACAGGTATACACTTTATTATTCACTGGCTTCAGAAACACGCATCTGTGGCTTCTTTCCAGAGTACATACACACCTAAGAAATTGTGTACATTTAATACACAAGTAAAAAATTTAATTTGTGGCATTTAACGGGCATGAGTACAAATGAGCTCACCCAGATCCCTAACACAGGGGGTTCACTGGCCCCACC
The DNA here is from genome assembly GCF_020740795.1 of Apus apus. NCBI lineage: Eukaryota > Metazoa > Chordata > Aves > Apodiformes > Apodidae > Apus > Apus apus. Next base: position 5,215,857 of record NC_067285.1, on the reverse strand, counting down.
AAAGATCACCCTCCCAAACCAGAGGTCAAGTATCTCCATCCTGCCTTGCAAGACACATTTTCCTTGAAAGTTTTCAAGAGTGGTATATGCAATTTCCCCTTCATGAGATGTAAAGTGTTCAAGTAATGTTTCATTTAGTAACAAAACAGTTACTATTATTTTCCAAGACAGGGTTAGTTTTTCAGTTTTTGTTTTTTTAATGGGGTTTTTTTTGGTTGTTTCTTAAAAAGAAAGGTGAAAATCACAGAATTGCAGCCAATTCATTAACACTCCCCAGCATTATGAAAGGCAGAAGGTGTTGCCAGGTGTACACTCATAAGCAACAGTAATTTATGGTGTAAGCAAACATAGATGGAAAAGTCTACTTAGATAATTAGTGTTCGTGCAGGGAGATTTTCTGGGCTTCGCTCTCTGCTAACACAAATGTTGGAAAAACTGACACTTTCTACAGTAAATCTTTGCTAGAGAGGAAAGGAGACTACAGCTTGTCCTCCTCTGCACTGGAAAACATGTTTTTTTGGTACCAAGCAGGATCTGAGTCAACAGCACACAAAGGAATATACACCCTGGCTCCATCAAGGCATCACAAAATGCAGCACCCTGAAAACTCTGCAACCACTGGGGTAAGGCAGGCCCCAGGACACAGCCTTGAGTTTACTTCATCATCTGGAAAAATCACTTAAGTTCTGTCTTAATTACCATTACTAATTGCTCAGAGCCCCTCAGCCAAAGTTCTAGGCTGAGGCTTATGACCGTGACACAAGGTGACTAACTCAGAAACTTCTCTTTGGAGAGAAGCTGCTGAGGTGTTGGGTGAGTGAGGAAGCCACTGACAGAAGGTTCCCAGAACTGGGTAAAGTAACTCAGAAACGCAGGGCAGGAGGGCAAGGGGAGTGCTTGAACTGCATTTGCCATCAAAGCCCCACACTCCCATTCCCTGAGGAGCAGGATAAGATGACCAAGTCCTGACTTCTGACCTGACCTAGGCAGATACTGGGAGGTTAAAGGTCCATGCACTAACCCACCGAACTCGCTGGCCTCCCTAAAACTCTCTCTTAATCAGTAACCACCAATTTAGAATGAAACATCTAATCTGAAGCTGTTTAAAATTCAAACAAACCCTCATAAGTAATTACTGCAGCTTTTCCTCAAATTCTGCTTCCCCTTTCAGCTTCACAGACCATAAACTCTATAGAAAATAATAGCTTTGGACTTCCAACCCTTTTTTTTATTAAACTGTCTACAATCACCAGAGAGGATGGGTATGTTTTTAACAATGCAGCTGGAGAGAAAAAGAGGAAAACAGGCTTACTCTGCTTTGCAAAGTCAAGTCTTTAGTTTTCTAAATAAGCCTCTATAAATAATAAATAATCTTTTGCTGCAGTGCTATGGTACCAGCTTGAATTTGAGAGGAAAACCAAAAATAATATAAAATGTAGTGTTCAGTAACCACCAAAGAAACCACCCACCCTTCCCCAGAAGAAAATAATTACTTTTTTTTGTTGTTTTGCTTCTACATTTGATCCAAGGCCGTTAAAAGATTTTCTGTTGACTTCAGCAAGGTTTTCATTTGGGGTTGGTTGTGTTTTCACAGTCGTGGTCAAGAAGAGAAACTGCAAAACCCCATCATGGGAACGTACCTTGTATCCACCAATACGGTGCTCCTGTTTAAACTCTTTCCCATTCTTCAGCCATCTCATGGTTGGTGTTGGGTTTCCCATCGCCGGACAACGGAACTTGACGGTGTTGGCTGCCGGCACCGCGTGGAGCCTCTTCTCCATTTTGTCTGTATGTGTCCAGTAGGGTGCCCCTGTTTCAGAGAGACACAGCCACAAAGATCAGTACTGGGGAACCGGGCTCCCTTCCCAGCCCTTTCCCTGGACATGAAGTGCTGCGTGTTTTAGGGGAGACAGCGCGGCACAGAACGAGCGCGTGAATGGAAGTCGTGTGCCACAAGTGGTGGCCAGGGTTCTGCAAACTGCTCTGGCTGCAGCCTTGAGTATATCACTTATGACCAAACTCCAGTAATTTAACCACAGATATCCTGTGTTTCGTGTATGCCAAGTAAGACTGAGGGACCGAGTTTTCGGCAGACTCAAATCATCAGACGCTTTTGACCTCTAGTTGCAGCAAACCTTGAATTCTCAGACCCGAGCTCTGAAGCCAGACAGACCAAGACAGAAGACCTGTTGGAAGCCTCAGCCTGAACCTCTCCCCATCTTTTAGAAGGGAAATGAACACACCTATCTGCCTGGCAGCATGTTAAAACAGCAATGTGAGCTGTGCTGTCACTGTCATAGAAACCACTAGAATGTATTTACAGGTGGAGGACCAGCAAAACTCAGCAACAGTGTTGATCATTTTTGCAGGGATCTCCCACTCTTTTGAGCCTGCCGAAGTCCAAACGTTCATGGATGGTCCAACACCATGGCACAAGAGTGTCTCTCTGAGCCCATGTTTACTAGAGCAATCACTTTCATCAGCTCCTGGTAGGGCTCTCCTGGCTCTTCCTTGCTCCTTCCCATGCCCCATCCCAGCCCATGCCCACACAAGGAGCTTGAGGAGCACATGGAAAATTCCTCTCTTGTCCAGGTTCTCAATCGTTTGTCACATATCAGTACAGCAAACACAGCAGAACAAAACATCAACTATTCATCTGTTTCTACCCTCCAAGAAATAAGATGGATCCAAACACAGGGCATGGGTCCATGCCCTGGACCCATGAAACACTTAAGTTACATTCCACACCATCTTCATGGCATTGCTCCACCATAACAGTTTTTAAAAAGTTAAAGATTCAAGATCTGTTTAATAGTAGGAAACATTAATTTCTTTTACAATGGAGCTCTCCTGAAGCAAATCAGATTAGTGTGGAATTTTTAGGACTAGAGGGGTCCAGAAAAATAACTCCATTTCTCTCAGCCCTGTTTCATTTCCTTCATTAGCAGCCTAACACTCCACTATAAATAAACTCTTCCGTTCCTCAAATATTTATAGCATTTCTTACAATCAGGGCAAACTCAGAAATCCTGCCACCCCCCTCTCTAAATAAAAATACAGCTGGATAGAAAATACAGGAATAAATCCTTTAACAACGTCTCTCTCAGTATAAAGAAAACATTCCAAAAGAAAGTCTTATAATGATGCTAAGAACGATAAGTGATTTATTTATTTATTTTTGCCCCAAGTGGCAATTGCTGTTAAAATTAATGAAGTAGAAAAGCAAAGCAAATTCTCATATGTAATCAAAACAGAAAGTCAGGTAACTATTGAAAATTTAACTGCAACACTAAGAAATTGTTACAGAGACTAAAGTGAATTAGGGACGCAAGGAAAATCACTGTTAATAATATTTGCTAAAACCAGGATCACATTAGAACAAGAGAAGACCTTAATTACACACAAAAGACCAAATTACATTGTAAGCACATCAGGCAAAGGTGGAATTACATGTTGGTGCCGATATATTAGAAGGATGTTACCTCTGGATCACTAAATATAGAATCATAGAATTGTTTTGATTGGAAAAGACCTCTAAGATCATCAAGTCCAACTGTAATGTCTTCCACAAGGCAATGTAATGTGACCAGTATTGGGCCCAACCCAAAATTCCCAAAAAAGTCAAAGTAAACTGTGGCAGGTCAATGCCAATCAACCATCCAAAGAAGATGTAGTGGTACCTCAAAGAGAGCAGAGAGCCTAGATCTGACCCTAAATGGGCAACACCAGTCTAGCAACTTCGCAGCCTGCACAGTCACTTCTCGTCACATCCATCATGTGCATCTTTCACACCTATAAAGCATAAAAACTTTGGATGCTTTGGTTGGACAAGCCCAACTTGTGAGTCCCAGGCTCTACAGCTCACCCATAGACAAGCCTCATAGACAACAAAAGCACAGGGAGGAAAAACTATGCTCTATGGAAGAGGTGAGAGAAGCGAAAAGGCCAGGAGGACACAGGCAGGAATGAAGAGAAGCAGCTCGGTTCTGTGCCATGGAGAGAGGGGGAATAGGAAACTTCCCAGGCTGGCAGAAAGGACTCTACTTGGAAAGCTTTCCCTCACACAGCCCTCACGTCAGCACGACCTGCAACACGCCTGAATCACAGGGGGACTTGGAGGAAAACATCAGGACATCACTGTTGAACAGGGCGTCTGAAAACACTTCAGGGCATCCCACCACTTTTCACTAGGTAGTAGCAAGGGCTACTGGCAGCTCCTCAGGATGTGTAAGGGAAAAGAAAAAATAAATGCAGCAAAACAGAATCATAGGATGGTTGGGGTTCGAAGGGACCTTAAAGATCATCTAGTTTCACAAACCGTAACACACTCATCTTGTGCTTCTTTACAGTGACTGATCCAACTAACATCCAGCATTTTTCTTGATTGACTACCAAAACCTAAAAGCACCTTCCACTGCTTTCATGTATTTTGAGAGGAAAAACATCAAGATCAACTAAAAGCAAGAATGAATGAACGTAGTTAATGAGTATATACTATCCAGTGCTGATTCCTCTTACAGACCGTGTCCATCCCATCCCACCTTGGCTCCCAGGACAGGTGGGAGTAGGTGGCACTGCTGGTAGAAGTTCACAGTAACAACGGGGCAGACACTCCAGCACACAGAAGTAATGAGCAGCAGGGGAACGGGTGGGAATTCCTGATTGCTTTTAGAGCTCTCATTAGTGAAGAAAATATCCTGCTGACCCACACTGCACTCCACTGCAAATACGTTACATCTAATCAGGCAAATCTCCTGCATGTGAAATTAAAATTAGGCAGCCCAGGAGACCACTTCAGGATGCCTCGATTTTTATTTGGACTTATCTAATACAAAGAAATACAAAAGTAGTCAACTCCAAGCCTGCCTGACAAGCACCTTGAGCAGGCAATAGTGCACCTGAAATGACCACATCAAACCTCCTCCCCCACACGTTTTCAGTTGTATTTGACCTTTAATTAAAAAACACTTTTAGGCAACATCCAATTTTTGCTGCTCCCTTGAGTGGGTTTCCACTCTACAGGATTTGATGAATTTAAACCTTGTTTCATCCTTTTCTGAAATTCTTCAAGGCATGAAAAGAACAGCATGTGGATCACATTTAGATACTTTTTGTTCTTGGTGCCAATTTACCATTGCTTGGACCAGAAGAAATTGTTTAAAGGGTGATAAGGAAAAAAGCCATAAAGCTTCTACTCGACTGACAAGAATTTAAGGCAAAATAGCAGCATCTTCAGAGCTACCCAGGGGTCTCCAGAATAAATTACTGTTGCTGGACCTCAGTGCGACCGTCACAACAGCTGCTGCCTTGCCAGCACCAAGCTAGGATTATAGAAATCCCTTAAATTAGGGCTACCTCTCAAAATCATAATGAGGACAAGGCAACAAGCACCAACACTATTTTTTACTGTTGCCAGTAGGAACTGATGGGGATCAGCCCTTAGCTTAGCAAAAGGAACTCCCAGGTCAAAGTCCTTGGAGGTGGCCCTCTAAAACCAAGCTGAAGCACCCCTTTAGGGCAACAAAGGGAAAAACCGAGTTGCCAACAAAGCCATTTTGTGGAGAGAAAGAGGACTATTTTGCAGTGGAACCAATCCTGCACCTTCCCCATAAGCACTAATCCCTACAACAAAAGCTGGAAGTAATAAAAAGCTATTCAGGATGCAGTCTGGAACAAATCTACCACGGTGTTTTTTCAGACAGTTAAAATATCTGTCAAGCTAGAAGGACACCAAACACAGGGTGAAATCTGCTATGCATGCTTCTTTCTTAAAAATACACACGGGGCAAATGGTCAAAGACACACGTGTACACATGAGTGCCCTCCTCTCCCAAGAGCGAGTTGGTTCCTCACATCTACTGAGCCCCTTTACAGCCTCCACTGACTTCAAGAGCAGTTGTATTTTCTGGGCAGCCTTGAAAATTAGGCTAGATTTCCTCAAAGGCCTCTCTGCCTGCATTTGAAAACCTTGGCCTCTGAAAATATATTTATAACAGAGGCAAAGAAAATAAAAAAGCTTAAAAGGATACTTACCATCGTAAATAAAACTGCTCTAAAAGGCTTGCTTTAGTTTTAAATATGCAGGAATGAGAATGCCAAGGTTCAGCTTCCTGTGGAAGGCACTGCAGCCATTTCCTGCCTCATCACATCATAATTAACATGCCAGGACAGCTGGACTTTATCAGAATTGTTTCATCAAAAAGCAACAACCTTTGAAGACTATGGCCTTTTGTTTCCACCAGCAAAGGCATAACCAGGCCAATTTCCATTGCTTATCCTTAATGATCACAGCTGTAATTTGTATGTAAATTATCAGCTAAATCGTTTTAGATCTGCAAAGCTCAAACCATGATTCAGGAAGCACTTGAAGACTTTCTCTCTTAAAGAGCAGCAACCAGGGACTCTGGTGAGGTCCTGGACTTCCCCAGGCTCTGCCTAATGAAGGCAGAGGAAAATGGTCAAGGACACTTGACCACACATACCATCACCTGCCACAGGTTCCCCTCAGGGTGAACTCAGACTGCTCCTCAACTCCTTGTCCACCTTTCAATTTGTCTTGCAACAGTTTCTTAAATTAGATGTGGCTTTTTGGATGTGATGTAACATCTAGAAGGGGAATGGCAAATAATTCTGATGGGAAGGGTTAGAAGTCACAAGATACACAAGCTTCAGTGGTTTGCAAAGGCACCACACCACATCCCACCCTTTCTGATCTTGCCAAATCACAGCCCTCTCTCAGCAACGTTGCATTAATCCAACTGAGTTACTATGATGCAACTTCTCATTGAAAACAGACTCCTCGCAGGGATGCGATGTCACGATCCTTCTTCTGGTTCCAGCTCTCCACGCCGAGTGCTCAGACACCAGGATGAAGGCTGCACTGCTCGTTCAGCCCATCTGCAGCTTGCAAGGAGCCCCAGCAGCTTGTGGGCACCTTGTAAAGAGCAATCTCTCATGAGGACTTGTTTGAGCAAAGCTCTGCTCGGCAGCAATCCATCTTCATGCAGTTTCCTCCCTTTTCCACCGTTCTCCCCACCATCCGAGATGTTTAAACATTCACGCTCTAGAGGCAACTTTCATATTGAGCAGGGAAAGTGTGACTGACCCCTGCTACAGTACACACCCCATCCCTTGGCAGACGGAAATTGTCAACGGCCTTTCACCAGCTTCTGAATCAAGATTGATTAACACGAGCTTAAGATGATATCTCACATTACGAGAGCATCACTGGTGTTACAGAGGACACCACCGGGTGCTTCTCCCTGCTGCTTGGAAGGGCAGGAATCGTCACCACAACGTTACAGAGCACAGTTCCCTTGAGATCAGGCCCTCCTCCTGTTTTCTTGCTATATGCACTTCCAAAACCCATTTGTGCCCACACTGAATCTCCAAAGCCATCAGCACAGATTAGAAGCACGACTGCATTCTGCACTCACAAAAACAACAAAAATATCGCAAGCCCTTTACTGACCAACATCAATAAAGCTCTAAACTGATAAGAGACACAAGGACGTTTCCTATGAGGAATTTCTGCCCACAAACCCCTTCCAGGAGAGCACTAACATTGCCTGGGTTGGTGGCTTTTGCCTAGACAATTTCTTTTAAAAGCAGTGTCCTTTTTCCAAACTCGCCAATTATCTTTGTCACGGCATTCCTTTGTCAGAGCAGCCTCCAGCTGCTAAATCTCAGCCACTTCAAGCTGCACCTGTGAATCAGAGCGGGTTAATCACACTAACAGATGGCAGGGGCCAAACAGGCAGCTAAGAACTTATATCATTTTAAATAGCATCTAATGTTCCACAGCTTCAGAGCAGGGGCAGTCCTACACAACAGTAAATAACTAGGGAACCTGAAATCAGGCTCCTACTTTATCATCGAGACAAGTGTTTCAAGTATACAACGGAGCTGCCATTATTAACCAGGCTGAGGAGCAAATATCCTCCTTGGCTACTGTGGCTGGTAACTCCCTGACATCTCCCAAGAGGAGTTCTGTGTGTTACTGCCTTTACAAAGCAAGAGCCATAGCAAACTACCAGTCACCATGAGGGTTTTGCAACGGGAGCACAGAGGCATAAGGAGCCAATATGAATTTTACTTTTTTTTTTTTTCTTAGCAACTGCTCTATTTAGAGCCTATTAATAGCTTTCCAAAGTCTCTAAAGGGACTGAAGTTTAACATTCAGATAGGTTTAAGATTCTTTTAGCCCATTTTCATCATGCATAAGTAACAGATAATGTGGTTTTAGTGCTGGATTGCTTTCTTTGCAAAAAAAAACCTTAAGGTCCTTCGCAGACAAAAGAACCTCATTGTCTCCAAATTCATTCTCCCTGGGGAGATTTCTGCCAAGATTAAGGATTGAAGGATTTGCCTCATTACAACTTAATTTTATTTTTAAACTTTCCATACCAACTTTCAACAAAGTGAGCTGGATCTTTTGTTTCTCCTGTTAAATTTCACCTCAGGTTCAGGAAAAGTTAGTTCATCTGAGAGTCTAAACCAGACAAAGACTGAATTTCAGTTCACGAAGAAAGGAAACTGCAGAAAAGCTAGGAAGACGGGAGAAAGAAAGTACAGACTGGTAAAGCATGTTCAGAAGAGTATTAGTTTATTTTTCTTTTTCTTTTCCAAGTTATGAACTATGTGAAACAGAAAACAGAGAAAGACAAAGACACCACGATTTGTCAGGCCATGCAGTTAACAATCAAGAAGCTCTGAAGGCAGGAGTGCAAGAGACAGGACATTCTTTTCCACGTGGATCTTGCTAGCGATTTCTGGCAGGTCGTCGTTACTTACTCATCTGGTTGCTGTCATTCACAAAGTCCTCAGACCCATCATTGTCGTCTTCATCATCCCCAGAGGAAAGAGCATCTGCACGTTAAAAATAATCAAGTCTTTAAACCAGCCTATTTTTACAGACAAGTAAACCAATATGCTACATCTTAGATTATCTATCAAGGAGAACAGATGTTGCGTTAGTTGAGCAAAAGCTACAGAGAAAGAAAATACAGCCACAAAATGTGTTGTTCCTATAAAACTCTAATAAAACTAGCTAAGAATCCTGAAATGCTACAAAGTTTCCAAAGGGAGTTTGCAGACTCCAAACATCTCTCTCCACTTAAAATTTGTATTATTCTTAAAGACACTCAGCTGAACAGAACTGAGTGTCTCCAGAACGATTTATCTCTAAACTTAAAGCATGTAGGACACCCCTTTTCCTCTGCTGATGTAGAGGGGAAAAAACTTGTATTCATTCTACTGGCTTTATCATCATCACAGAGACTGTACAATTTAATCCTGTCATAATGGCATAAAACAGAGAGCTACTCAGCAGCTGTTAATCACTATAGAACCCATGAAGTAAAAGGAGTATATACAAACTGAGTCCACTTCAGGGTCAGGACAAGGAGGAAAAAAACCTGAAATAACTACAGAACTCAGCTCGACTCGCTGTACCCGACTGGACTGTTTCACATTACATCATAAAGTGTCTTTAAATCACATTTTACAGCTTCTACACGCAAAAAAAAACCACCCTATGTTTAACTCACTCACCTGTAACATTTACAATGAAGTACAGAGTATCACTGTCTAGGGTCCTAACAGCAGTGCAAGCATAGAGGCCCGAATCTCTGGGTGTAGCATCCTTAATTTGTAAGTACTCCCCAATAATCACTGTCCTATTGTCAGGCCCCAGAGGGACCCCATCCTTAGTCCAACTGATCATGACGGCGTCTTTCAATTGACAGCGCAACTCAAGCGGTTCTCCTGGAAGTGCTGAATGTACATCGGGCTGAGAGATTTGGTATTTGGTTGGCGGCTCTGTGAAGGTGGAAGGAAAAGGAGGAAACAGAAGAAAGAAGAAGGGAGAGGAGAGAATTTCCAACAAAAGTCAGTGAAGGCCCTTTTCATCCACAGAAATCAAGTTACGTTCTATTAAAAAAAATAAAAAAATAAAAAAGCAGCTGCATCCAGAATTAGCCCAGCGATCCGTCTCGTAAATCTGAACCATAGGCAGGGGTGGGATAGGCTTTATTTTCAAGAAGATAACCACAAACAAAGCTCGTTCCTTTCGATCAGTGTCTCTGCACATGCCACGTCCCAGCTGCCACCCAAAAGTCCAATCCTTCTCACTGGTCACAGCCAGCCAACCCTGGAGAGATGAGAGCTCTGAACCTGGGGGGCTTTAGCGACTTTGGAGGCGCCAGGAGGAATTCAAAAGGCAAATTCAGATTTACAGCTTGATATTCATGCCTATGATTCAAACAAATATTTAGCTTTCCCCATCTGGTTTTCTGAGTTACCTTAAAGAAAAAACAAAAGAAAGAAAAAGAAAAAAAAGGAAAGAAAAAAAAAACTTGAAGAGAGCCGAGTTGGAAGAAAAGGGTTGGGCAAAAAAAGCCTTCACTAGCTAAGCTAAAAAACACGAGTTCCTATACACACCATATATGATGACCCTTCCCAAAGTATCTACATTTGCCTTCTACACTGCCAGCTCAGCTCCCAGAGTAACTTTTTCCTTTATTATTATTTTTTGCTTATTTCTTATTCCACAGCCTCTCCCAAGCAGAACCCGGCAGAAACCCAGGGACACATGTAAAGCTTTCAAAGTCAGTGTCCAAAACAAAATGGCCCATCTGTCAGTTCCCCTTTGTAACCAAATAGTGACAAGATTGTCAAACCACACTTTTTCCAGAAAAACATCCTTGGGAAACTACATCTGCCTATAGTTACTAGGGCTTCATCACCCCCTTCCAAGGCTGGCTCTCAGCAGGGGAAAAGGAGCAGCAGCCCCAGGCACTTGGGACTGTCTCCACAGGGTGGAGGGACCCCCCACAACATATGTGACACATTTGGGCCATGCCCAGTGTAGAATAATCAAATGGTTTTGGTTGGAAGGGACCTTAGAGATCATTTCGTTTCAACTCCCCTGCATGAGTAGGGACACCTCCCACCAGCCCAGGTTGCTCCAAGCCCCATCCAACCTGCCCTTCAACACTTCCAGGGATGGGGCAGCCACAGCTTCTCTGGGCAGCCTGGGCCAGTGTCTCACCACCCTCAAAGGAAAGAATTTGCTCCTAATGTCCAGCCTAAATCTCCCCTCTTTCAGTTTAAAACCATTACCCTTGTCCCTGTCACTTCCCTCTCTGGTGAAAAGTCCCTCCCCAGCTTTCCTGTAGCCCTTTCAGGTATGGGAAGGTTCTCTAAGGTCTCCCTGGAGCCTTCTCAAGATTGAACAACCCCAACTCTCTCAGCCTGTCTCCATAGCACAGGTGCTCCAGCCCTTTCATTATCTTTGTGGCCCTCTTAGGGACTGCTCCTATAACCAATTTCTCCCTGCAACCACATTATCCCTCTCCCATGAGCGTCTTGGCCTCACCAAGGCTGCCACGAAAAGTCAATAAGCGAAAGCAGCAGGAAAGCTACCTCTGTTTGCAGACAAGGAGGATCTCCTGATGGACAGCTGCTCCCACATGGGCACCAACTGTCTGTCGCTCTTGGAACAGATAGATAAGACACACCTCTCTCTGCTTGTGTGAGAGTCTGAGGGAATATTAAAACAGGTGACTTCTGGGTGTCCACCTTTGCATTTAAGAATACCAAAACCCTGAAAGCTGTGTTCCTCATTCTTGGGGTACAGTGTTGTCATTTTTTGTATCACACCTTCAACAGAGAAATCTGAAACAAGAGTCACATCTAAAGAAGCCTGTGGATGGCAGTTTAGGAATGCTGGAGCTCTGTCAGTCATTTAGGTTCAGATGGCCCTGTGAGGTGCAAGGAGTTGGACTTGATGATCCTTTTGGGTCCCTTCCAACTTGAGACATTCTACAGTTCTATGAGTACCACCACAGTGAGACACTAGTGCATTTCAGTATTGGGTTATACTGATGCACTTGGAAATAGCATGCCCAGCTTTTCCTTGGAACTTGTTGCTTCAGGGAGTTCAGCAGGAGTTTGTCTGAAGCCAAAGGAGAGCAGATTCGGGGATCTGCAAAACAAGCACAGCTTCTCCTGGCTTTTCCTCTAGGGCAAACCCAGTTTTTCAAACAACAGATTTGATACATGTATCACACCAAGATGGTGGCCAGAAGTACATAAAACCATTTAAATAAGACCAATTACGAAGACAGTAAAGATTCTTGGATTTAGATTCTATAAGAAGTTCTCTAAGCTTTCTAGCATGCGAAGCTCCTTCTCAAAGTCCAGGACAAGCTACAATACAGCTTTATATTCCTTGTAATCTAATTCAGTCTTGCTGATACAGTCATGAATCCACAGATCTGCAACGCAGGTGTTTCACTGAGCACTGTGCTGTACTGTTAAAAATATAATTTCCAGAAGGAGCATGGGCTCCTTTCTACATATATTTTCTAACAGCAATGAGTACACTTGAGCCTGCTGGAGACTTTTTAAATTCAGATTCCACTGTCAAATTATTTTTTTTAAAATAGCTGAAGCCAGCTAGCTCATTCACTTTGAAGTTTAAGACTTCTTTGTAACGCTCTACTGGCAAAGAAAATTTCTTTTACAGAGTTTACACTGTGCCAACAATGTACAGGAGTCTTGAAAAATGCCTTTGTTTAAGCTTTTTAAAAGCCACCGTGGGTGAAGATAACTCTCCTTTAAGTGCAATAGAGGCTTTCACTGAAGAGCCCCAGGAACCTCTCAGGAAGGTCACACAGTGTCCTCCTGGACAGACTGGTTGTTCACATACAATTACAAGGGAAATAATTTTCTACCTCTCATACTTGATTTAATCTCTTTTTAAACCATTATCCCCAAATTTACAGTGAGTCTTTCAACACAAACCCAAATCCAAACTCAACAGCAGTAATTTATTTCAAAATTACAAATTAAAAAAAATCCTTTTACAGAAAAAGTAGTAGTATACTGAAGACAAACAAGTTTCAAACAGGTATTAGCATTTGGTAAACATTATCCTCCTCCATGTCTTTCTCTCCAGAGTATCAGGGAAGATACAGCACAAGTGTTGTCATGAAATAATGAAGTCATGTTTGGAAACAGTGAGTTACTTCAGGTAACCCTTTGTGTTGCCAAACTTGGATGTAGCAGCACTTAAGACTGTCACCTTTTATAATGTTTGCCTATAAACTTTTTCCAGTGTGGGTCTGAAATGCTGCCCAAACGCAAACAGAGAACAGGTGGGATCCTGAGGCAGGAGTCTGCCCAGCAGCTTCACTGCAAAAATCAACCCGTTTAAAACTGTTACAAAATTCCCCACAGCACATAAACAACCTATGCTGCAAAGTTAAATCTCTCTCCAGGAGACTGCACAAGGATTTCTACACTGCTCAGAGACTGAGGGACAATTTTACACTCATAAGCAGGTTGGATCATGAAATAATGGTTCCCCTGAACCTGGCATCAGGATTATTTCCTTGTTTCCACCTCTTTTGAGCCCACCAGGGAAACAGGGCTGCAGATTTGCTCAGCCCTCACTGGTACCCATCCTCCTAAGTCTTCCCTTAGCCAGATGGGAAGAGGAGAAGATAGCCCTGCAGAGCCTGCAGCACCAACCAAGGATTGATGATCTCGTATCAAATCCATGCTCCACTGGCCCTGTCTGAAGCTCTTTCTGGAAACTGTATCTTTCAGGCATCCCCACAAGCCCGTAAATCAGCCCTTTTCCAGGCAAGCCCTACACAGCCAAGGGAAGGCAGCCCAGGATGCCTTTCTAACCCAGTCCTCCTGAAAATCCTTTCATTGTGACGTTAGTTCCTACTGCAAAGGTGCGTTACCTGATGTGAATAACACCTGTCTACCACCCCTTAAAAAACAAACCAGCAACAAAGGCATGTGTAAAACCCCTGGCAGTGTTCTCAAACACTGGGAGAAAAGGGAGGCCACGGTGCTTCTGCTATTGTCTGCTCTCAGCTACATCCTTATTTGTCATAGTGGTGTCCACAATGTATTTTAACCTCATAGGTGGAGCTATCGAGCAATACCACCCTGGAAAACCAAACTGCTCTTAAATAAACAGACATGAACTTTTCCTCTGCCTGCTCGTACAGTCTCTGAGCACAGTTTATGCCATCCAGCCATCAAATGGAGTAAGAAACCTTTGTATAAAAACCACAACCACAATAGAGGACTGAGGACATGTTGACTGCTCTATGTCAGATTATTATGAGAGATGTAATTCTATTCCAAATCACACTTCCATTCAAGATTCAGTCACTGAAACAAGAGATTTCTACTTCCTCAGGTTTTAAATTATTATTATTATTTGCCTCCATTTATTAAAATGTTAACAAAGAGCTGCTTATCTTAAGGCTCAAGACATTTAGTTACTTAGTTACAGAGCCAAATAATTAAGCAATCAACTAATAGCTAACCCCAGCAAAGATTCTCACACAACTCCCTGTAACACAAAAGCCTCAGACCCCATCAAGCCACTTTCTCTTCAAAAGCCTTTAGTAAATAACTAAACACTCACCATAGCGTGCCCAGAAAGGTCAACGGACCTGACCTGTCAAGAACCCAAGAGGTTCATTGCAAAACTGAATGTCCCCATGGGGAACACCATGCTGTCAACCACCACCACTCCTCCTGCTTCTCCCACCTATTCTCCCATTTTTCCTGTCATTGAGAAAGATCCAACAAGACCACACTGAATGAGCAACACAGAATGATGATGCCAAGCTATGCCTGAAGCAGAATAGCCACAAACCCCATGACTTTGAGTCAAACCCAAGCCTCTACACTCTCTCCAGGAGACAGTCTCTGAGGGATTGAGAAGCCCAGGTATCATCAGTCAGGTTGGCAACATTCCCTCCCACCTCCCAGGCACGAGCTGATGAGCACCTCAGTTTAAGTTGGCAAGCTAATATTAAGACCAGCACAAAGTCCTCTTCTGAGGATGGATAAACTCAGCCTACAAAAGAAACAGCCACTGGTTTAAACATGCAGAGTCAGTCCTGGCCCCAGTGACTACCTCCTGTTAGCTACCAGCAAACCCAAGCCACAAAGACTGAGAGCATCTCCTTAGACCCAAGGGGGACAAAATAGTGTTTGCAATTCATCCATCTGCTTCTCCAAAGTCACTGGATTCCTGCTGTCTTATTTGCTGCCAGCTATGCCCAGCTCGGCCTCTGCCAGCCATAATCAGGAAGTCTCTGTTCTGACAAAATGCTTTCCAAGTTACTGAGGTTCCTTCTACAATTTTAAAAGACAAAAAAAAAAAATTAAGAAAAAAAAAATCATTTGTCACTGTGAACAGAAGAGCACAAATCATTCTCCCCCTTCCTCAATGTATAAAAATATTAATTGTTCAAATCTGACAGAAAAAAACCCCGACATCTTGTAGAAAAACTTCATCAAACAGCCCCAAAGAACAGGAGATATGCCACCAAAAAGAAGTGGCAGATTTAAACTTTTCACTTTTCCCTTTAAAACAAGCTCCCAGGCTGCTCCATTTGAAAATGGTGATTTTCACAAAACATTAAGCACTAGGCTCTTCAAAATTAATTGAGATTTTATTTTATTTTTTCCTGGCATTTTTAACCCTGTAATCCATATTCTACAAGGACCTTGTCATCTGATGGGTACAAAAGACAAAAGCAGACCACTGAAAAGGTATCTGAGGCAGAACTTCTTTGTCCTGGAAATAAACAACTGTAAAATGAAGTAAGTGTTGCCACACACGAATGCCTGGTACTCCATCAAGCATAGAGCTTCCAGCCACACTGAACTGCTACAACACGGACCTCCAGCACCATGTCAACTCCTATTGAGCATTACATATACTAAGATCATAAAAATAAGTGAATCTCCTCCAGTTGAAATACTTGCCAATATCATCATGGGTAAGGGAAAATATTACACTGAACTAACTTGTTTTCCTAAGCTTTGAAGACTTAGAAAAATAAATAATTCTGGTGAGCAGCAGCAAAGAGTTTCACCACTTGCAGGACCCCCTGGCCTAGAGTGAAGTTCTGCATGTGCACCTAAAGATTAACCCCATATCATTCCATCTACCTGCCTTGTGTAATGCTCTTTAACAGATGAGCAGCCACAGAACTGCAGCTCCTTGAGGTAACTACCCCAAGCAGCATTTAGCCCTGGCTACAGACACAAGGGCCTCATCACCCCCAGTAGAACAGAGCACTGGGGGCAAACCTCATGAGGTCCCCTGCAGCATTGGTGGGGTGGCTGACATGGGGTGAGGTTCCCAAACCACTTTGGCACGGTTTTGATAGCTACAAAGAAGTTGGGTTGATGTGCCTCACCCTGTGGCTAAAGGAACACAACTCCTTCTCAAAAGGGAAAAAAAAAAAATAATAAATTAAAAATTGTACTTGTCGAGGCTTCACAAAGAGATTAAAAAGTCCTACAACTTGTAGCCTGCTTGCTCCTACCTGTCTTTTATAGCTGGGATTGTTGAGTTATGGCTGCACAACCATGCAACATGCGTCAAAAATGCCAAGTATCACATGCTCATGGGCTTGGCTGTGTGCTTAATGCTTTTGGAAGTCCAGCCAGGGAAGACTCACAGCATGCCAAGTTCAAAGTAAACAGCAGAGAGACCAGCAAGGCCACCTCCTGCTGCTGGGAACTGCCCTGCAATTTCTTCCTGTTTCTCCCCATTCTTCACGGTCTGCTCCTTACAGGATGAAGACTTCTTTACACAGCAGTCACCACAGGCTTGATCTCCAGATACAGGATAGGGCAAGAAACAGCAAAGCATCAGTATGTCTGTCTTCTGCACAAAAACCTGGTGACCAAAGAGGGAGAAAACACCCCCAACCTTGAGTAGCAACACCAAAACCCTTACAATTATTGTGCTGCCTTTTATCATTTCATCAGTACAATGAGAAACTACAGGCCAACTTCAGGATTTGAAACTTTGGTTCCAGGCACCAGATCCTGACCATTTCTGCTCAAACCAGAAGTTCCATCAACTGCCTGAAGTGACAGAGTGATAGTCTCTGTGCTAAGAGTACTAGGGAATACGATCCAAACCTCACACATATGTAACACAATCTCAAAAATAATTAACTACCCTTTAAACTCATTACAGAAGAGTCTTCTCATGTAATCTATTATACAATACAAAGGGGAAATGTACCACCTTTTGCCAAAACCTCAAATGAAAAGCTGAAATTAACCTTCTTTCTCCAAAAAGTAGAATCCAAGACTAGGGTCATTTTCTTATTTCTACTTGCAGCAAGGGCAGAACACCAAATCTTCCTGACTGTGTTCTGCACATAACCAAGTAGCAGAGCAATTTAACCAGCTCCCATTGTTCAACTTAGCATACAGGTCTTCTTGGGAAAGGCTCCATAGAAGATAATGCAGCCTTGGGAAAAGGCATGACCACATATATTTAGTTGCAAAGGGGTTTACTTGGTTTTAATATTTTCTTTCATCTATTCCAACATGTAACTTTAATTCAGGTTCTCTATTTGCATTTCAAGAGCAACATAAGAACATAACAGAACACAGCACAAATCCAAACATAAAAACACAACCTTTTTTTCCCAGGTTTGCCAAAGGCCATGCTCAGAACTATTGCTACTCAACACACAAAAGAAATAAATTACAACCATGAAGTTAAATATTGCACAATTTCATGTTCAAATGTTAGTTCTGGATGCAGAGAACATCTATTCAGATTCCCTATAAGCAAGTCAGCAGTTGTTTCTTTTGTACACAGTCCCATTTTTACTCAACTATACAAATCCTCTTAATTTTAGCAGCTCGTCTGGAAGTCTCATCTTGCCCGTTCCCCTGAAATTCATCTTCTCCCACTTCCTAAAGTGGGATTTGAAAACAGTCACTGGAAACAATATCCCTGAAACATCCCCTCAGCACTTTGGAAAGTACTGTCCACAACACATACAAATCATGGGATATTCTCTGACTACTTCAAAGCATACCAGGCTCCCTTTTAATGGAAAAAAAAACATTTAGTCAAAAGGCATCAGAGCTTATTTAATCCCAGCTCCACACAGGGAAGAGTCACGAGTGGCACATGAGGACGAGGAAGGAGCAGCAGAACAAGCCCTGAAGTGGAAGCTAGGCTGGCTATCTGCACTTCCAGGTGGCCCATGACCATTTCAAGGGTTATTTTTCACTTCCAGACACCTCCACTGTCACCCGCAGCGGCTCCTGGGCACTTGGCCACACTAATGGAAGATGGTTCAAATGCTTCTGAATTGTTAAGAGAAGGGTTATTATTGGGTGGGATGTGCTGCACATTTATTACAGATCCTTCACGTTTATCCTGCACATCTGAAATACCCATGGCTCCCTGGTGAGTAAACAACATCAGATAAATCTGGGCACTTCAGCACTGTACATGATTAAACTATGTTTAATAGAGCCAAGCTTCAGAACTGCTCAAAATTTAAACTGGGGTTTCAAAAAGATTTTTTAAGGACTGCTGGGTGGCACTCAGCATTAGAAATCATCTTACTTTCCTTGAAACAAATTAAACATTGTAACACAGAGACACTGAGCAGGGCACTTTAGGAACTTGCAAAGCAAGTCCCACAAAAGCAAGCTCTCCTTGCACACCCATGTAGGTCATTGTAAAGAAAGGCTGTTATGAGCCTGACGTTGCTTTTCTGCATCACGACTTTTTATTATGTGCAAAACTAAATTGCAGCGCAGAGCTTTGATCCATCCAACCACTATTCAAGCTCCTACAGACTTGTCCTGGTCCATATAGCCTGGTAAAGGATGCCCAGGCACAGAGTCCAACTCCAAACCCCACTTGGAAACAGCTCCAGTGCAGGTAAGCCCTGCCAAGAGAAAGCCTGAGGTGACAACCACCACTTCACAGAACTCCTTTCAAAATAGAAATTCATTAAAAGCTAGGAATAAAATAAAATAAAATATTATGGCCAAAATATTATTTGCTCCTCCTCCAGCAGCTTCTCATCCTCTCTGTTCTCCCTTCCAGCCTCCCAGCACATGGCCCTTCCCAGTAAGCCCTCACAAATGCAGCCCTTTCCTCCATACAAAGGAATTTTCTCCTCCTACTGGGTTCTTGTGGCTTTGCTACCCTAAGACACTTTGTGAGGCTGCTTGACATGAGTTTGTGTCCCAAACTGATGAGCCAGTTCTTTTGAGGGGGAGGAAAAGCAATAATTACACACAACTTGCAACGGCATGTGAAGAGGGGAGGGAAAGTAGGTCAGATCTCAACTCCTCAGCTTCGCTGAGGTTCACCAAATGCTTTCACTTACAGTCACTTTAAAAATACAATTAAAATAATAATAGCACAGCAAGTGAAGGAAGCGGCAGGGTACAATTCAGCTAGAACTTGGTTTGCCTTTCTTTCCCTCTCTTTGATACGGATAATGTCATTTGTGTGGCGACAAGCAGCAAAAGGACCTGAACCAGCAGAAAGTGAAGCCTATGAGAAACATCTAGACAAGCTGCTGCTGACAACTCTGACACTTGAAAGTAGATCCAGGAAAACCAAACCCCTAAAACAGGGGTTCTTGTTCCAAAATTAAAAACAAAAACAACAACAAAAAAACACGCAACAGCTCAGCCATGATAAATAACAGGCAAGAATACCCTGGCGACATCCAAAATTGGTACACAAACTATAAACTGATTTTTTTTTTTTTTTAAATCTACATAAATATTTACCCCTCTTAGAGAACAGCTCGTTTTGCAACTGCCTTAGTTGAGAGGTGCAGTCCCCAAGCAGCAAATGCCAACTCAGTTTTGCTGACGCTCCCGACTCCGCTCGAAACCCGAAGGGCCAAATTTCCAGAACAGCTCGGCACGTTTCGTAATTACAACAGGAGCTGTTGGCTCCTGCACTCTTGAAAATCTGGTCTTTATTTAAGATTTGCTCGTTGCTCCAACTTCGCTTTCAATCAGTTTAAAAGCCAGTTTAGTCCTTCGTACTACAAGACCGCACCTTGGATTTGGGGGCCAAAATCCCCCAAACCCTCCCCCCCCCAAAGAAAAATGCTACAGACACACAGTGTTGGACCTAAATTCCAAGATCTGAATTTCAAATCCATTCCCAAACTGCTGTAAGGATAATTTTGCCCCAGCAGGGCTTCATGCCAAATCCAGTATTGTCCAGTTTCCCACAGCCACCACAAACACCCACCAGTACATCCTACCCTGTGCTGTAGAAGATGTGATGGAGGAGCCCAGCATGTCCAGCTGGGGAACCAAGCCCTCAGACACAGTGGTGCAAAACTCCAGACTCTTCATTTCAGACAATTTTTGGGTTCCTCATGTCTTTTCAGCATGAATTTTGCAGTTATTTAGCTGCAGCAAAATGAATTTTCTCTTCTAGTTCAACCAGGTGCACTATTACAAACAGACAAGATGTAACTTGCCTAAGTGGGTGATGGTTCTTTTAATAACACAGATGTATATTGCTAAGGAGTGTTGCTGCTAAGAAAACCTCCACTTCTACTCTAAAGCTTCAACCTTGAGGACTCACAATGTCTAACACTTCAAAATCTGAGCTTTCTAGTAAGGAATTCTTCTCTAGTAAGGAAATCTTCTCGATTAATGATAGAAATAGGGACAGATAAGTCTTTCTCAAACACTCATCTGTTCCTAAATTAAATATTCATTCTAAGAAAACACTATTCTTTTAATGCATTTGTATAAAGGCAAGTGAGCATTTCTACTGAAGCTGGATATAGAAATATGCTCATTTAGACCTATGCTATGGTTGTTATTAAAACACCACAACAATCCATCATCTCATGCATACACAACCTTGCACAACTGGAGATGTCAGCATTTGCACTGTACATTTGGCTCACAAAGGTTTGTAACTTGCCTGTAAAAAAATCTTACTAAAGCCTGAAATTTTTTGCAAGTTCTCTGCCAAAGAAGAAATATTTAGAGATTAGAAAACTATGCATCCATTGGAGTTGGTGGCTGGTTTGGGGGTTTATCTATGCAAGTGGTTTTAAAAAAAATAAAAACCAAAACAAAAAACCTCCCACAAAGCAACATCTTTGAAAATCTTCTGGCTCCAAGAAATAAAAAAAATAAAAAAAACACTAAAGGAATCGAATTCCTAAAAGCTAAGTATTTCTTTTCTTCAAAAAGCTGCAATACTCCAGATAAGCCTGAAATGTGCAAATTTTTGGTGCTATTTTGCAACAGAGCTGCCAAGTTGACTCGTTACCAACTCCTGGTGCCTCAGCAGCACCCACACTAAAGAACAACCCTACCCGTGCCCAATTAGTCTGCAACTCAGGACTGTGGCTCTGCTGGGATTTTCAACCAGAATGGACGCATTAAGTCTGATTCAATCTGGCTGCTTGTACAATTCCTCAGAATCTCAGCTAGTAATTCCTGTACTGGGCCAAATAACTTACTGAACCGGAGCTCTGAAAGGGCATCCAGCCCTCACCCAGAGCTGTGGGGATGTCACATTCCTCCATAATGGGCTGTGATAATTGCCCTTCCTTCAAAAAAAAAACAAAACACACAACCCTCTGATTTCACTAATCAGCTTGAATTGTTGATTGTAACTTGCAGCTATCCAAACCACTGCTCCTGTACCAAAAAAACTTAAAAAAAATAAATAAATATGTTTTCCTTCCAAATTGGAAGCAGCACCCTGGTGCCCCTCTACTGCCTCTGCCCCAGGGAGATGACCACTGAGTGGGGTCCCACCAGCCCCACAGCCCTTCCAGCAGGGTGGCACCAGCATGGAGAGGACCCATGGGGGCTCCACGGCAGCTCCCTGGGAGCCTGAGAAGCCCCTCAGAAGACCCACCATCCCAATCCAGGCAGGTCATGAAGGATCTCTGGGTGGACTGTGCAAAGTGCTGTGACCACAGGCGACGTTAACCTTTAAGAAACGCCAACATTTTTACAAAGATTAAGGTATATTGCTTAAATTATGCAACATTTTCACCGAAAAGGGGAGGCACTGCTCTGGGTACTGCACTGAACATATTGATATTTGTATGCTGTTTAGTGCCAGCAAATAGCTGTGACTGAGTAAAACCCAAGTGACAACTCGTTACTCACACCAGAGCCCATCATAATAAGCACACATCACCCATTAAAGAAGGTCTCTTTTCTTTCACTGCTGCTCCTAGGAGCCTCCCAAACACACGTTTAAGGTCATTTTGAACTACTGCACTTTTCCCAGGGCTCAGAATTAGGCTGCCCCTCGTGGAAAGCTTAAATTAGTCCCTTGAAATTTGACCTAAATTAAAAGAAGCGAAACACATTGTTATTGCACCAGGGAGGGCTGTGAGTGGGTGCTCCAAGGACAGTGTCAAGGCTCTGCATGTGGGGAAGAGCCCAAATTAGCTACCCAGCAGAACGATAACACACAGCTTGGGCAAGGGAAGGTCAAGGGAGAGCTTGCTATTTATCAAATATATGTCTAAACTAATTATTCAGTTCACAAAGTAACCCTTCAACCCATGTGTGCGGTCAGAGCCCTTTGGAAATGCTGGCTATCATCAAAGGCCTTCTTAGCCTGGGTGCACAGAAAGAGAATGGCTCCTTTGTACACACCAGGGTGGACTTATTTCTAAATATTTAAAAGCAGAAAGTCTTTATACTCCCTAGGATGAAAAACACAGATGTAAACACTTGATGCAAGATATAATTTGATAGTTGACAGTCCCCAAACGAACTCCTACAGGTCCTGTTTCTGCTCACACTGTTTAAGGGCTTCAGATTTTACTATTGCTGCTTGAGGCACAAAGCACCACGACCTGTAACAACCCTGCTCAAGATCCAGCACCCACGACATCAATATTGACATTACAATTTACAATGGCTCAAGATGCCATCTTCAGGGTAAATACTTCCCTATGTACCCATGTCTAATGGGCACGATGAGACTCGGAGCTCCACAAGTCCAGGGTTTTATAAAAGCACCTGAGAGAAGTGTGCTACCAACGAGCTCAGATTGACTGCAGATAACCAAAGGTAAAGCACCTTGATGCATGATGTCTAGGACACATCCTGCACATAAACTGTGCTAAAGTACCTACTTAACCAGATACTCTGCAAAAAAATGACTGCCACTGTCCCTAAAGCTACATTTAGCTAAGAGACAAGACCATATTCTCTACCACAAAGGAATGTAAAGCAACAATCTCAATTCCTGTTAGAATATTAAAAAAAGGCTGTATGCAGGACTGAGTCACTAAGAAAATAAATAGTAACAATAAAAGCACCTAACATTAAAAAAAAAAAAGCAAAATTTAGAGGATGTCCATGAAGAAAGACTAAGGAACAGATCAACACATCACAAAAGGTCATTGCCCTGCTGACCTTCTCAGCTGGTATGAAATGTCACTGCTCTAACGACTGCACAGTCAGCAGCCCTACCAAAAGTTTGTTATTGGAGCACCTGACCCCCAAAATTAGCTGTGGCCAAAATGTTTGGTATTTACTAAATTAAAAAAAAAAAAAAAAAAAAGGCTGCTTTGTCTTTGAAGAGAATTTTTTAAGGGTTTTTGTTGGGTCTTTTATCAGCTGAGAGAGCCTGTGGGTGGTAGTGATAGAACCCAGAGAAGGTGATTGTGTAAAAAGTTGGTTATTTTTTTTAAAAGAGGTTTAAGGTAAGTACATAAAGGAGGTTTTATTTGCCAAATCTCAGATATAAATCCCACACAATTCCCTGTATTCTGCAGCATAAAAGCTGTTATTATACCATTAACTTAAAAGCATGGGTTTTTTTCTGGTAACGATTTTGGTTCTCACATCTGAAATTGTTTCATGTCAGTAACGTTCCTGCCCAGGGAAGAAGTTTTAAATGCTTTTCTAACTATTTACAGTTTGATAAAACCCACATTCCACCTTCTGGATATTCACTGTGGAAGAAACATTTTTAAACTATTCTTTGTAAAATAAGAAAAACTATTCTTTCCCTGAAAAGCTGAAAAACTACAAGGCTTCCTTCAAAAAAATATTACTCTTCTCCCTGCAAAATACTCCACAAACCAAGCAATCACACTCTGATTTAACCCCCAAACCAGAGGATCTCACTACAAACAGCTAATCTGTAACCAGAATTATTCATGCTTCTGTCATTCCTCTGAAGAGCCAAAAAGGCACCAGATGTGCAATTAATAAATCACACAGTAAATGGCGTTTAGAGTTGGGCTTTTCCTTAATTTTCAAGTTACCTTCAAAATAAAAAAATAAATTTTAAAAATCCTTGCTATCAACAATCTTTAAGGCTGACAGATGACAATACTGCTATATTTTGTTATTTTTTTTCCAGAATGCTTGCTGGGGAGGAGGGCTCATCGTCTCTAAATAGTTCATCCCCTGCCATCAATAAAATTCTACTTGGAACGGAGTCTAAAAATGTGTTAGCTGGTGACGTTTATTTTTAGAGGCAGTGGATAGAAACAAATAAGTTTTGCATGAAAACGTGTTAAAGAAAAACAAAAGTTGTATCCATGGACATGAGTAGTAGAATGTGTAAAGGCTAAATTCTCTCCAGCAAGCTTGCCAAGTCATAAGTGTTCTAGGGACTTACTATATCAGTGTGACAGTTGAGTTATTAGAAATGTAATCACTCCCCTGAAGGACAGGTAAAACCTTATGAAGGAAGCCTCATTTTCCCCCCAAGGTGCTCAGAAAGCAGGAAAGATCCTACGCAACACAGTAAAATCAGTCTTAAATACAATCAGCTCACAACAATGAAAAAAACAAAGCAGCCTCCCCTTCTCTTCAGAGAAGAAAACCACTTTGCAAAGCTTGAGGAATGGATATATCTACAAGAATATACCAACAGGTGCAGGCTTAGAATAGGAGATTTTATCAAAATGTCTCTTCCAATGTAAAGGTTTCAATTAGCCTTTGCTTTCTCAGTAATGAACTGCAATCCTTGCTATTCAAAGCTCAACATTTACACTCGCAGAACTTGCAACCCCGACACGGTACCGATTGTTCTTGGATATTAACAACACTAGGGAAAAAATATTCTAAGTTCAGACACCAGTAAAGCTGCAACACCATTTTTGCAGAGTGCTGGCAGAATGAAACCAACAGGCCACACGACTAAAAACTATTGGGATTTCTCCTTCTCTGAACTTCTCCCATTAAGAGAATCCCAAAGACAAGCAGCAATACAGCCATTTTGTTCCTTGAGACAGCAACACGTAACACTTGTGTAGGTGCAACAGACTGGCTTCCTTAAAGACCCATTCCTGAAAACTGCCAGCTGTACACTTTGATTATATAACGTGGTGACAGTCCCAAGTGAAATCACTGACACCACTCGCTTGCATAAGGTTAAATTAGCACGTGCTTGCGTGAACACAGCCCGTGTGCGAGCAAGAAAAGTCAAAAAAACTTAACTCTGAAGGGCTAATCTGTTACTTGCCTCAGATTTACCAAAGCACATAAAGATTTTGACTTCCATTTCAGACATACAGGCAGTTAATTTTAACTTCTTTTGTAGAATTAAGGATTCTAGAGTGATTTACCTTCAGGTTCCAGCGTGGCGTCTTCAACAACTAAATTAAACGAAGGTCGAGCAAGGGAAAGTCCAGCCATGGTGACCACCACCAGGCAGATAAGGCAACCTGAATCCCAGCTGACCATCTTTTTAGAGTAAATTCCTGGTCCGTTTCCATATCTCCATGTGGACTTTAATCCCATCTGAACACCTCTAGAGAAGCATGGAGAGAAAGCAGTGCCTTCGGCCAGGGTAATGCCTCCTCCCTTGGAACAACGGCTGCTGCTGTGGGGAGGAGAGATGTAACAATGTCAGCAAAACCATCTTAAACAGCAAACCAAAACACTTAATAAAGCCCCAAACAGAGCTGAGGTGAGAGGGGGGGAGGAGGAGGAGGATGGGAAAAACAGTTTTCCAGCTTCAGGAATATGTGAAAAGTGAGTGACTTTTCATTTTCTGTTAGCAGTTTCTGTCATCACCTGAGGCGTAACCAAGTCCTCCTTGTTTTCACAAAAAATCACTTCTCAGCACATATTTAGAGAGCTATTTTACTGACAGAAAAATACAGTTTTGAAAAAAGGAGACGCACACACATGTGCAGGCATAGAACCTGTAATGCTGCAAAATTACCACAATTATACAAATTATATTCTTGTTATTGTTTGAAGGTTTATGTAAGTTTGCCTTGTTTTTCATTCCTTCACCTAGGCAGTTCAGGAGCCAGCTGAATTTGCAAGAATTCAGTAATTTTCCACAAGGAAAACTGTTGAAAAATACTCTTGAGACTTGGATAATCCGTAAAACTTTAATACACCTCAGAACTTCCAGCTCCCCTATGGATCTACCTTCTTCTGTCTCAGATCAGTGCCCTTTCAAAGCCTGAGAAGTCCTGTACAGGTGAAAGCTCCAGTCTTTGCAGGGATCCTAATTAGCTACATTGCATTACAGGCAATTAAAACCCGTATAAAGTGTGGCACTGATTGCCCCAGCATCGTTTTCCATTCATATATGCTAACCTGCGTGCACACACATTTCTCTTCTCTCTCAGTGATGCTGATTGACATTTAGCTTTCAGAGAGGGGGAAAAAATAAGTCTGCTTTATTCACAGTAAAAACTGGTTTAAATGGATAGAGTTAACTGGTAATCCAGGCATGGGCTGATGGAGGAGAAGCGCTACCGAAGTAATTGGCATTCCCTTCGGGAGACCCTGTTGCCACCAGACTAAGATGCCAGGTGAGGGTCAGAAGAGCATCCTCACAGGGTGATTTAACAGCTCAACCAGAAAATTAGACCCGATTTTCCGCTTCAGAAATAAAAGATGGTAAACTTCAGTAAATGGATAAAATGAAGAAACTGCAGCAATTGTTCTAATCTGGCCAATGATTCATCCTAGATGTGATGAAGCCCAAGGGAAGCTTAGAAAGCACGGGGGAAAAAGAACATCACTCTCCCTCCTTTTCCCACAACCTCTAAAAACAACACAAAAAACCCAAACAAAACCCAAAAAAAAAAAAAAAGAGAAAGTGTAGCCATAAATAGGTAAACTTCTCAAAATTCCCTGTCATTTGGGTGTGGTACCTCAGCATACTGTACACAGAAACGTGGACAACTATTCTCTCTTCAGAAAGCCAAGCATTAAAAAGTTTATTCTCATTTTATTAGCCTTTTGCTACCTGCTACGTACAAACCAAGTTGCCAGTGCTAAGGACAGAAAGTCTGCTGAGGCATCATTTACCTTGGGTGCTATAAACAGTAACTTCTGGAGACAGTAGAAACAGATTTTAGACGACATAAATAAGGCACTTGGGGAAAATAACTAATACACAGTATTTCAGGCAAATCCCTGACACTTCAGGGGAAGCTTTTCCACCTCACAGCTGATACCAGCTCAAAGCTCCGTCCCTCCTTTAGACATTTAGGCATAGCATGAGCATCCCAGACCACAAGCTAGCAACTACTATTACATCTCCAGTGAAACCACCACCAGACTACTGCACAAACATCTGCAAAGAGCTCAACCAGCACTTCTTTAAACAAGCACAAAGCAGGTGTAGAACTGAAGCGAGCTGTCCCCGGGACAGGTTGACCTTTGGTGAAGGACCAGAGCAAGCCCTCCTGGATGCTACCACCCAGGCAAGCCCCCAACTCCCTGTCTGCCAGCCACAGCTTTGTAGCTCAGTTTATCCAGCTGTAAAGCGGGGAGAAATGCTAATTAGCAGACTGGATGTAATATTAATTTAATTTCCATAAATCATCCTGTAAACTCCCATTAAAAGCTAGGTATAGAAATGCAAAATGCAATCAGAACTTTGCAAAAAAAAAGAACACATACCAGAATGCTAGCACGTATTCCAGACTCTTTTAACAGCATTAATTCCACTTACATTTCAGCTGTTTCAGATTTCCAGGCTACATGAAATGCCACTGAAAGCATGTTTGTGGGTCCTACCCTCATCCTCAGTCCTGAAGTGCAGCACAAGGCTACTTGACCACAGCATCATCTCACCTGAAGATTTAAGCCAGCTTCTGCACCTCAACATATCTTTCTGCCAGCAGAAAGAAGGGACACTTGATCCACAGGGCAGCAGGAAATTCGAAGGTGTAGCTTGCAAAGGTGTAGCAAAGCAAAAATCAGAGCTCTAGACCCATTCGTGGAGCCGAACCCCTTTTTACCACCACAACAGCAACCGGGGTTCAAGGTTTGCACTTTCCCCAAAGAAGCAGAGTCTGATGAAGATGAAACGAAACCAAATTCTTTTCATAGTTTAATCGCCACAGTTGCTGGGGGACAGTCTCTGGAAAGACCTCCTGTGCTGGATAATTATGTACCTCTATCTCAATGTTTGGAACACAGCCCCAGCATGCTTTTTGGCCTCCACAATTCTGGCTTCCTGACTACAATACCATAATCCCTCCTGGAGTCTCAGACTCAGTGAAAGCCACACGTAGTGTTTATTTTTCCCCCTGAAAGGGAACTCTGTCTCTCTTCTCAGCCTACACTTTGGGGAGGAGTTGTCAGGCTCCCATGATTGATGGCTCTCCTTGCCACTCGCTCATCAAGTCAATTTTCACCTCGTCACATACCTGCCCAAATTTCTTTGCCAAACTGACAAGCATGGGAAAGCAGACTGGTTTGGGAGCCCAACCAAATTCCTCCAAGCTCTACTTCAGCTTAAACACACTCGCACACGCAAACAAGTAGTACTTGTTCAGCAGTGGCATTAATTAAACTCAATGCTCAGTGTTCTTTTTAATCTACTTCCATTGTTGTTTATAAGATGTTTATCACTCCCCAGGGAGAGTACAATTTGTAGAGTATGCTAACCAAATCAATACATTGCTCACTGTACAACTCTCCAGCATCTTTCTCCATTAGGCAGGGAACAGCAAAATCTGAATGAAATCTGGATCTTCCCTCCACAAAGAAATCTCAAGCATCCTAAAAGCCCAGTGGCTCCATCAGAAAAACCCAGGTACGTGAAGCTTTAAAGCTTTATATACACATACACAAACACATACGTGTCTATAAATACACACACCGCTCTATCTCTAACAGGATTGTTCATCACAGCTTCATCTCCAAGCAAATCTGAGCATCACAGCTATTAAACATTAATTCTGAAGGACTAATGGGAACCGGCTGGCAGCTTCAGTACTTTTTCATTGTTTGAACTTCTTTCATTTGCTTTCCAGGACTATCCTGTTTTCCTCAAGTCTTTTGCCACTAAGAGATCAGGAGGGGCAGGGGGGGGGGGGGGGGAGAAAAATCTGCATTTTAATTGACATTCCAGAGAGAGAGAAGTCCAGAGGCTGCTGATTGCTGTCTATTCAGCCCAAACAGGCTTTTCAGATGAAAATGAGTAAAGGCTAGTGGAAGATTTACAGGGATTTGGTACAAAGGAGACAATGAAGTTTTAAATGTTGATAGCGTTTCACACCAAACGCATAATGGGTCCCTGTTTGAACGGGCCGTTTTGCATTTAAATATATATTTCATTGAGGATTTCTTCTCCCCCTGGCCTCAGGCGGGGGCAGTTCTGTGCCGCCGGCCCCTCGCCCCGGAGCACCGGGCGGGGAAGGGGGGACGGGACCTCCCGCTCCTCGGCCGCTCCAGGCTCCGGGCGGCCCGTCCAGGCGGTGCCGGAGCCCGAACCGGGAGGGACGCTCCCCCGGGGCCGAGCCTTCCTTTCTCATCCCCCGCTGACCCTCCTGCTTGTCACCGTTAGAAACCGTCCCCAAAGACACCCGGGCATCCAAGCGCCGGGAGAGATGCGGGGGGGGAAGCGGCACGACCCCGCCACGGCGATGAAGGGACGGAGAGCCCGACCCGCACCGTGCCAGGGAGCGGAGCCCCGCCGCATCCCGCCCCGCAGCTGCCCCAGGTGCCGGGAAAGCTCCGGCATTCCCAGCCCTCCTCCACCTTACAACCGCTTGGCTTTTTTTTTTTTTTTTTTTAGGGGCTGCGCTGTCCCCTCCGCCCCGCTCCTCCCCAGCCCGATGCCATTCATTACCTGCAGCGGGAAAGCTCCGCGGGAAGGCTTCGCGCCCCGGTAACAGGCTCCGGTGCCGAACCGAGACTCCCCGGGACGGGCAGAAACTCCTGGGCGGCCGCGCTCACTCGGCGGGCAGCCCCGGCGGGGCCGGCTGGCAAACCCAAGCACAAGCCCGACAGCCCAAGCCCGCAGCGGGGCGCATCCCCCGCGGGACGCGGCCGGGGGGGAAGCAGGAGAGAGGAGAAGCAGGAGAGGCAGGAGCCGGCCCGGCGTCCCGTCCCGTCCCCTGGCTCGGCTGCAGCCGCTACCGCCTCAGAGGGGCGAGCCCGCCGTGCCCGGCGCCAGCAGCCTCCTCCCCCGCTCCGGCATCGCCGCGGCTGCCGCTCCGCTCCATCCAGCCGCTCTCCCCGAGACGCCGCAGCTTTGTCGAGCCGACAAACCCCCCTCGGCTGGGTGGGTGGGTTTTGGGTTCTCCCCCCCCCGCCTCTCTCTCTCTCTCTCTCTCTCTCTCTCCCCGCTTTCCCTCTCTCTCGGCGCACTCCTCCGGCTCCCTTCCTCCCTCCCCTGGTCACTCCCCCCGCTGCAACCCGAGCCGTTTCCTGGACGGTGCTGCTCGGCTCTGCCAATCGCGGCAGCCGCGGCCCCGCAGCCCCTTCCCCCGCCGTCCTGCCCGGCCCGGTGCGGGAGCCCCCGGCCCCGCAGCCCCTTCCCCCGCCGTCCTGCCCGGCCCGGTGCGGGAGCCCCCGGCCCCGCAGCCCCTTCCCCCGCCGTCCTGCCCGGCCCGGTGCGGGAGTCCCCGGCCCCGCAGCCCCTTCCCCCGCCGTCCTGCCCGGCCCGGTGCGGGAGCCCCCGGCCCCGCTGCTTCGCCGGGGTTGCGGGGGGCTGTCAGCAGAACGGGGGGTGGGAGGGAGGTCAGAAGTGGGGAGATGGCTGCTAAGAGGCAGAGGGGGAGAGAGGGGAGCAGGACCCCCCCTACCCCGGCCCGTGCATCCCCAGGGAGAGGGGACGCGCATCCCACAGGGATGGCGAGGTTGGAAGGGGTGGTTAATCCCCCTGGGGTTGCGCCACTAATGGTTTTCCAACGGCTTGGAAAGGAAAAAAAACCAAAAACCCAGCGTGGTGGTCCTTGGGCGCAGGCGGTTCCCTCCGCACAAGGGAGGGATGCCGGGCGGCATCGGAATCCTCACCCAAAAATGGTACCAGCTCAGCAACTTTCCCCAAAAACCTCTCCAGAAGTTGTTTGAGCTCAGAATCCTGTGGCCTGTCCCAGCTAGAGAGGATGACTGGATAACACCCGCTCGAAAGAATCACCTTCGGCTTACCAGCCTTTCAGTGCAAACCCTTTTTTGTTTGTTTGTTTGTTTTTCCAACTGACTGTGAATTTCAATTGTGTGCATAGTGCCCAAACCGGGAAAGCTGACGAATAGTTATGCAAACTTCATTTACCTGGAAGCACAGATTTCAAACTGCATCCCATTGGTATGCAAAACTCAGTATGACTTAACCTGATACTCACTTAATAAAAGACTTGCTTCAGATACCATTAACTAAAAGGCTGCTCATCCTGAGCCCATGTCATGCTTGCTTTGCAGACCCAGCTTGACAACAAAATCAATAACGGGTGGTTGCCTCAAATTAAATCAGCATTGATCAATTTAATGTTACTTTATTTCAGCATAGCCCTACTGTACGTTTTACATGTTGTGTGCAATATTGATCAAGGGGATTTTCAAGGACTGTGGCTGCACAGCACAATGTAACTCACTATTTACATGCTTCCAGACACCAATCACTTGAAAACAAGTTTTCCATGGAATACGTACTTACTTACTTTCCCACCATCCCCAGCAGCAATGCAGGCTGTGTGAGGGGTGGGCAGGCAAATTTGTAATTGATAAGAAACACAGGTTTAATTTTATTTGTTATTGCTCCTAAAGCAACAGACATCTGAAATGTTCTAATTGAGAAGCAGAGATGTCACAGGCAAGATACAATTTTCCCAGCTCTGGGCATGTCCATCTCCCATTGAAAACATTGTTAATGCATTCTCACATAAATTATTGTCTGCCACAGGAAGCTGCAATACCTTTCCCCACTCATCCATATCTTTGCATCCTCTGAATGAAAAGGAAGCATTCCACTAAAAAATGATAAATCAGAACACTTATTTCTGGAAGCACTCGTCAGAATTTCCTCTTTTTTGGGGGATGAAAAGATAGCAGTCTATCTATAGCAGCCGTTTCTCTTAAATGAGCCACATTCTCCTAAAGTGGCCCGTGACAGCCCAACTCCTCAATCTGAGAAAAGCAGAAGCATGTTTGGAATTAAAAGGGGGGAGTGGGGGGATCAATTCTGTCATCATATTTAGGCTTCAAGAGATCTCAGTGGGCCCAGGGAGCCTTTCAGAAAAGTTCGGCTGCTGAATGAGGGCATAATCTCTTTACAGTTTTTTCCTCCTCCTCTCAAAGTGGCTGGGATCTTTTCTGTGAGCCCTCCTGCACGTGAATGGTGTGGCTAATAAGCCTATTAATGAGGTTCCACAGCGGAGTGTGAATAGGTAAATAAGCCCCAATCTGTTGAGGTTCAGGAGCAAGGGCAGTAAAGCCATCATGAACTAAAGGTGACAGTTTGAACTGAAATAGGAACAACAGCTCCAGGTTTCAAGTGAAAGAAAAGACAGACAAGGCACACATTCAGTCTCCTTCTACCCCCTACTGAGTCCTATTTTCTTTCCCATTCTTCCTCCTTTATAAAATGTCTTGAGTAGTCACCCATTTTTTCAAAAGCTCTTGAGACGTCCTTTTTCATCCTGGCAATGATACATCAATAGGGAGGAAGGAAAATGAGGACACCAATGCTCCTTTGCCCCGCAAGTTTCAAAAGCAGGAGCAGTCCTGTCCCCCCTCGCATATGGAAGCGGGGGAGGAGAAAGAAACTTAAATTGAATCTTTCAGCCCTGCCAGCTCTTTGTCGCTGCTGTCAGCTGGACCCAGGTCACCCCTCCCACCCCCGACACACGGTTAATGTTCACCAGGGGCAGGGGACAAGCAAGCGAGGGGCTCCAGCTGCAGGGAGGGCACAGCTGGGCTCAGCCAAAGCTCCATCACAGAGCCAGCAGAGGTGAGGAGATGGATCCGCTCCCACCTGGCATCTACTTTACCTGGCAGGGGAAGGTGAAGATGTGAAGATGCACCTAAGACTTTAGGTTGCTCCTGGGCTGGATCCGCAAGAGCCCGACTCAAGGGCTTTTAGGGATGAGGGTAGAAGGTTAAGCAGAAGACAAAGAGCTTGTATCTACAGGGAGATGAGGTGAGGTAGGCAACCAATGCCCTGGAGTACTGTGGGAAAAGTCACCTCAGGAAAAAAAACCAACATAACAGAGCTTCTGAGCAATCCTCAGTTCTAATCCTTACTGAGTTTCTGACATTTCTTTTAAGTGCTGAGGATATGAGTGTAGTCAAGGCTCCACAGAACCCGTGTCCTCCCTGGGAGCCCATCAAGGAACCAGCCCCAGCCCTGCCACATTGCAGACAGATGGCAAGGGAGGCCACAGGGACATGTGGGAAGCAAATTCTTCAGTATCTGTCTATTCTCCAGGTGCTGGACCTGCTAACGTGTCACATTTCCATCTATCTGATGAAAATAGGAATATAAACCAGATAATTAAATAAATCTAAAAAAAAACCAAAACACAACACTAGAAGAAAACCCACACAGTAAAGTTTGAGAGAACTATGGGGAAAAATCCTCTAGATTCTAGTGCATGAGGGTTTAGCTTCTCCATGGAAGACAATGGGAAGCAACATTTCTTCCCTGTTATTCAAGCTGTCCTGTCCAAAATGTTTGCTTGACCATGCTGGATAGAATTAATTTTTTATTTTTTTTTTTTAAGTTCTTCTAAAGCTAAGTGCCTAAACCCAAACTCTGGCAGCTAAAATGTTTACCTGGTTTCCAAAGTATTTATGGCTCCCTTCCCTGGCAGCTTTGGAAGTTTTTTTAAGGTGCCAAAGAAGCAAATCATAGGAACCCACTTCTGAAAATCTTTTTCTATTCAAACATGTGCAAAGTTGCTCCAGATATTTGTCAATGTCTTAGGGGAAGGTCACTTCATATTCATACAAACCCAACCCTTTCTAACATAAAAAACTACTACTGAGAGACTTGCATCACTAATCCTCACCATGTATTACTTCAAGATGCTGCTAAACTGAAACACTGAGATAAGAATTCCTTTATTTTAATGCCAGTAGATCCAATAATTATCCATAAAAGTGCAAAGCAGATGGGCTACCAAGTGCTTCTGCAGCAAAATGTATACAGGTGGGGAGGGTGCTGCACTTGCCAGCCCGTAAAGGGATAGTTTATCACCAAAAAACCTCACTTTGGTTAAGCTACACGAATTTGCAAATTAGTTACTTCTGCCTATCTATTTTTGATCTCTCTCTGCATTATGCACAGCAGAATCTTCTAAGAGATACTTCTTCAGGCAGTAAGGCCAAGCAGCTGGAAAAAAAAAATAAAATTAAAAAAGATTTATTTTCACTGCTATTGTGTCAATGCCTTGTAATGGCATTTTGAATATCAACACTCCCTCCAGACTGTTATGCCTTGTAGCCATGTAACCTTTCTAGTATTCCTCTCATTTGGTGCCTCTTAAGGAGAAGAATCAAAAAAAAAATAAAAACAAAAAATGTTGTTATTATTCCACTGCTGCAAGATATATTTAAACAGGAAATGTGGTGTGTTAGGAGCAGGGTATTACTCTGGGATACTGGACATTGGATGCTTTCTGCCCTTCCACATCAGCTTTCCTACACAGTCCTGGGAAAGACACTTAATTTGTCTGTGTCCAAGCTCTCCAGCTATGAAATGAGAATAATAGATGCTTCCTGTCTCCCACCCTTTATCCAGTTCATCTATTTAGATGGTAAGCTCCTCATCTCTGACCGTGTTTTTATGCATGGCTTAGAACAATAGGACACTGATCTCAGCTGGAACCTCCAGGCACTTCTATAATGCAAATATTGAATACTAAATAATGAAAATAAAAGAAAATCCTCAATTTATTATGTGTTCTCTCATAAGGAATTTGTCTATCAGGACACTGTGGTGTCCTGGTAGAGCACCTCAGGTCCTTGGGGAATAGTATCTTTTCCAAAAGAGTGGAAGGCAGCACCCATTGAAGAGTATGTTTTACCAGTGAGCTCCCCTAAAGCAGG
Organism: Apus apus; assembly: GCF_020740795.1. Classification (NCBI taxonomy): domain Eukaryota; kingdom Metazoa; phylum Chordata; class Aves; order Apodiformes; family Apodidae; genus Apus; species Apus apus. The sequence goes on along the minus strand of NC_067285.1, from coordinate 5,180,742 downwards.
CCTCAGAGAAACCATGTGAATAAACCCCTTTTCAGCTCTGGGCAGGGCACAGCAAGACAGAGCCAGACTTACAGAAATGAGAAGACAAAGGCTGCAAAGACAGTTTGTCTTTCTGTTACAGATCTTGGATATATTTGGCATGTTGGCCCACACATTTCTTATTTCTGTTTCCAGTTGATCAATACACGCTGGTTTGTTTTACTGAAGCTCTGTTGTCTAACTAGACCAACTGGTGGTTGTGGCAGCTTCCCATGCTACGTTACATCAGATCAGATTCTTCTCTGGTGACACCACAGGGTTCAGCAAGCATGCTCTGACTTTCAGGCACAACCTCGGAGCAGAAGGTGTGAAGTCAGGCTTACCCCAAGGGTTCATGTTACAGTTTAAACTCTGGTAAGAGGCAGAAAACTATATGGCAGGGATCCACAGTGCAGGCATTCTGTTCTTTCTGGGCAGGGTCCTGTGGCCCAACCATCCCACAACACCAAATCCCTGCAGACCCCTTCTGCTTCCCACATCCTTCGCTGCATTGCCAAGCTCCACGTTTCCAGTTCAGCTGCAGACTCACACCAGGCACACTCACTCTGTAGCAGTTAAAAAAATATTAAATAAACCTCATTTTTTACTTTCCACAACCCTGGGTAACGAAGCACTAAATGCCTACAACTGTTTCCTTGCCTCATTCTTCTCATCCCTCAAACATCTTTAAGTCAGCATTCCCCAAAAGGTTCATAATCTTCCTTCTCCCCCTGTCCTTTGCACATAATTTGACTTCTCTATCTCCTACCATAGTTTTCACAGGAATTTGCTTCTTCCCGCTGCTCTCTGTCAGTGAAAGCCATGTCTTTTATCAGCTCCAGTCCCACTGTAAGATAACCTCCTCCTCCACTTTGCCAGGTCATTAAGGTACCCACTTGAGAAACTGGATTGCCTTGGAGAGAAGCCAGCGACCTGCCCAAGAAAGCCTCCGTGTAAACAGAGGTGCATCGAGGTTTAACAGCCCTACTTTGTTAACTCTGTTACTGCCTTCACAAGCTGCAGTCCAAAAATGGTATAAAAAGGCAATGGTCAGGCAGGTAAAGCCCAAACACAAACAGGGATTTGCTATTTGATGCAGGCGTCTTGGAGTTCCTTAAACAAAATTCATAGAACCATAAAAATGTTTAGGTTGAAAAAGACCTTTAAGATCATCAAATCCAACTGTAAACTCTGCACTGCCAAGTCCACCACTAAACTGTGTCCCTCAGCACCACATCTACATGTCTTTTAAATACTCCAGGAATGGTGACTCCACAACTGCCCTGGGCAGCCTGGTCCGGTGCTTATTAAGTCTTAAACTTATCATGGAAAGAAAGGTTCCCCACGTCACCACACAGATTCAAAGCAGCCTCTTTCCCTGCTCATGCAGACCCAGAAACATACTTTTCTTTTGTGTCTTAAAGGAAGGATTACAGGGAAGCTCAGTTTGCATGAAACCTAGACTTGCATTACTGAATATTCATGTATGTATAGATACACAGCAACATTGCAGGGATGCTTAGGATTTAGACAGCTAAATTGAGGCCCTGAAGATCCTTTCAATCTCTCAATGGATGGCAAAGCTTGTATTGGTGATTGCTGGGGGAGAAAACCCCAGTAACAATCGTGTGTCTCTTCTGATGTCAACTGAGCAGCAAAACAGACACTACTGGAGACTCCCAGGGCTGCTAACACCGTGGATCAGGAAATGTTTTACATCGTGGATACAAGTAAGGAGGCCAGAAACTTGATTACAGGGCAGACTTAGTTAAATATTCACTGGGATTCATTATGTGAAAACCACTAGAAAGGAACATGTTTCTACAGGAAGGGTAGGGCTGCTTCATTCTTGCTTCTGTTGTAAAACGCTGCTGGTGGCTGTGGACACCAGCTACCGTCCTCTAGTGGGAGGAATACAGCAGGTCGGTGGGGATGTGCAGAAACGCTTCTGCTCGTTGTTAATGTCAGTTAGAAGTAGTGCTGCTTAAATTTGCCAGGGAGAGGCTCGTGGAGCCAACAGGACCTCATTCTCTGACCCCCTCCTTGCATTTGATGAGCAGGTAACGTGAGCATTTGGGGCAAGAGGAATGTTCTAAACAAGGTTTATAAAGTCTTAGAGCTCTTGCTCGTTCAGTCTGAAGCGATTGGGAGTGCCAAGGCTGAGGGCAAGCTGCACGAAAGCTTGGACACTGAGACAACTGCACGGCTGGCTCAGCTGAGCCCTACCCTGGAAAGGTCATGGCTGCATCCCAGATCACACATCCCAGGTCACACAGTCCAGATCACACCTCCCAGCTGGCATGGATTTGACCAGGTGTGGGTGAAGCCAGCCCAGGGCTCATCCCACCATCCCACCTTGCAGCATGTGCTTCCCCTGGGCTGGGAAGTGATGAGTGAGCACCGAGTGCTCGGGGACCTTGCTCGGCGCTGCCTTCCAGCTGGCTGTGCACAACAAGAAGTCCTGCTTCCTGGCCCCAGCCCTCAGCAATTTGGAAAGATCAGGTCCTAAGAGCATAAGCACAGGCCAAAAAAAAAAAACAACAACCAAAAAACAAGCAAAACATCCCAGCAGATCCCCCACGATGCTTCCTGCAAGGAAGCGTTCTGTGCAGGAGGGGAGGAGGAGGTGGCCCTGCTGTCCCCTGTCCTGCACAGTTCTCCTTGCCCTGGGCACAGGTGGGACAACCCTGGCTCCTGGCTGGGGACCCACCAGACCATGTCCCATGGGAGTCCCCATGCAGGGCTAGCAAGGGATGGCTTCTTGCAAGCCATCTCCTCTCCCCACCTCCCCAGGCTGGATGGGTCCCAAAATATTGCATGCCCTTTGAAAAAGGCCATAATGATGATCAGTGACAGATGATAAATCTCCCCAAAGGAGCTTTTTAAACAAGCCTCCAATTTTTACTGGCATATTCAGCTTTGTTACGTGCAAATAAGAGCATTTCAGCAATGAATCTGAAAGCAATGAGCTTCATTTTCCAATTAATCTCATGAAAATGAAAAGTATAGTGAGGAGTCAGGAACTGGAGAAACATTAGACCCTTGGTACAGAAGCACTAAGAAGGGCTTTTTGTGGCATGCAAAGGGTGAAATATCATGTTGGCCAGCGAGGTAGCTCTATGGTAAAAACATCCAAGGCAGTTTCTCTGCTGTAAATTTTATTCCCTGAAGCCTTACATGCAGCAATCTACTTTCTGAGGGGGGAAAAAATAAAAAGGAATGGGCAGTCCCACCCTGCTCAGCGTGTAGCAACAGGCTCCCAATTAAATTCTGGAAAACAGAGAAGCTGAAACATTTTAAACAGAAACTACTGTGATCTCCAGCATACAGTGAAGAGGGAGTGAGGAAGGAAAGCAGGCAGTGAAAAACTGAGCTAATAGCAAAGGAGCTGCATTTGTACAGGAAAAAAAACCTTTATTTACAGACAAAAAAATCCTATCTTGTTTAACCCTGTCTCCACAAACAGGCAGCAGTAACTCCAAGGGATCGGTCTCCTCCCGTGCTGCAGTGGGGCCCAGGATCAGTGGGTCCCCTGGTTTGTGGAGAGGCAGAAGAAGGGACGAAAGGGAAAAGAAGTTGAAGGAGGGAAGGAAGGTCCCTACTAAAACTGCCACTAAGCCAGGACATGTGGAAATACAAGGTTTCGCTGCACACACCCTGGCCTGCCTCAGATGCCCAGGTGTCTGCTGGTTTGGGGGTTAAGGAGCAGACCCAGAACCTTTTCGAAAGGGATATGAAATATAAGGGGGTCAACCCCCTCTTCCTCAGGAAATGACTTGCAAAAGATCTGGGAGGAAAATCACGCTGTGATTCCGTCTGGTTGGAGATATCCAGTTGCTTTGTGGAAAATCTGTCTGGTCCTTGGATGTGTCATATTCAGGGTTTAGTACTGAGCCTTCCTTTTCTTGGATGCAGAGATCACCAAATGGGCTCAGGGGAAACTTTCTCCTCATGCCTTGCATCCAAAAAGCTGACAAATCTGTCACCCATTTGGAGATCTTTTCTTCATAGAGATAATGGTGGGAGAAGGAAATTAACTTCATCAGGGGGAAAAAAAGTCTTCCAAAATTCATGTGTCCATTAGAATAACACAATCACAGAAGAGTTTGGGTTGGTAGGGACCTTTAAAGGTCATCTAGTCCAACCCCTCTACAGTGAGCAGGGACATCTTCAACTAAACAAGGTTACTCAGAGCTCAGTCCAACCTGACTTTGAATGTTTCCAGGGATGGGGCACCTACCACCTCCCTGATCAATCTCTGTGAGTGGTTCACCACTCTCACTGCAAAACATGCCTTCCTTATAGCCAGTCTAAATCTCCCCTCTCTCCGTTTAAAACCACTGCCCCTTGTCCTGTCATAACAGGCTCTGCTAAGAAGTTTGTCCCCATCTTTCTTAAAAGTATTGAAAGGCTCCTCTAAGGTCTCCCTGGAGCCTTCTCTTCTCATGGCTGAAGAACCCCAACTCTCTCAGTCTGCCCTCATAAGAGAGGTGTACCAGCCATCTTCGTGGCCCTCCTCTGGACTTGTTCCAACAGCTCTGTGTCTGTCCCGTGCTGAGGACCCCAGAGCTGGACACAGTCCTCCAGGTGGGGTCTCACCAGAGCAGAGGGGCAGAACCTCCTCCCTCAACCTGCTGACCAAGCTGCTCTTCACGCAGCCTGGGACACAATTGGCGTTCAGGGCTGGGAGCACACATTGTTGGCTCATGTCTTGCTTTCCATCCACTTTTCAGGCTGCTGCACAGATCTCCAGGAGCTGGTGAGCCCAAGTGTGACACTTGCTGGGGAAGAGGCAGCAGCCTCCAGGTGCTGCCAGCCTTAGCTCCTGGGGAGGCCCCTCTGCCTCTCCCTGCCCAGCCAGGGGTTTCCCTGGGCTGGGGGTTGAACGGAATTAGCAGGGCACTGTGGAGAAGCAGTTCACAGCTGTTTGCATGAGACATCTCTTGGAAATAAATCAACCCCATCTCCAGTGCTGCTGCTCTCTAAACATCTACAGAAACGTGGGTTCCCTCAAAACATTCAGAAAACAAACAGGAGGAGAGCTGCCCAACTGAGCCCCCCTCCAGCCAAAACTGTCGCCTTTCAGCCCCAGAAAGGACACCTCGGAGGCCATAGGGTAGGGTTTCCTAAACCTGGTGTGCATTCTTCCAAAGATACTGGGAGGCAGGAGGAGGTAAAGAACAGTTAAACACAGTACAATTGAAAATTAGCTCAAAATGCCCCAAGCTGCAATTCAGATGGATTACAAGATAACCTCGGTAGTTTCAAGAAGGTAACAAGAACAGCCTTAAGTCAACATAAATACTTGCTCAGCCATTTTCACCTCAGGATTAATGTCAAGATTTTTTTTTTTTCTTATGTCCTGTGGCAGAAAAACAATTTTTCAGCTTTTGTGGTTAGCAGGAAAGGGGGTGGAAATGGTGAAGGATGCAGGATCCTGGGGGTACGGGCAGGGGGAGCAGGGCCTGGACACCCTCTGGAGAGGGGGAGCAGAGCTGGGCAGGGCAAGGTTGGTGCTGGTGGGTGCAGCTGGGGGTTATGGTGCTCTGAAACACCAGGATTTGCTGGAGTTTGGTGAGGAGTCAGCCAGATGCTTCCCCTTTGTTTCTATCTGCTCCGTTGTCCCAAAAAGGCACCTACCACCCTTTTCAGTGTTTTCCTGAAGCGAGACATTAGGATGTGTCCCACACTGCCTTCCCACTCACACTCAGCAGCTCCTCACTCAGGCCAAGCGACAGCCTGAGGATGCAGCCCTTTGTTCTGGGGTGAATCCTGGAGATTTCTTGATACTCAGGGAGGAAAAAAAAAAAAAAGCCTGAGAGAGGCACCTGTGGCCTCTGGGATCCGTTCCTGCTTTACGGTCGCCTGCAAGCTGGCCGGGAGACACACCCTCGCTTGCTGGAGTACAGATAAGCTCCCAAGGACTTCAAAGGGATTGCTGAACCAGCCTGCAAGGAATTTCTGCAGAAATGTAATGCACAGCATGTGTCTGAGGGGATGGAGAAGAGCTGGGGTGGTTTAGATTAGATAGCACTGTTTGACTTTTGAGGGGCTCGAGGAAGCGAGGGACACGTAATTGTCTTTTAAAGTGCAATATTTTCCTTTGATTCACCCACCCTGCAGAGGGGCTCACAGATAAGCAATGGGAATTATTTCCATGTGAAGGCTGGACATCACTTTCATACAACTAATCTCCCTGAGTTTTCCACTCAGTCCGTCATTGTGGCAGGGCACTTGGCTATGTGGCTCCTCTCAATTTATCATCAGGCAGATCCTACTGCTTAGGGAGGACCTCAGGGCCACCACTCCCTCCACTTTTCCAGCATCATAGTTAACAGCAACAGAACCAGTACACAGGTAGATTATGTGTGATGAACTCTTAGTCAAGTGGAAACCCACATCCCAAGAGGGTCAAACCTGATGCCCTAGTTGGTGACCATTCTTCCCATCTCAACACCCCCCACTAGTTAAAACATGGATATTTTACTGCCTGCTGGACTATAACCTGAAATGGGAAATCCTTTCATTAGAAGAGCAGCAGAAGGAAGAAATATTTGTATGTTAACAACACTTCCAGTTAATGTTAATGCATACAGAAAAAAGCTTCAGTCAATCTCAAATCCTTTTTACAAACTCTCAGGACATAAGTTGGGGTCAAGTGCCAGCTCTGTCCCTCTCTGTCCTGGGGACACTGTCAGCTCATCTGAGATGGGACAGGCTCTTACACCATGCTGGCATGTATCCAGCATGCCAGGCCTTCTACGGTTTGCAAGAGCACAAAAAAAGATATAAGCAGCTAATTGGCAATACCATCTAATTTGTCCAAGATGAAGGTTTCTGGCCATTGCACACGTGCTTCATCTACTGGAAGTTAACCAATGGTCCTTATTGTTTGGTTCCAGCTCTGCTCTATGAAGAAGTACCAATACATAAGGTTTTACTTATTTGTCATATTACATATTTTACATATTTCAGAAGATTAGGCCATGCTCTCTTTCTTGTTAAAGAGATGATTTTTCTTTCTACTTGAAGTCAAGAAAATCATTCAAGACTTAAACATAAGGATGAGTTTCTGTTTCGGGTGGAAGGCACAGCCAAATACCCAGCCTTTGGTCAGTTTCTCCTTAGGTGAGTATTGTCTTTTTAAAACCAAGATTTGTTTTCCTTGAAGAAATGTGCCAGACCACGATGACAACATGAAAAATCCCTGTGAATTTGTCAGCAGACACACTTGCTCTAGAGTAAGTACAGCTCGAAGAGCAGAGGCAAAGTCAGGGCTAGGACACTGAAGATTAACTGTTTGTTCCACTAAATAATTCAGTGACCAAACAGTGTGAAGCATTTTAAAATGCAGTGTGTGTCTCAGGCCAATAAAGAAACATCTGCCCAGCAAAAATTACCTGCATGTAGTTCTCAATAGCATGCTTTGAAATCCCTCAGATAAATCTCTCCCCTGTCCAGAGGGAGATTCTTCCCAAGTCAGTACATTGTCTCCTGGTGAGCTACAACTTTAAAATGCCACCCTGCAGGTCTCTGCTGAGGAAGCCATGAAGGCAGAAGAACATCAGAACTTCCCCAGCTGCAAGCCCAGCAGAGCTTTTCAGGTCCATGCCTCACTGCTAGTAAAGGGAATTTCTGTAAGGAAAATACTTCTGTTTATTTTCAGTAAACACATGGAGATAAACATATGCAGTTTTCCCCCAAAATTATTCTTCATTAAAGTGTTCTTTTCCTTTCAAAAATGAAAAATTCTTGTCAGCAAACATACATTTTTCCCCAAACTGTGCCATTTTTTTAAAATGACAGCATGTATTTTCCTGTTAGTATCAACAGCTACTAATCAACCAGCTTGAAAAAGTAATGCAATTTTGTGGAGCTGCATTTATACACAAGGACGAATAATTTAGCATTGGCAAAAGTGGTGGATCCTGGCTTTAGCACAATAATGAATCAAACCATCATTTTCCAGTGTTCTATCCCTTGGACACTGCCTGCTTTTCACATGAAGTAGATTGGTAATTCAGTTCTCCTCTAGCTCTGCTTTGTTCACGGTAAAATTACAAGTTTCAATCACTAGCAATGTGTATTAGAATGATTTCCTAAAGCACAAGGAAGGGAGTCTGACTGATGTACCTGTGGGGACCTGGTCTGAGGGCTAATCAAACCAGCTGACCAAATACATTTAAATGTAAAATCATGGATAATATTGGAATCACTACATTGATTTCCCCACAAAACCCTTTGTTCACCCACTAATTCCAGAATATTAAGAGAAGACTCATTATCCATATATAGCACAACTAAGTTTGGCTCTCCCTGTATGCATTCCTTCACCACTACCATTAATGACAGAGAAAGGACAAGCAGACCTCATATATAGGCTTCTCTTCTCCTTTTTCTTCAGTGTTTTTGCATAGAAACAGCTGAAATAAGTACAAGTGTTCATCTATACCATTATTATTGGATTAATTTAGGAGAACTAGACAATGCTGAAGGAGAATTTTGGGTACTCTTGGGTTGCAGAGGATGCTTCTATGGGATTGTATCAAGCAAAGCTCCTCTCCTTACTTGCTTTTTTCTTCCTTGTCATCTTCAGCACAGCCATGGTAACAGCCTTGTTAGCTCCTGCCAGTCAAGGTGTTTCCAGCAATGTAGTAAACATTTCCATGCCCGTAGTTGTCCCAGCTCATCTGCAGAGGATGATGGATTGAGTGGCCACTTGGGCAGGCAGCAGTGGTTTGGATGTCACTGCATTGCAGCTCCAACTCCTCCACGAGGAACCAGGAGGAGAAGGAGCAGCCCTGCTCCAACCAGGGAAGTCTGTGCTCTGCCAGACATAGGGGCTTTTGTAAGACTCCCCTCTATGCAGCAGTGTGCTAAGGAAAGTGTAGAAAAATATACCTCATAGCTCCGAGTCACCACCACTACTTTATTTTGCATTCCTTAAATATTTAAGCACAGGGATTGTTTTTGCAGGAAAATGAGTAGGAAGAGGGCTGCTGTGCTGTGCAGTTTGGTACTTGGCCTGGGGTATTTCCTGGTGAATTATCCCTTAGTGTTGGTATTCTACCAGGTAGGCAGTAACCTGTTCCCCAGGACAAGGAAAGAGATCAGGAAGGTCTAACAAAGGTGATCTGATTAATTTTAGGTGAAACACATTAAATGTCAGTGAGAAATTATTGGAAAAATAAGCAAACAAACAAAAACAACACTAAAAATGCATCACAGAAGAAACAATTCAGAAAATATAATTTCTTCTCACTTCCCCACCATTTCTTTATGCAGAGAAGACTGAGTTAACATTCAAAACACAAGGGTAAGCAGCACTTTGATATAATATTCAAAATATTTAATTTCACCCAAGTGGAGACTTGCAGGGTCTGGTCTGAACTCTTGTATCCCCAGGGTCATATGCTTGCTCCCAGTACCTCCAGCATCAAGACCATAACTTCTGGTTGAACCAGATTGTTTAGAAAAAAATAACCCCATCTTAATTTAAGTTTTCAAAGAGAGAATTCATCATGTCCCTAGGCAAATTGTTTCAGATATTAAATTCTCCAGTGGCCAAGAATGCACACCTTATTACTGGTCTGAATTCTTCAGCTTCAGCTTTCAGCCACAGAACTTCATTATAACTCTGCTTCATTAAAGAGCCCTTTCCCCACACCAGTTCTAATGGTTTGTCCACACGGAGAAGCACGGAGTGATGCACACACTGCCAGAGAGAGTTTGCACAGAATAACCTGTAAAGTCAGTGTAAATTTGCTATACAGGGATTTCCTCAGTAACCTAAATTGAGGTTGGTTTTACCATCTTTTATTTAGACCAATTTAAGATTTGAAAGAAAATAAAGCATGGTCAGGGGGGCAGGAGCACCCTTCTATCATGCCCGGGCTGTGCTGTATGACTGACAGCAGGGACAGCTCAGAGAGTTATGGAATGGTTTTGGCTAGAAAAAGACCTTTAAGATCACCAAGTCCAACTGTTAACCCAGCCCTGCCCAGGCCACCACTGACCCATGCCCCTCAGCACCACAGCTACACAGCTTTTAAATCCCTCCAGGGATGGAGACTCCACCACTGCCCTGGGCAGCCTGGGCCAGGGTCTGACAACCTTTCATGAAAGAAATCTTTCTGATATCCAATCTAAACCTCCTCTGGCAGGAAAGAGCCCTTGGAGTCCCACGTCACTCCTGCTCACCTGTGTCCCTCCTGGTCTCCAGTCTCTAGCCAAGGGCACCATCCCAGGGCCAGAGGCAGCCCTGGCCACCTCCAGCCCTGAGCACACACCACGCCATGGAGGGCTCATTACCACCACCAAGTGCTACTTCAACAGTCCCTATTCTTAGGCTATCCTACCTTAGGCAAAGCCTGTGGTTACAGACCCATACTTAATAATTAACAATGTAACATATACAATGGCTTTTTCCCCCCAATTAAATACTCCAAGGTGCTGGAGGAGAGAGGTGATTCACAGAAAACGGGTCATGGAAGCAGACACACAGTCACACCAACAGCACCAGCAAGTCCTCTTGGGTTGACATGGTGTCTCAGCAGTTCCTGGCTCCCAGTGATGTGTTCAGGCCATCACAGCTCAAACAGAAGGGGCTGGACACCTCTCTGAGAGGTGTCCCCCATCCCATCTCCTGTGTTACAACAGACCATGCTGCATCCAACACCTTTAAATTGCAATACAACCGCAAAACTGAAGCAGTTCAGAGCACACAGGGCTGCAGCTGCTGCTGCCACCACAACCCAAACTGCAAAAAGCCACAGCCACAAACCAGCAGGAAAGTGTCCTGCAAGCAGGCTGCTTCTGTGACTGTCCTCACTTCACAGCTCAGCAAAGGTTTATTGTGTTTGGTGTGGAAAGTTTGAGTGTAAACACCACCGTACCTGGTCGTTATTTTCCATTCAACCTCCGAAGGCTAAAGCAAGGGAAGGGGGGGCTGAAACACCATTCCAGTAGGTGTGTCTCTGTCTCTTCAGCATGTTGCAGCTTGACAGTTCTCCCCTTTGTGTGGGCAGCCTTCGTGCAAAGAGCCTGGCTGGTAGCTTCCAAAGTTAACTCACTGCACACCTTCTGGGACATCATGTGGGGGGAAATAACTGACCAGCACAGCACTCGCACTCCTTCTGCAGGTTGGTACGTCCAAGTATCCTGCAATGTGCTGCGAGTCATTGGCATCTGAGAGATGTTTGCTTTGCTGGGAAGAGCAGGACAGAAGTGGAAAAGAAAACACTTTGAGCAGGGCAAGGTCTCTCTAGTTTTCTGCACGGGAACAGGCAAGGAGTTTGGAGGCGACGACTTGGTCATCACCACTGTCAGTGGTCACCCCCATGGTCAATGCATTTCCAGCTGCTGGGGTGCACAGAGCCATTGGCACCCGCAGAGGGAAGGTCCTCTTTGCAGATGCCAATTTTTCATGGAAAAAAAAAAAAAAAAGCTGCCTTGGTAGCAAGCAGATGTTTGAAAACACACCATCAGAGGCTGGCAGCCAGCCTTTCATCAAGGCAACAAGGCTCTTAGTGATAAACATCCCATCACCTATAGTTCTTATATACCCAAAAGGAGATTTATTTTCACACTCAACTCTTCATGATTAAGGCTGATAACAAACAAGTGTGCTTGGGCTTCGAGATAGATCCAGTTTCAAGAGTTCTGAGCATCTCTGTTTTAAAAAGATGTACTTCTTGGCTTTGCCCTACAGAGTGAGAGACCAATTCCTGCATGTCAAAGGGTGGAAGAGGCTCACAGCGTATTTCAGCCACCTCAGGAGACTATGAAATGCAGCAGCATTGCAGAGCTTAGCTTACCCAAGTCATCTCCCCATTCACTCCCTGCTTCACCTGTTTCCAGGCTTCCTTCAGGAGTGTTTTAGGCAAAGCCTCTGAAATCAACAATTGGTTATTTTTTCCTCAGTTCTATACTACAGGAGTACTCAACATGGGAATCATGGCTTTTTAGGGCTTCTTTACATCCTTACAGTATTTTGTATGGCAAAATAATACACGAATCAAACCCCTGGCCATTTTAAGGCTGGTGACCCACCATTGCTACCTTTCAGCTGCTGCTTTGTAACTAGCAGGGTCTGAAGGCATGAGACACCAGGGATGGAGGAGCATGTTGGAGCAGAGCCCCAGAGAACAGCCAGCAGTCCCATCCCAGGTCACAGGGGTCCTTCCACAGTTTCTGGGCAGAAGAACTACTGAAGCCCAGGGTTTCTGGCAACCCTTTCACCCCTGAGGCAGAGGGAAGTTCTTAGAAAAGCCGGAGGTATTATCTGAAACTGAAAGGGGACCTTTACCTTGGAGGGAGTCAAAGAAGAAAGCTCTCAAAAGCTTGGTCCTGGGGCTGAATATATTAGATATTTTCATTAATATTCCTGGCACAGGAATTAATAAAGAGCACGTTGATGAGTTTTGCTAATTGCATAAGCCTGGGGAAGACCATGAAATGGAGGAAGATGGGAATGTCCATTCTGGGAAAATGGGATCAGAACAGAATAAAAAAGTAGACTGAATTTATTAACATAATGAACATAATTGTGCTGCTTGGGATTAACGGTGACAATTTCTGTCAAACTTATCAAATGGGTATGACAAGAAAATGTAGAAGTCATGGAAGTTAGCTAGAAGCTGGAAAGTTTCTAGCTCTTGAGAGAGATTCTGAAGTATCTTTCCAGATGAGGACAAACTCTACCTAACCTTAGTCTGGAGCTAGACAGATACGTTGAGGATTACACAAGGTGGTTGCCTGTGGTGGTTCAGTATCTCCAGCAGAGACAGGAATTTTGAATTGCAGCTGGTGGCATCTGTCCCACAGATCAATGGGTGCTTTTGTTAATTAAACCCTTCCCATGATTACCATCTCCACTACCATTTTCTTTAACAGCACCACTCCAGTCAAGCTGAACATTATAGCTTCGTAAATACACTTCTTTGCAAAATATTTATTCCAGGAGTGTTCAAAGCAGACCTTGCTCCAAAGTGCAGCATCTTCTTACCTGGCAGCAAAGATCTCCCTCACCCTCAGCACCTGACTGAGCAGACTTTCCTCCACAAACCAACCATCTGGGGATATGCTAGCTGCTGTGTACACGAAACACTCTTGCACTAAACACATCACACACTTCAGAGGGAAAAGGCAAGGTGAGCAAGGTCACCATCTTCTGAAGTCTCTGTAGTGTGGCTAGATGAAAGGAAAAGCCACCCCAACAAGATGGTGTGATACTGAGCAAACCAAAGGAGGAACAGTGGGAGTAAAGGCAGGAATGTGCTTTAGCACACACTCACTTCTAAGCAAGTTGTTACACTCAGTACACAAGGGCTCTACTTCTCTGAGCAGCAAGATGTTTCCAGCAAAACCTAGGTTAGAAATAGAGATATTTGCAATGCTTTTATGACCATTATAGTCCATCCAAGATGATGTGTCTGGTTTGAAAGTCACAAAAAAAACATACTCTTGTTAAAAATGCTGCCAAGAGGCTAAATGAAAACAGGCTGCTGCTGAACCCTGTGTTTGCAGCATTACCACTGGGTTTTTTCAAGAGTGTTTATATAGACTGAGTTTCATTTAACAAGGCAAAAGCCGGAGCTCTCACATACTCCATTATTTCTCTGCAGGTCCTTCTCACCAGGGTTAAGTCTTTACACTACTTCCAAGGGAAGCAGCCAAGAAAAAGAAGAAACAAATGCTACTACTACTGAGCACAGAGGCCTCCTTTGCAAGAAATGTGATTTACGGAATGAAGTTCCTGGCATGTCTGCCGCGGGCTGTCACAACGTGGGCCTAAAATCCAAGGCTGAAATATGATCCCCGTTCCTCCCAAGGCCCGTTGTGGCTTCTCGCAAGTTCTCCTGAAAGAGCAAGCGACCCTTTCCTCAGGAGCTGGGCTCTTCCTGCCGGTGGCTGTGCCTCCTTCAGCCTTTGCCCAGCTGAGGGCTGTTTGAGGGCAAGGACGCTCCCAATTTCATCCAAAGCTGGTGTCAGCGAGTCCTGCCTCATTGAGAGTTCTGGGGACTTTTGCCTGGGGTTTGGAGAATCGACACACTTGGAGAGACACGGAGCAAAGCTCGACCTGGTACATGGGATGAGGCTCCCTGTGGTCTTTAACTGCCCACACTTGTACACGGGACACTCGATTGCTGGGAACTGAACCACAAAAGAGATGTTTTTCCATAATTTCACAAAATGGCAAGCAGACAATAGCAGCTCAAAGGCTTTCTGGCCTCTGCTGGCCCTGAACTGCTGACGTAGAAGACATTTTCACCCCCTTTCTGCAGCCCTTCAGGGTATTCCTTTTCCTCTACGTGAGGCAAATGCCTTTTCAGCACAAAGCTTTTCCTCAGCTGCGTTTCAAACCCAGAAAATATTTTACCTCTGGTGAAAAATCCTCCTTATTCTGCTGCTGTCTTTAAAACCAGTGAGACAGCACCACCATGGTCTATGTCCCCTTGCAGAAGCAGAGACCTCATAATTGTAGGACCCCTTTTTGCCAGCCATACCCCCCAGGCTGCACCGGGACCCAGCCCTTGCCCACAGGTCTCAACACATCATGTGCCTGCTGATCCCGTGGGACACAGCCCCAAGGACCTCTGAGTGAGGGATTGCCAGACAGCAAAGCTCACAAGCTCATGATGGACTTCATTAGTGAGGACTGCAAACACACAACCTCTTTCATAGAATCACCTCAAAGATCATCTAGTTCCAACCCCCTGCCATGGGCAGGGACCTCTCCCACCAGACCAGGTTGCTCCAAGCTCCATCCAACCTGCCCTTCAACACTGCCAGGGATGGGGCAGCCACAGCTTCCCTGGGCAACCTGGGCCAGGGTCTCACCACCCTCACAGGGAAGAATTTCCCATGATTTTGCATAAACCCCAGTATATCAATTAGACAAAGAAACGTTGCCAACACACTTTATCTGCCTGATGAGCAGGTATTTTCTAAGAGTAGTAGCTAATGATCTGACAACATTTTCTACAAAACAGAAAGGCAGACAGAACCAAGCCAAACAAAGTCAGCCTGACCGTTGACTTTGTGTTTGCCTCAGCAGGTTTTGGCCCTGACCCCACTTGAGCCACAAAGTTTTGAAATCCATGCTTTTCTTCGTTCTCATCTTTCAGTTGTACAGTAGGTTTTTTTTGTTTTGTTTTATTTTGTCCCTTCCACAGATGTCTCTGAGGCCTTGTGGGATGTGGTCCAGCTCCCACTAAGGTCAATGGGAGTCCTGCCACTGCCTTCCCTGTTGGTCTCAGCCCTCTCCCATTGTATTACATTTCCAACTGCAATTGGAGACAGCTTATTTCAATTTTTTCCTCTCCTAGTGCCCACAATGGGCAAAGTATTTTCCAAACAGAAAAGAGGGTCCTACTGAATGTCCCTAAATTCTCTAGAGATACTGGAAAAATCCTTATAATTAAATGCATTTGACATGCAAGATCACAACTCTTCTCTAACATTTTTTTAAAAGGCTTCTCTCCCATGTAGCTTTGCTTTACTGTAAAATAGCAGGGATTAAATCCTGATTCTGCTGAAGTTTATGGGAGTTTTTCCAATTAGCTTCATTGGTGCCATATTGTCTTCCATCTTTAACACTACCAGACCATTACTGAAAACACCCCAACAGGAACCAAAGATGGCACAAGGGTCAGTTTGTCACTGCCAGTCACACACTTATTTGACAAATTTTCTTAATCAAAATGCACCAAGAGACCCATAGAAGGCACAGAAAGCATGCAAACTGTTCTAGTTTATCTTCAGAAAAATAGAAGCCTTATGAAAAAGTTAATTCTACTGAAGGAGGGAGGGACACAGACTAAGAGCTGACAGTATAAATGGCAGGGCAGTAGCTCCCTGCTCTTACACGAAGACTAAAACCATCCCACCATCACAAACGATTCTGAAGTCACAGTGAGGAGGTAAGAAATGAAACAGTGCTGAGAACCACGTGGAAGTGGGACCATTAAACATCATTCTGTTTACAGATGACTTCATCCTCACATTAACGTCTGTTTGGGATGACCCGATTCATCTTCAGAGTAAACAATTAGTAAAGGTTCCTCCAGACAGCAAACAAATAGTAAAACAAACTGTCTGATGTGAAGTGTTAAAGAAAGCTATTACTGGCAGGTACTAACATTGAACTTTAAATCAAGACTTTGAGAAAGACACCTCAGTCTTTTCTCCACAGGGAATTGATTAGGGAGCACATATCTGGGACTCAATCTAGTTAGCTGGGAAAAATCAAGTGATAGCTGCCAGCCACCAGACAAAAAAACTGACAGTGACTAAGAGCCCCAGTTTGCTGCATGTGCTACAGAGATCTGTGACATCTTGTTCTCCTTCCTTAAGTGAAACCAACCCAGTTACATTTTGGATTCACAATCCAGCCTTGAATGCAAAAGTTGCTTCATAGATGTTCTCGCCTGCCTGACTTCTTCCATACTTTGGGGAGCAGCTATGGATTTGCTGTTGTGCATAGAGTGCCACAGATTAATCCCCTCATCCAGCAGTCCCATTTTGCTACCAGTATACTCCTCCTCATCTGGAGCTTTTATTGACTATCCCTATTATTTGGCATATTGAGACTTCAGCCTTCAGCAGCCTGGAAGGGCTCTGCCTCCTGCAAGAGGTTGCCCATAGATGGAAGGTCCTGCATCACACCAGGGCTCTGGTTGAGACATTTGAGCTATAGAGCCAGGCCAAAATGGCTCACTTAAGATCGGAGGAGGCGAGCCATGAGAAAAACCCAAGGCAGGTAAGACCCTGTGGTGGAGATACAGTAGGCTTCTTGCTTTTGGTCCATTATTATCTTCTCTGCACTGATCTCGTTAACATCTGCCATGGCTGTTGTGCTGCTCCATCAGCCTTGATGGCATTAATAAAGCTTTCTTTCCTTGCAAAGGCTGAAACTCTACAACCAGGTTGAGGTTGCTGGTAGCTCCCTACTGCTACACCAGCCTCTCAAAGTCATCAACTCTGCACCAGCACAGAGCTTACCCATACACTCAAGCTGTATTTACCAAAGTCAAGTGAGCAGCATACTTTATTTATTTACCCAAAAATCCACATTTGAGTGGCATGAACCCAAAGGAATTCCTGAAACCACTTCCTGCTGGAAAGAGGCAGAGCCAGATGACTCCTGACACAGCAGCCTTGGCTGAGCCTGTAGCTCCTGGGTGTGAGTTAGAGCATCCAGCCTGCCCATCACAGCTTGTCAGAGGAGCCTTGACAGGGCTCTAGCCATAAAGGTGTGTGGTATAAGCCACTTCAGTGCACCAGTTTCTGGTTTGTGCATACCTGAAGACAGAGAACTAAATCCATTTAGTAAAAAAAGCTACACAAGAGGTGTCTGGAGCTTGTACAGCACTATCTAAAGTGATGGAGATCTGTTTACAAGATTGATCCATAGCATCTTCTGTCCTAGCCACAACTCAAAGCCATATTAAGTTCTTGTCAGAAGGCTTAGGATCTGCTAATCACCTAGCAGAGGACTTGGAGGTTGTATTAGACTTACTCTATCTTTATCCCACTTCCCAGTCCTCTGCATTTTGGTGAGCAAAGAAGCAAACAGCCTGCTCACAGTACATATACCCCAGGTGGGAGCTCCTTGTATTCCTCTGCCCCAACAGTGTCAAGTTATAGAACCACAGAATGGTTTGGGTTGGAAGGGAACTTAAAGATCATTCAGATCTAACCCCCCAGCATGGGCAGGAACACCTCCCACTAGACCAAGAGACCAGGTTGCTCAGACCTCCACCCAGCTTTCCCTTAGATACTCCCTCCTGGCTGAGTTACAGGAGCATCAAGAAGCTCAAAATAGCTGTCCAGTTTGTTGGGATCTGTTTTTCCCAGCTGTGGGATTGATTTCCTGGGACACAAACAAGAAGGAATTAGTATTTCTTGGCTAGGGGACATTAGTCTGCCCACGTTTTAGGTAAGCCCCATCATCCAGCTGGTGGCTTCTCAGTGAAATGCCCCTTCCTAGTGGAGCTTGGACAAAGAGCTGGAAGTAGAGCATCCTTGGCATGAAGATGTTAGGATTTAAAAGAGAAAGCAAATCAGAGATCTTTTAAGTAGCACTACACTTCAAGTCAGTGCACTAAGAAGCACAATTGAGGATGGCAAACCAGCAGCCAAAAGAGACAGGCACCTCCAGGGAATCCAAGAGGCAGAAATACACTTTTCTGTTTCTTTAACATTTTTAAAGCACAGATCGTACTGCTTTGAAGACAGAGAATGGTTTTATCTGTAACTACCAAGGCAAGGTGGACAAATACCATTACCCATGATTTTAAAAGCAAAGCTAGAACCACAACTTGGCACAGCCTTGTTTATACATTGTTATTGAACACATGTGTAAGCACCACTGAAGGTAATAAAAGTTAAAGATATGCTCACATTATTTGTTCCACAGGGATCAGGCCAGAGATGTACTTGAAGGACATCAAGGGTTCAAGGAACTGAGCAAAGGTCACTGTTCTTGATCTCTCTTCTATTCTCATTACTTATATATTCATGAAGGAAGTTCTTCCCTTTATCATCTTTTACAACAATGGCTCTCCACAACAGCTGGAGACAAGATTCCTCTCCTTTTGAGGGCACATAATCCCTAGCATGGGCAATATAAACAGGCTCAGCTGCATAAAGCAAATATGGATTTGGTTGGTATTTTTTCCATATCTAGGAAAAACTACACTATTTAAAAAAAAATAAATCAATCAAAAAGTAGAAAAAATGGAGCATGCATGACCAAGAGTGGTTATATACTTTTAAAGTTTATTACAAGTCAGAATTGGTGTTCATGAACATACTGAATGGATTTTACTAGTTTCCCATGATGGAGCCCAGGCTGGCATTGCTTTAGACATTTTTACTGCAGAAGAAATGTCAGGCATGCACTCATCCCTCTGACTGCAGTTCAAATCAAACAAAGTAGGCTAGACATCTCATAACAAGCTTTGTGCACTCCAGAGTGGCAGCTATGGAAATATCCCTCCTTTTATATCTTAGTATATGCAGGATCTGAAAAGGACATTGCAGAAGCAACAAGCCCTGTTCTTTCTTGTTGAAATGACCAGTCTCCAGCTACTTAGTTAACCAAGGAAAAAAACCCACACAGGATTTTGTGTAAGAATGTCTGCCTAATTCAGTTTCCCCGTCATAAATTATGATTCCTATAACTAGACTTTTGTCACTGATTGAAGCTGGGGACATATATGGAAAGCAATGTTAACAAAACTTGAAAGTAAATTAGAGCTAATTGTTTGGGGTTAATTTATGAAGGCAATATGACAGGCCTTGTTTGCAGCTCCAGTGACAAAATAAAGAACAAGCACAAGTTTGCTTCTTTTCTTCAAATGAACATGTAATTTTTTGCAGCTATGTTTAAGAGCTGGTCTGAAGGCAGAAGAACACTTCATGAGTTCTGCTGCTGCTCTGTTTTCAGGGTGGTTTGCCATTGCCCCTCTTAAGAAGCAAAAAACCCCTTATCTGGTGGCATCTGGCAGCTTTGCAGGGTTCCAGGGCAAAGAAGGGAGGAAGGCACACTTCCCTATGCATGCATCTCTCTGCCCTATTGGAAATCAACTTGAAGCAGTTGTTGATATCTCCAGAACCAGACCCTCAAAATGAGCAATCAGTTTCCTTGAATAAATATATACATTAAGCTCTTTTTATTTCTAAATTCCTATGCCTAAATTCTAAACATTTACCCTAGCAAATACCACCCTGCCTATAGATTCCAGCTGCAACCAGCATCGTGCCTCCCTCCATGTAGCTGGGCTGAAGGCCCTTGCAGATAGTGTCCCAAACACCAGTCCTTCTTTCCTCCAAAACAGCTTCTTACCATAGTAACACAAAAGGTCAGAGGAACAGTATGCAGCCTCTCTCAGCACAGGGAATAAAGGTGCAAACAAAGCCATTAGCAGATTCCAAACTAAACTGCTCTACTTGGTGGTCAGGCCTGCAGTGTGCCACAAATACCTTGCCCAGGAATGCTTGCTTCCACCTCAGCTGAGCAGCTGGGAAGAGCTGTGAGCCAAAGGAGCGCTCTCCTTGACCACAGCAATGCCACCTTAATTATTTCTTTTGATACTATAAGCTTAAAAGCATTAAAGATAAGCACAGAGAGATCAGGAGAAGGGTTTTCATCTGTCAGCCCACTTCTTTATAGCTCTGTTCAATTAAGACTCACTTCAAACAGGTGTCACTTAAAAAAAAAAAAAAAATAATAATAAAAAATGTAAAAAAGCAGTCCTGGTGGAATGTATTCTTCCTGAAAGGGCATGCACACAAATTACCAGGGAACCATCTGTGCCACAAAAGTTTCAGCAGAGACCCAGCAGCCAGGAAAAAAAAAAAAAAAAAAAAAAAAATCAACAGCAGTAAAGGCAAACATTCTGATTTAAGATACAGCAAAAATGTTGGAGTCAGCTTTAACAAAGATTTTTTCCTGCTTGTTATTTTCCTTGTCAGGCTGGCAGGGACAAGTCACCCCCCTTGCACTGCCCTGGGGCAGGTGACCCTCTCTCCCCTCCAGCATCCCTGTCCTGCTCCTATTCACTCTGCTCCCCAGGGATGTTTCATTTCTCTCTCCTCTCTCCCAGGGGTTATTGTAATGCTGCTATGGTTCTCCCATGGCTGGAACACACAGGAGCAGAAATCTCCTGCATGACTCAGGCTCCACTTGCTTTGGTGGGAGCTCCCAGTCACATCTGTGAGACCTGAACCAAGCCCTCCAGACACAAACCCTTTCAAACCTGGGCTTGCCTTCCCACTAGAAATTCCCACTGCATTTTTTAGCAGCAAACCAAAGATGGATCAGCTCGTTGTCCTTCTCAGGCATTTCAGTTTCTTACCTCCAGATTACAGAGCTCACTGGGGCTCTGTAATGGAGCAGGAAACATCTCCTGGTTAGAAAAGCTCCATGGTATCTTCTAGTAGTACCAGAAACAAGTTAACAAACCCATGTGAAGCCTGATTGGAAACAAGCATGCAAACAGCTAAGGTGGAATTAAATAATTGATAGTGACAGGTATTAACGGGGCAAACACATTTACTGGGGCAGCAATTACACCCAGGTTGGACTTGCCTGAAACGTTAACTGTCTGATGAGACTTAACACCCAGCTAATTAGCTTTAAAAAGTCATTTCCCCGTGCCACCACCATCGTTTACTCCCAGAAGGGAAGCAGTCTCTGGCAATTGCCACCAATCCAGGACTAGCAGCTAATCCTGTTTTATTACCATCATTAGCCAAATACACAGACCATCCACAGAGGAGCTGTCTGTTTGTCCTCTCCCTGCTCTCCAGCCTCCACATGCCAGATACTGCTGCTCAGTCCACCCAGATTACTGTCTCCAAGTGCTCCTTCTCTTCCTTGTCTCCATCCTGCAGGAGATACTCATCTGACCTGAGTGCCTGCTGTCTTGTGATCCAGCATATCCCTACAAGCACACCTGCTCCCACCTGGAGTTCCAGTAGGGGCTTCCCCACAGCTGGATTTACTTCTGAAGGCTAAACTCCTTCTCCTGAGGCTGGATGTCTCCATTCCTTCCCAAAACCAGTTCCTCTGTAGGCAGTGAGTCCTGGCTGGGCTCTGCTCAGCCAGCCTCATGACTGCTCATCTACTGTGCCCTCTCCTAAACTCTGTGCCCTCAGAGAAGATACCATTACATTCACAGTAAAAACAGTCCAAGCTGGCTAAGGTCAAAAAGGTTGTATGAAGAAAAAATCCTTTAAAAGTTCAAAATTAAAACATTTTAAAATTAAAAATTCAAAAGACTAATACAACCAAGAAAAAAGTGTGTAGAGAGACTGCAGTCAGGGGGGCCGTGGGGATTTGCAACACCTGAGAGGTGAAAATGTGCAAAGATCCATGCCAGGAAGCCAAACTGGGGAGAGTAATCCATGAACATTCAGAGTTTAGCTTATTTCAGGGAAAGGTGAGGAGAGTAAATGAAAACCTTTGTTGGAGCCTTGCATGAAACAGATTGCAGAATTTATTTATTTAACTTTAGCTGGTCCTTAGACTTCCTTTTCCAAAAGGCATGTGTCTTTTCATTAAAAAAAGGTGGCAGAGCACAGCTTTAAAGAATATCTTCAGTACTCAAGTTCAGGTACCTGCACGGCAAGGAGCAGACAGGCTTTCTTTCAGCCTACAGAAAGAAACAAAGAACAAACCTCACACCTGCCTCTCCTGCCAAAGTAAGTAAACAAAAGCACCCTGAGTTATGGGACCTTGATTCGCTCAGCTGCCTTTGCTTGTTTGCTTGCCCAACTCCTTTTCTTCATGGCAATGGGCCATTAAAAAAAAACCTCCTTTATCTGCTCCTATTTACATTAAGATTTCTGTTTTACCAAGAATGTCACTGAGAGTACAAACCAACATCTTCAAGCCGAGATGCCTAATGCTGGGTTTCTCATCGTGTACTCGGCCTCCCAAGGCAGAGCTATCCCATTCCTCAGAGTGCAAAACTTCATCAGGTCTGTTTTTTTCTTTTTGTCTCCACTAAGAATGCCCTGGGCCAGACACCCACTTGTAGATGTGTTCACAGAATCACAGACTGGTTGGGGTTCAAAGGGACCTTCAAGATCACCCAGTTCCAACTCCCTGCATGGGCAGGGACACCTTCCACACTAGACCAGGTTGCTCCAAGCCCCATCCAACCTACCCTTCAACCCTGCCAGGGATGGAGCAGCCATAGCTTCTCTGCCCA